>NC_140170.1:6455694-6885686 GCF_963971535.1 Notolepis coatsorum | reverse complement strand
CAGACAAACATATGTGCAGTTGTCCAAACCTCTTGCACAATGGCTGTTTTCTTTAATCAAATCAGTCAAGACTGGGGTTAAAGCAAGTTGTTCAGGGGGTTGGAGGAATTTCTCAAAGGAGGGGGGGGGGGGGGGGGGGGGTGAACAGCTGTTGTCACCAGGAGTCTGGCTTTGTTATTCAAGAGGCCTGTCGTCTAACAGGGATTCGAGCTGACATCCTGGTGAAAAGTCCAATAAACCTTTTTATTTATTATTATTATCTTTTATTTATTTTTCACTGCTGTGATAGAAAATAGTCTGCCACGTTTTTAAAACATTGTGTTCACACAACAAAGTATACGGGTAAGCAAAAATAATATAAAATAAAATCAACATTCATGATACAAA
Source organism: Notolepis coatsorum (assembly GCF_963971535.1). Lineage (NCBI taxonomy): Eukaryota > Metazoa > Chordata > Actinopteri > Aulopiformes > Paralepididae > Notolepis > Notolepis coatsorum. The sequence goes on along the minus strand of NC_140170.1, from coordinate 6,885,299 downwards.
TTATAATAATAACAATAATAATAATAAAAAACAAACCAAAAAGGAACAGTTCAAACACACAACAAAAAGGCCTTTTCATTTGTCTATTACGAAAACTGGGCCAAAACATAGACAAAAGGTTGTACCACCTGCTAAAAATAATTGTACACAAGTAAATACTTAGACAACCGTTCCACGTCTATAATATACTAGGGCTGTCCACGACTAAGGATTTGGATGGTCGACTATGATTGGCCAAAATTTGCCGTTAGTCGACTATTGGTCGACAAAAAAAAAATATATATATATATATATATATATATATATATATATATATTTATTATTTTTTAACATTTTTTATCATTCCATTTGGGCTGTGGGGGGTGCTTAATGTCTGAAGGAGTCGACTGAAGGCTTCTTGTTCTCTGCAAAAGCATGCAATTGGTCCACTGATGGATACATCTTGATATTTGTCTAGTCTAGTGTGTTCATTAGACGGGTGAAATCCTCTTTCAGTGCCTCTGTGCCTGTTTTCTTAGGCAGTTAGCCTCTGGTATGCGTGCCATTAGCGTTAGCCACGCTTCTAGGCCTCTTTTGTTTTGGAAAGAATGATACAAAAATTTAAATAAAAAAAATTATAAAAAAAAAAATTTATTTTTTTTATATTTGACTAAGAGGTTGGCCAGTCGACTACGGCTCCTTTCGACCGATTAGTCGACTAATAGGGGTCAGCCCTATAATATACCCTGCGTTTCCTCGCCACCCGGCGAGTGACGTCACCGAGAGAGCGCTTCTCTCTCGTCCACATCCACAGGGGAGAGAGAGAGGTTCACTCAAGTCCACTCGTCACCTCCACGACCTTTGGCATTCCGTAGCGCAGGAAGGAACAGACCTGGCCAGAATCTTGAACACATTTTTTTTTTTTAAACAAAGATATCATCCATGGTTCTTTTACCCGGTGTACTTCGCCGGCGCATTCGCTGTCGTGTGTCGGAGTCGCCACATCTGCCCCACCGTAGGTCGGCTTCTACCGGGTCCAGGAGGAGGAGGGGGGGGGGGGGCGCCGTGACCCCCGACCTTCAATGTCGACGGCGGCGGCGATAAGGCTGACGACGGCGATACTTCATATTCCCTTGACTACACGACACGGTCTCAACAGAAAACATAAACAAAAGTACTAATCGCGGGAAAAAAGGTCCATAATGTACATTATGTTATAGCCATAAGTCATGTATTTACATTTCGTATCTGCGAAAGTCCAAAACAAACAATAATAATATGTACACATTGTACATTTTCGGAAATACGTAGACATATCACTCATGGCTATAACATAACGTACAATATGTACCTTTTCCCCTGTGGTTAAAGTACTTTATTTACACATTCTAAGCGGGTTCGGGCCGGAGGAGTCGCCTCGGGTAACGTTCTTGTTTCAGCCGCCCGGCGGAGGGGCTGACCGTCTGTCGTCTACACAGCCACCGTCGTGACGGCGTTACCGTTAGCCGTGGTGGACGACACCACGCTCACCACCAGGGGGTTCACCACCACCGGCACCTGCGGGCAGACCTTGGCGGGCCGGTGCTCGTCGTGGGCGCAGCTGCGGGCGCAGAGCTGGCAGGAGGCGCAGGCGGAGTTGCAGCAGGGCAGGAAGCGGCAGACGCTGAGGCGCCACAGGATCCAGCCCGGCGACCAGCAGCACCAGCACAGCACCACGCCGCCCGCTGCCGCGCCCAGCGCCACGTACAGGGCCAGCAGCGAGGAGGGGGTGGAGGACTCTGGGGGAGAGAGGGGCGAGGGAGGGAGGGAGGGAGGGAGGGGAGAGGGAGGGAGGGAGGGAGGGAGGGAGGGAGGGAGGGAGGGAGGGAGGGGGGGAGGGGAGAGGGAGGGAGGGAGGGGGGGGGAGGGGAGAGGGGAGGGAGGGAGGGAGGGAGGGAGGAGGGAGGGAGGGAGGGAGGGAGGAGGGAGGGAGGGAGGGAGGGAGGGAGGGAGGGAGGGAGGGAGGGAGGAGGGAGGAGGGAGGGAGGGAGGGAGGGAGGGAGGGATGGAGGGAGGGAGGGAGGGAGGGGAGGGAGGGAGGGAGGGGGGGGGAGGGATATAGGGAGGGGAGGAGGGAGGGGGGATGGAGGGATAGAGGGGGGGAGGGATAGAGGGATAGAGGGAGGGATGGAGGGGGAGGGAGGGGGAGGGAGAGAGGGGGCAAGGAGGGAGGGAGGGGGAGGGGAGGGAGGGAGGGGGGGAGAGGGAGGGGGGGATATAGGGAGGGGAGGGAGGGATGGGGGGAGGGAGGGAGGGAGGGAGGGAGGGATGGGGGGGGGGGGAGGGGGCGAGGGAGGAAGGGAGGAGGGAGGGATAGGAGGAAGGGGGAGGGAGGGAGGGGGGGGGAGGGAAGGGGGGACGGATAGAGGGAGGGAGGGAGGGGGGGCGTTAAAGGGGCACTTTGCCAAAAAATACAACGCTGGTTTATTTTAGATTAGATTACATTCAAATGTATTGTCATAAGATAAGATACGATAAGATAAGATATTCCTTTATCTTATCTTATCCTGTGACAATACATTTGAATGTAATCTAATCTAAATCATCATGCAGCACAAGTACAGTAAAAGAAGTTTGTATATCAAACTGTCAAACTAAGCGTTGCATATCAAATATGAATTAAGATCCAGCAATTATGCTTATATTATTTATATTATATTATATTATATTATATTTTATTTTATTATATTATATTATATTATATTGTATTATATTAGTTTAGATTCAAATGTATTGTCATCATGCAGCACAAGTACAGTACAAGGAAAATAGGTTTGTATGTACAGTATCAAACTGTCAAACTAGGCGTTGAATCAAATATGAATTAAGATCCAGCAATTATGTTTATATTATTTATATTATATTATATTATATTATATTATATTTATATTATATATTATAATATTATATTTTATTATATTATATTATATTCAAATGTATTGTCATCATACAGCACAAGTACAGTACAACAAAAATAATGGCATCCAACCAGAGTGCAAATGTAACAGTAAAGTGCGACAGTAATATACAATGTACAGGTAAGGGGTATGTACAGATATAAATGGTAAATGGCTGCATTTATATAAGCTTTTATCCAAAGCAATTTGTTCCTCACATTCACTCACACCATTCACTCACCCACTCACCCACTCACCCACTCACACACCGACGGCGGAGGCGACCATGCGAGGTGCCGACCTGCTCATCGGGAGCAGTTAGGGGTGAAGTGTCTTGCTCAAGGACACTTCAACACGCTGCCTCCTGAGCCACTGTCGCCCCCATTTTAGATTAGATTAGATTCAAATGTATTGTCATCATACAGCACAGTACTTTACTGTCACATTTGCACTCTTCTTTTTCGTCGTACTGTACTTGTGCTGCATCATGATGTCATCGCGGACACTGAATCCTCGCGTCGCCGTGTTAATTACCGCTCCGCGAAACGATGTAGACGGAAGCGCTACCTCGTCTCACAGGGACCTTATCATTCCATTGAGCTTGTCTCTCTGAGGATAGATTTCTAAGAAACCCCGAACCCTGTGTCCTTTATTTAATCCCTTTTCATTTGTCTCAGTCCTTCTTTTGTTTCGGTCCAGACTAGAAAAACACACATAAAAAGAAATAAATAAATAAAAGAGGACTCTCTCTGGTTTCCAATCTGTTTATCTTACGATTCATCCTGCGCTGAGGTACAGAAGACGCAGCGCTCAAAGAGATTCCAGCTAATAAATGACTGGCAGTTTCTACAGCGAGCAAATTTTGAATTCCCCCCTCCCCCCCCTCTCTCTCTCTCTCTCTCCCACTCATCCCCATTTCAATGAGATGGAATAGAAGAAGAACTGTTTTTCTCTCTGCCCCGCCCGGCCCGGGGACTTGGCATTGGGGCGAAAAGTAATCAAAGGCTGACAGCCGGGCCCCCAGACGGCATTTGTTTTGCTCCTCTCGCTGCGACAGGCCACTCAAAAGACTACATTCAGCGCCGGCCCTCCATCAGGGTTTATTGGTTTACAACGAGAATTTAGACGAAATTTAACAACCATGGGTCCCCATTATTTTTACGCCCTGTCCCCCCCACCCCCCCCCTCCCCCCCCCTCCCCCCCCCCCCACGGCCATATAGACATGCTTTGCATCCGAATGGGTATTTAGTTCATCCGCGTACCCACCACGCCGGAGTGACACTGCGCGGTGGCGCACAAACAACATTTTATATATCCGGTGATTTATCGCGCGCAACAAAATGGAGTTTTTTTTTTGTGGCTACGAGGAGGAGCACAAAGGTGGAAACGGCAGAGGGTGGAACAGGGAGCCATTGTCAGGGGAGGGGGGGGGGGGGGGGTGGGACACAAAGCGGTCGTTGTTGTTACGGTGGCTCACCTGCTACCGATTCCTGATTGGCGGCGCCGTTGGGCCGCGCCAGCAGTTCTTCTTCAGCGGGTCCGTCGGCGTGGTGGCGGGGTTCCCTAGAGGCGGGGGTGGTGGTTAGGACCACCGGCGGTGGAGTTTCGGGAGGCGAGAGATCACCTGCTGACAAAAGAAGGGGGGGGGGGGGGGGGGATTTAGAGGCGGATGGAAGGTGTCGGACCCCCCCCCCCCCGAGTGAGGGTCGTTTCAGAACAGAGGATCAAGCGGTGTCAACTTTTATGATGGCAGACAGGGGAAGTAGGGTCTTTCCGGTATGGAGATTCAAGTCATGGTCTTTCTAAATGGTAAATGGTAAACGGCTGCTTTTTTATATAGCGCTTTTATCCAAAGCGCTTTACAATTTGTTAATCACATTTGACCCATTCACTCACACATTCACACACCGACGGCGGAGGCAACCATGCAAGGTGCCAACCTGCTCATCGGGAGCAATTAGGGGTTAAGTGTCTTGCTCAAGGACACATCGGTACACATCACAGTCGAGAATGCAGCTGTGACCGCGTCCCCGAACTTTGGTGTTGTCCTCGACGACCAGTTGAACTTCTCTGCTCACATCGCAGCGACAACCAGAACCTGCCGACCAGGGCCGCCTGGGAGAAATGCGAGGCCCTGTGCGAGATTTAAACGTCCCTGCCTTTAGCTAAGCCGACATGGCTAGCCTGACTGAACTGTCTAACACAAATGTCTCCTGCAGAGCCCCAGAGCTCCAATAGTGAGTATGTCTGCTGCAGAGCCGCAGAGCCAGGAACATTCTACAAACGTGTCTAATGTGAAATATATAAGCATATAAGCAAAACTAGATTTTAGGTCTGTGATGAAAAAGGGCCTCACGGGAAGGGGGGCCTCGCAAAAAAATAAAAATAAAATAAAAAATAAAAAATAAAAATAAATAAAAAATATTTTATTTTTATTTTTTATTTTTATTTTTTGTGCGAGGCCCCCCTTCCCGCGAGGCCCTGTGCGACCGCACTGCTCGCACACCCCCTGAGGCGGCCCTGCTGCCGATTCCTCCTGAGCAACGTCAGAAGGATCCGCCCCTTCCTGACAAAAGAAGCCACCCAACTCCTCGTCCAATCAACAGTCATCTCCCGCCTCGTCTACTGCAACGCACTGCTCGCTGGCCTCCCGGCCACTGCCACTAAGCCTCTTCAACTCATTCAGAACGCAGCGGCCCGCCTGATCTCAAACCTACCGAAGTCGGCCCATGTCACCCCACTTCTTAGGGACCTGCACTGGCTCCCCATTGCTGCACGAATCCGCTTCAAGGCCCTCGACCTAGCATACCGTGCGGCAAAGGGAACTGCTCCCCGCCTACCTCCGGTCAATGGTCTCTAACTACACACCCTCAAGACCCCTACGCTCTGCATCTTCTGGCCGCCTCAGACCTACTCCTATCCAAGCTCCGGGAGGGTCATCAAAGAGAAGTCGCCTATTCTCAGTCCTTGCCCCACAATGGTGGAATGAACTACCCACCCCAGTTAGGACAGCCGAAACACGTCCAATCTTTCGCCGTCGACTAAAGACGCACTTCTTCAACCATTATCTGAATAAAAAATAAATAAAATAAAAAATTATCTAACCCTAACTAACCATACTGTCATGCACTTGTCCTAATAAACTAACCTACACTGTAGCACTCAACACTTTGATGAACATTGTTACTCAGCTGATAGAGTTGTGCCCTTCCTGATGGCTTGTCGTACAGAACTTGTAAGTCGCTTTGGATAAAAGCGTCAGCTAAATGACTAAATGTAAATGTACGCTGCCCAGGAGGAGCAGGAATCGAACCGGGAACCTCCGGATTGCCAGATGACTGCTCTACCTCCTGAGCCACTCAAGCCACTATTACCCTGCCCATACCTCCCCTTCCCCCCTCCCCACATACTGCTATGATGCCCGAATTTCCCAAAGGGGATCAATATAGGAATATCTTATCATATCTTAGTGTCAACTTTATGGTGGGTGACTAGGAAGTAGTAGGGTCTTTTTAGTACAGAGGTTCAAGTCGTGTCAACTTTAGATACAGTAGGTTCTAAAAGCAGAGAGTGTGGATAATAGGATCAGTAGCTTTCTGTCTGATTTAGAGATGTAAGGGTATATTTCATATCACGATTATAGTGACCAAAAGTGATCACGGTTATCAGTGTTATCGCAGTGTTGTTAAAATATGCTGAAAATTGTACAAATCTTTGATCAGGTTTCCCTCAGCAGCACTCAAATTACGCACACACTTATTAGTCCTCTTAGAAGGCTGAGAAATGTCCAGAGCTTCATCTGCACTACGTGTTGTTGTCATCGCAAAACAAACCCATGTCTCATGCTGCACCTGCAGACTGTTGCTAACGTCTGGGAGACTGATGCTAACGTCTGGGAGACTGTTGCTAACGTCTGCGTCTGGGAGACTGATGCTAACGTCTGGGAGACTGATGCTAACGTCTGGGAGACTGTTGCTAACGTCTGGGAGACTGTTGCTAACGTCTGGGAGACTGTTGCTAACGTCTGCGTCTGGGAGACTGATGCTAACGTCTGGGAGACTGATGCTAACGTCTGGGAGACTGTTGCTAACGTCTGCGTCTGGGAGACTGATGCTAACATCTGGGAGACTGTTGCTAACGTCTGCGTCTGGGAGACTTATGCTAACGTCTGGGAGACTGATGCTAACATCTGCATCTGGGAGACTTATGCTAACGTCTGGGAGACTGTTGTTAACGTCTGGGAGACTGATGCTAACGTCTGGGAGACTGTTGCTAACGTCTGGGAGACTGATGCTAACATCTGCGTCTGGGAGACTGATGCTAACGTCTGCGTCTGGGAGACTGATGCTAATGTCTGGGAGCCTGATGCTAACGTCTGGGAGACTGATGCTAACGTCTGGAAGACTGTTGCTAACGTCTGGGAGACTGTTGCTAACGTCTGGGAGACTGATGCTAATATCTGGGAGACCTTTTCCTAACGTCTGGGAGACTGATGCTAACGTCTGGGAGACTGATGCTAACGTCCGAGACAAGCACATGGTGAGCTTCATCATGGAGATGCTGAGCAACCGTAGTTTCCGGCTACACACCAGCAACGGCCAATGCAGCAGAGTGAGGAAACTTAGGAATGGCGTCCCACAGGGCTCAGTGCTGGCACCGATGCTGTTTAACATCTACATATACAACCTGCCTGAAACTCAATCAAAGCAGTATGGCTATGCAGACGACCTGGCCATCCTACTCAGCAAGCCGACTTGGGAAGCAGCCGAAGAGGGCCTCACTGAAGCTATGAACATCCTGTCTTCATACCTGAGGAACTGGCGTCTCAAGCTCAGCATGGGAAAGACAATGTCTACAATGTTCCACCTCAACAACAGGGAAGCGACCCGTGACATGAGCGTCATGGTGGATAACGTCCGGCTACAGTACCAACATACCCCCACATACCTCGGTGTGAAGCTTGACAGAACACTGTCATTCAAACAACACCTGGAAGGTGCCAGGGGAAAAACAACTGCCCGTGCCGCGCTGATACGACGACTAGCCGACACCACATGGGGAGCCTCAACAAAGACACTGCGCATCTCCTCACTGGCCCTGGTGTTCTCTGCCGCCGAGTACTGCGCCCCGGTCTGGTGCCGTAGCACCCACGTGAAGAAGCTGGATGTTGTTCTCAACAGCGTCCTGCAGACAGTCTCTGGTTGCCTACAAACCACACCGGTAAACCAACTGCCCGTACTCGCTGGTATTGCCCCGGCTACCATCAGATGAGAAGCAGCCACACTGGCCCTTTCCCGCAAGGCACAGATCAGTGCATCCCACCTCCTTCACAATACCACCACAGAGACACCACGACGTGTGCGCCTAAAGTCACGGCTCCCCTTTTCCATGCAAGCCTACAGGCTACTCCACACAACACCATCTGACACTTCCAAGGCCTCCTGGGTCAGGACGAGATGGAGGGACCAGTGGAGGTCAGCAGAACCATCCAGGCTGCACCTCTTCATCAATGACCCGCTGGACGTCCCTGGTCAGGACTTGCCCCGGAAGCAGTGGACAACCCTCAACCGCCTAAGGACCGGTGTCGGACGCTACGGCGCCTCAATGAAGAGGTGGGGCCTCAAGGACAGTGCCTCATGCGAGTGTGGAGCCCCTGCACAGACTGTGGAACATATCATCACCAGTTGCCCCAAACACCGGCCACCGTATGGAGAACGCGGTCTGATGGAACTGGACGATGAAACGTTGGCCTGGCTTGCCTCAACGGAGCTGCAGGTCTAAAGACACACGCCAGAAGAAGAAGTCTGGGAGACTGATGCTAACGTCTGCGTCTAGGAGACTGTTGCTAACGTCTGCGTCTGGGAGATTGATGCTAACGTCTGGGAGACTGATGCTAACGTCTGCGTCTGGGAGACTGATGCTAACGTCTGGGAGACTTGCTAATGTCTGGGAGACTGTTGCTAACGTCTGCATCTGGGAGACTGATGTTAACGTCTGGGAGACTGTTGCTAACGTCTGCGTCTGGGAGACTGATGCTAACGTCTGGGAGACTGATGCTAACATCTGGGAGACTGATGCTAACGTCTGGGAGACTGATGCTAACATCTGGGAGACTGATGCTAACGTCTGGGAGATGGATGCTAACATCTGGGAGACTGATGCTAGCGTCTGGGAGACTGATGCTAACGTCTGCGTCTGGGAGACTGTTGCTAACGTCTGGGAGACTGTTGCTAATGTCTGGGAGACTGATGCTAACGTCTGCGTCTGGGAGGCTGTTGCTAACGTCTGCGTCTGGGAGACTGTTGCTAACGTCTGCGTCTGGGAGACTGTTGCTAACATCTGGGAGACTGTTGCTAACGTCTGGGAGATTGATGCTAACGTCTGGGAGACTGTTGCTAACGTCTGGGAGACTGATGCTAACGTCTGGGAAACTGATGCTAACGTCTGGGAAACTGATGCTAACGTCTGCGTCTGGGAGACTGATGCTAACGTCTGGGAGACTGTTGCTAACGTCTGGGAGATTGATGCTAACGTCTGGGAAACTGATGCTAACATCTCTGGTTGATGTTGGACAGACTAGACAGTATTCACTGTGAGTTTTTCCAAAGCGCTGTAATCAAACACGGTTTTAACGATCATTTCAATTTGAGTGGTATTACTAACCTAACCATCAGGGGATTGTACCGTGGTTATCGCTAAAACCTGTAACCGCTCCGTCCCTAGTCTGGCTGTGTATGTATGTACTGAGGACCTCACGAACACAACATTGCATGTTATTAGTGTCAACAGGAGCGATATGCAGCATCTAACTGAATATTGGCGTCACGTCACTTGTGATGAACAGACAAAAGTAAACGGTTCATCTTCTTACACTAACACTGTCGCATTGTCGTGCATGTGAGTTTAAATGAGCTGCTTCTGTCAGGATTTAAAACTTGGAAAACCCGATCGGTAACGAGATTCAAAAGAAGTAAAGAATGATACACCTTTGAGGGTATTTATTACAAGAAGGCTGAATAAGCAAGGTACAATCAAGTTGGTACAACCGGCCGGTCGTGTAAAAAAATAAGTGAAGTCCAGTCCGTCCATGTCCAGTCAGTGAAGCAGTGTGCCCCCTGGAGCCGGGGCTTCCCCTTTATATGTGCTATAGTATATATGCGTGCAGGGCCGCCTCAGGGGGTGTGCGAGCAGTGCGGTCGCACAGGGCCTCGCGGGAAGGGGGGCCTCGCAAAATAAAAAAATATTTTTTTTTTTTTTTTTTTTTTTGAGGCCCCCCTTCCCACAAGGCCCTTTTTCATCACAGACCTAAAATCTAGTTTAGCTTATATGCTTATATATTTCACATTAGACACGTTTGTAGAATGTGTCTGACTTGTTCCTGCCTCTGCGGCTCTGCAGACTGCAGTTTTCCGGTTTCTGCGGCTTTGCTGCTCTACAGATTTTAGGATAGTGTTTCCGGTCTCTTCTCCCGTCCGCCGTAATAGAAGAAGAAGAAGAAGAAGAAGAAGAAGAAGAAGAAGAAGAAGACACACGACACGAGGTAGAGGGATGATCGAATTCAGCGCTATTCAGAGGAGCCAGTGGATGTCTTTTCAAAAGCAGCATGGATCAGAAGAAATTACACCGTGGGCCAAGAAAGTCTCCTTCCAACTTTACCATTGGCGCCGCATTGATACTGCGTTATGGTGAGTCAACCTATTATTATATTCCCGCCGTGGACCTATCTCTCTCTCTCTCTCTCTGGAGCCAAACTGGTCGACTAGCTAATAGTACTACTGGTAGCTAACGGTGTGTGCCTGGTGTCAGCACCTGGCTGTATGTAGCCGCATAGCTTGCTTCTGCGTTAGCTAATGGTTAGCGATAGCCTGGTTGAGCTAACTGTTAACGTCGAAGCTAAACAGCTAACTCAAGGCTAACTGATAGCATCAAACGAACGTTCCCAGCCGAGCGCAGCCGGCAGTTAACGTCGAAGCTAAACAGCTAACTGGCTAACTGCCGGCTGCGCTCGGCTGGGAACGTTCGTTTGATGCTATCAGTTAGCCTTGAGTTAGCTGTTAGCTTGTGCTACGACCATTGACATTAGCCGTGAGAATAGCAGGGGGTTCTGGCACTCTGACTACGACATCATCTTTGACAGAAGATGTAGTCGGGCCTGCACCATGACAAGGCTCTGGCAGCAGCTTATTTTTGTCCCGACAGCGAGAGGCCTTTCGTCAACGTGGAGACCTGTGTTACGGCCTTTCGCCCTGCGTTCCTTGGTGCAGGTAAGATTAATGAAAATGTCATGACATTACCCCACTCTTCCTTCCTTCCCCTCCCGAATGTTTTGTTAATAACGATGTTTTTTTCCAGGCAAAACATATGCTACTTCACAACATTTGGAGATACGACATGTGCTGTGTGTGAATGTCTTGGTCGTTTGTGTAGCTTGGGTAGCGTTGGGCTGTTGGCCAAAGCTGTGTGTGTCACAGTACCTGGCTAGCCTATTTAGCTGATGTCGGCCATTGGCTCCTTGCTGCTTTGGTTTCTCTATAGACCCTCTTCTCTTTGGATTTAAGTGTTGATCTTTGTCCTTTTTGATCTCTCATACATGCTCTCTCTAACACACACACATGCTCTCTCTCTCTCTCTCTCTCTCTCTCTCTCTCTCTCTCTCTCTCTCTCTAACACACATGCTCTCTCTCTCTCTCTCTCTCTCTCTCTTTCTAACACACACAGTCTGCCTATGGCGGCCTTTCTTGATGGCTAGGCTGTGCTCGCTGAGTCTGTATAGTCAAGGATCTTCAGTCACAGTGCTCAGGTATTCTGCCACTGTGTACTCTCTGTTTAGGGCCAAATAGCATTTCAATTTCTTTTCAATGTGTGTCTCTCTCTCTCTCTCTCTCTGTACACTGTATATTGACTGTAGAACGGGAGCTCTCTCTCGCTCTCTCTTTTGCTATATGTTGACTGTATCATGCCCCGCCTCGGGCAGCGCTATTATTTAAGAATATGTTGACTGTATGAAAAAAAAAAAATATATATATATATATATATATATATATATATATATATATATAATTTTTTTAAAAAAAATTTAACATTTTGGGGGGGGGGGGGGGGGGGGGGGGCCTCGCGTTAAATCTCGCACAGGGCCTCGCATTTCTCCCAGGCGGCCCTGTATGCGTGTGTATCTGTCACATTCAGTGCATGTGTCAACTTAATGTGTGTTGGCGAGTCTGCATTGGAGGTGTGCACGTTTTGTGCATGTGTGTGTGTCTGTGTGCGCGTGTGTGCTGAGCTTGAGGGAGGGAGAGAGGGGGCCGTGTGTTTTTTGAGCTGTGTGTGTGTGTGTGTGTGTGTGTGTGTGCACGTGTGTGTGTCCTTATCTTGGCGACCAACTGTCTTTGATCTGTTGTTAGAGTACGGTGTCTGGCCTTGCCCCAGTCCGGCATGGCTAGCTGTTAAAATGTGTAATGGGGAGGGGCTATGTGTCTTGGGGGGCAAACGAGGATATTATAGCATGTGTGTGTGTGTGTGAGTTTGTGTGGAGTGAAGGGATGTGCCATTTGATAACGATCTGTGGTGTAGCCATCTGGCGAGCGTGTTATGACGTTTGGTGTAATTTATTTAAGGTTAAGTGGCACTAGGATGTCCGAGAGAGAGAGAGAGAGAGAGAGAGAGAGAGAGAGAGAGAGAGAGAGAGAGAGAGAGAGAGAGAGAGAGAGGCAAGGGAGCGGGGGAGGGAGAAGGAGAGGGAGAGAGAGGTTTGGGGCCTTGTGTGTGTGAGCGTGTCAGAAGGTCAGAGTGTGTGTATCTGTATGGGGCATGGGGGAGAGGAAGCGAGAGATCCCTTTGCGTGAGGAATGTCTGCTATATTTATGTCATATTTCATCACTGTCTCCGGCTGTCCCTGAGCAACGACCGGAGTGTTGAATGTCCCGTGACGGGGAGGATGTGACCCTCTTTGCGCCGCCCCTGTGCCTCAAATAGATCCGCTATCAACTCTATCTTTAATCTTTCAAAATGTTCAGTTGCTATCGCTATTAGCTCTATCTTTAATCTTTCAAAATGTACAGTTGCTATTGCATGCACTCATCTGTGTTTCACCACACACATGAGTGCATGCTTACCAACTGTCCGTCTGCAACACTACTATCACCAACATCTAAGAAGGGAGATCCCCCCTTGAATGGCCCTTCTAAGGTTTCTCTCCTCCACACTGCCTGTGGAGCTTTTTTCCCTATTGTTAGGTTTAGTGAGTTTTTCCTTACCTTCGCTTGGGGTATGTCTGGGAGTGCTTGCATTCTTTCATTTATTTGCATTCATCTAAAAATGTTTGGACCTTATGATGTTCTTGTTCTGTTCTTGACTTATTGTTATGTTTTCTTCTTGACTTGTTTAAAGAAGACCTGTACGGCCCATGGGGACATTAACGTGTGTTGTCGGGCCCTATAAATAAATTTGATTTGATTTGATTTGATCACTTCCATGATTGCTTTTGAGTAAAGTATAAATCCACTTCCTGAAAGTAACCATGCTAAGCACACTCAATACAAGCACGGAACCACGCAGACCCACGTCCCTGCCAGATCGTTCGTTCGTTCGTTCGTGAGTGAGTGAGTGATCGCAATTTGCAGCCCAATCTTAATTAAAATATGTAAATAAATGGTAAATGGCTGCTTTTTTATATAGCGCTTTACAATTTGTTCCTCACATTTGTCCCATTCACTCGCACATTCACACACCGACGGTGGAGGCGACCACGTAAGGTGCCAACCTGCTCATCGGGTGACTAATTAGGGGTTAAGTGTCTTGCTCAAGGACACATCGACACGCTGCCCGGGAATCGAACTGGGAACCTCCGGATTGCCAGACGCTACTACTCTACCTCCCCAGCCACTGTCGCCCCACAACGGGGGCTGAGCCCAAACGTTCGAACCTTTGTTCGCTGTGTTGGCATTCAAATTCTAAATCAACATTCGAATTCTTTTTTTTTATTAAAATTTTTTTTTTCTTTTCTTTTTTAATATTTTTCTCTATTCATTCTGTTTAAACCAATGGGGTTTTTCTTCACAGTTGCAGATAAAGATTAGGCTACACTAATATTATAGTATTAAAAATTGATGAGTTATATTCATTAAAGAAAGTTGATTTAATTGATTTGGTTGGGCTGGGGCTTCTCCCTGGGCTGGCTCTGGGGCTGGAAAGTTGATTTAATTTGAGGGTATTTATAAAAAAAGAATTAGAAAAATTATATAAAAAAAAACTTTTTTTTAAATAATTTTTTTTTTTTTTTACAATTAAAAATGAAGGTTCGAACGAAAAAACCCTGACGAAGTTCGAATCCCAAAGACAGGCTTTGGGGACAGCCTTACAACGATGATGTCAGATTCCCCCAGACTGACCGTTGCAGCCGGTGGTGAGATTCTCCTCCAGGTCGCTGCCGTCTCCACAGTTGTCCAGGCCCTTCTCGTCACACACCAGACTCAGCGGGATGCACTTGCCGTTCCGACACGTGAAGTAGGGCTCGCCCCTGCACTCCGAGTGGTTGAAGCCTCCAGGACGAAAGGGAAAGAAGGAGAGAGGAGTACTGTTATTGTCAATTTACACAAGGTTGGAGTCACCGGTCCACATATCCTCCTCCCCATCATATGTATATTCTCTGTAGGGATGTTCAATATTGGCTTTTTTACCCATATCCGATATACCGATATTGTCCAACTCTTAATTTCCGATACCGATATCAACTGATATCGATATATGCGTGGTTTCCCCCCCCAAAAAACTGAATAATTTCAGGTAATTAACATTACATATCTCTTGTTGTGGAATAAACACAACATTATGCATACTTTTGACAATAAATAAAATAAGAATTTGTTCTTACTTGCTTGCCTGGGTAAATAAAGGTTAAATAAATGTAAAAAAGAAAAAAGAAAACACATTCTTTTTTGAAAACCGATACCAATATTTTCCGATATTAGATTTTAATGTCAATATCGGCAGATAATTATTATTATTTTTTTATTATTAGGTTTGTATGCTTTTACTCAATTACATTTCAGAGGGAAAAAAACATACTTTTTACTAGGGATGCTCGATATTGGCTTATTTACCGATACCGATATACAGATATTGTCCAACTCTTAATTTCCGATACCGATATCAACCGATATCAACCGATACCGATATATGCAGGCCCCCCCCCCCCCCCCCCCCCCCCAAAAACTGAATAATTTCAGGTAATTAACATTACATGTCTTGTTGTGGAATTAACATAACATTATGCATAACACTTTTGACAATAAATAAAATCAGAATTTGTTCTTACTTGCTTGCCTGGTTAAATAAAGCTTATAGAAATGTAAAACAAAATTAAAAGAAATAAAAAAAAAAATTTTAATGCCAATATCGGCCGATAATATCGGACATCCCTACTTTTTACTCCTTATATTTAAAATGCAGACCTACAAAGTACAAAGTACAAATCTTGCAGGTCCAACCATTTTAATTTATTATATTTCTTTGTCTCTGGCCGAACTAACGTTAACATTATTAACTTATTAATCCTGCCGCAGTTTATTTAAAAACAGCCAATCAAATCCCCATCAATGGAAAATTAACCCGCCCATATACCCATGCTGATTGGTCCTTGTGCAAGACTAGAAAGCAGGGATCTTTGATTAAACACCTGCTATCAGAAGAATAGACAGTCAGAAAAAAGGTTTTTACTTTTACTCTGTAGTACTTAAGTACATTTAAAAGTAGAAACTTTTTTACTTTTACTCAAGTGTGTTACCCATACTTTCCGTTAAGTACAATTTCTGGGTACTTTTTACACCCCTGAGTCCCCCATACTGTACATTTCTTCAGGGAGGTCAGAGCAGATATGGTGTGCACTGTAGATGTAATACCAGCCCCCCTCCGGTTGCTACACATTTTGATAAAGGTCTTATCTTATCTTATCTTATCTTGTCTTGTCTTATCTTATCTTATCTTATGTTGTCTTATCTTATCTTATCTTGTCTTTCCTACCCAGTCTGAAGGAGGTGAAGTCTCCTTATCTTATCTTACCTTTCCTGCCCAGTCTGAAGGAGGTGAATTCTCCTTATCTTATCTTATCTTTCCTACCCAGTCTGAAGGAGGTGAATTATCCTTATCTTATCTTATCTTTCCTACCCAGTCTGAAGGAGGTGAATTATCCTTATCTTATCTTATCTTTCCTACCCAGTCTGAAGGAGGTGAATATCCTTATCTTATCTTATCTTTCCTACCCAGTCTGAAGGAGGTGAATTATCCTTATCTTATCTTATCTTTCCTACCCAGTCTGAAGGAGGTGAATTATCCTTATCTTATCTTATCTTTCCTACCCAGTCTGAAGGAGGTGAATTATCCTTATCTTATCTTAGCTTTCCTACCCAGTCTGAAGGAGGTGAAGTCTCCTTATCTTATCTTAGCTTGTCTTATCTTATCTTACCCAGTCTGAAGGAGGTGACGTTTCCTTATCTTATCTTATATTATCTTATAGTGTCTTATCTTATATTATCTTATCTTATCTTATATTATCTTACCCAGTCTGAAGGAGGTGAAGTATCCTTATCTTATCTTATCTTATATTATCTTATCGTGTCTTATCTTATCTTATATTATCTTATCTTACCCAGTCTGAAGGAGGTGAAGTATCCTTATCTTATCTTATCTTATATTATCTTATCGTGTCTTATCTTATCTTATCTTATCTTACCCAGTCTGAAGGAGGTGAAGTCTCCTTATCTTATCTTATCTTATCGTGTCTTATCTTATCATATCTTATCTTACCCAGTCTGAAGGAGGTGAAGTCTCCTTATCTTATCTTATATTATCTTATCGTATCTTATCTTATCTTATCTTATCTTATCTTACCCAGTCTGAAGGAGGTGAAGTCTCCTTATCTTATATTATCTTATCTTATCTTATCTTATCTTACCCAGTCTGAAGGAGGTGAAGTCTCCTTATCTTATCTTATCTTATATTATCTTATCGTGTCTTATCTTATCTTATCTTATCTTACCCAGTCTGAAGGAGGTGAAGTCTCCTTATCTTATATTATCTTATCTTATCTTATCTTACCCAGTCTGAAGGAGGTGAAGTCTCCTTATCTTATCTTATCTTATCTTATCTTACCCAGTCTGAAGGAGGTGAAGTCTCCTTATCTTATATTATCTTATCTTATCTTATCTTACCCAGTCTGAAGGAGGTGAAGTCCCCCACAAAGTCCACCCTGGGCTGCGTGCCCCGCGTCACCAGCCTCAGCGTCAGGTAGTTCCCGGTGGACAGGACGGGACGGGGCGGGCTCTTCCCGCACAGCGCCGGTCCCACGGGGGGCGCGTTCCTGTCCCGCCCGTCGTAGAACTGGATGTAGGAACCGGCGTGACACGGGTCTCCCTGTCCCTGGCCCCCCGCCGCCGTGGGCTCCGGGCGAGGCTGGAGGGGCCCGGCGCCGCGGGGGGACTCCGGGGAGAGAGGGGCGGGGCTCAGGGGCGCCACGCGCAGCAGGCTGTAGACCAGGAAGAAGCGGAAGTGGAACTGGACCTTGTCCTTGGGCGTGGCCGCCTGCATGGTCAGGTGACAGTCGGTCCCCATGGTGACGAAGTAGTACTTCTTGGACTCCTGGTGAGAGTTGACGATCATGCCGTCGCCCCGGATGGTCTGACCGCAGAAGTCCACCACGTTCACTGAGAGGAGGCAGTAAAGGAAGTGAGTAAAACTTTATTTTTATAGCGCCCTTCTCAGCACGAGTGCACAGAGTGCTTCACAGCATTTTAAAACATCAGCGAAAATACAACAAATAAAACACGTGTGAAGAGAAGAAAAAACATTCAAATGAGCTGAAAAAACTAAAACTAAAACAAATGAAAAAAAGACACGGACAGCGAGAAAACGGCTATGAGTGTTTAAAGGGCCTGCCTGTAGAAGTAGGTTTTTAGCTGCCTTTTTAAAATGAGGTAAGAACTAATGTAAAAGCTAGATGTGTTTAAATTTTGGGAGTTAAATGATGGAATAGCCTTAGTGACGGGTTGAAGTTGTGTACTTCTCAGGGGAGATTTAATAAAGCCTTAAAGGATCAAATAATTCAGGAGTACAGTTTTGAGTAAAACATCAAACATTTGTTTTGTTTTTTTCAAAAAATTATATCTTGCAGCATATTTTAAGTATTTTTTTCTTATATTCAAATATATTTAGTTTTTAAGAATTTGTAAAGGATAGGCAAAAATAAGCATGTGCTGTTCAGTCTATTCCTTTTTTTCGTCGTTGATTTTGGATTTTCTGTGTGAGCTTGCCTTGAATATGTACATTTGTGATTTTCTTTTACATTTGTGAAGTCCACACGGGTGTGTTTTTGATAGGGATGTCCGATATTATCGGCCTACCGATATTATCGGCCGATATTGGCATTAAAATGTTATATCGGAAAATATCGGTATCGGTTTTCAAAACTTTTTTTTTTTTTTAACATTTCTATAACCTTTATTTACCCAGGCAAGCAAGTAAGAACAAATTCTGATTTTATTTATTGTCAAAATAATGCATAATGTTATGTTAAAGGGGAACTATCTTATAAATGGCCTTTTTCAGTGTTTAGCATTGTTTCCTAGCTATGTGGACTTATATTAATATGATCTATGTCTCTAATTCTCATATTGGCGCATTCTTCCAATTCTCCTCTCACAATATTCACCCTCACTGAACTGAGTCATCTGAAAATGTGCTGATTTGTGATGTCAGAGAGACACCGCTGCATGTTAATGTTCAGGCGGCGGCGCCGCGGCGCAGTGGTTTAGGAGCCCAGGCTCAAAACAGCTCGAGATCTTGAGGTAGAAAAATGCTGTTTTTGAGGACTTGATTAGAAATACAAAACAATGAATTAAAAAAAATATATAATTACAGAGGTGTTCCATAAACTCACAGGAATTGTGTAAAAGTGCCCAAATAGTGAAAGAAATAGTAAAATAGTTCCCCTTTAATTCCACAACAAGACATATGTAATGTTAATTACCTGAAATTATTCAGTTTTTTGGGGGGGGGAAACCCTGCATATATCGGTATCGGTTGATATCGGTATCGGAAATTAAGAGTTGGACAATATCGGTATCGGTAAAAAAGCCAATATCGAGCATCGCTCGTTTTTGATTTGTCTGTAAACAAGACCGAAAAATAAACGTCATTCAATTCAAATAAACTTCATTCATTCATTCATTCAGCTCTGAGGGAGCGGTTTTCAGGGCTAAAGGGAGGGCGTTCCAGAGCCATGGGGCAGGCACCGCAAAAGCGCGGTCCCCTTCTGTCTTGAGTCTGGTCCTGGGCACCACCAGGAAGGAGCTCCTGATGGGAAGACCGCAGTGACCGGCTGGAGGAGAGTGGGTGATATAGGAGGGGGGGGGGGCTTGCCCAGGGAGGGCTCTGTAGGTGAACACCAGGACCTTGAAATTTATCTTGGAGTTTACCGGGAGCCAGTGCAGGGAAGCAAGGATGGGGGTGATGTGGCATGATTTTGTTTACCTCGTGAGTAGCCTGGCAGCAGCCTGGCAGCAGCGTTTTGGACCAACTGAAGTTGATCAATGGATTTTTCATTTAGACAGATGAGGAGACAGATGGACACGGAAGATAGAAGACTCAAAAGGAGACAGAGGGGTGACCCCACCACCGCCCCCCAGACTTTTACACACTCACACACACACACGCACACGCACACACACACACACACCTCTGCCATGAACTGCCTCTCTTTCTCTGTCTGCCCTCCTGCCAGGCCATGGACTGCCCCTCTCTGCCCATCATGCTCTGGTGGACTTCTCTCTCTCTCTCTCTCTCTCTCCCTCTCTCTCTATCCCCCCCTCTCTCTCTCTCCCGCCCCCCTCTCTGCTCTCTCTGCTCTCTGTTCTCTCTCTCCCTCCCCCCTATCTCTCTCTCTCTCTCTCCCTCTCCCCCCTCTCTGTTCTCTCTCTCCCGCCCCCCTCTCTGCTCTCTCTGTTCTCTCTCTCTCTCTCCCTCCCCCCCTCTCTCTCTCTCCCACCCCCCTCTCTGCTCTCTCTCTGCTCTCTCTGTTCTCTCTCTCTCCCTCTTTTTTATTTATTTTTATTTATCCTTTATTTATCCAGGAATGTCCCATTGAGATACAAGATCTCTTCTTCCAGGGAGTCCTGACCAACACGGCACACAACAAGTTTCAACGAAAAAACAGGGCATTAAACAAAAAACATACAATTCAAATATAAATACAGAAGGCCATTTGTGCAGTGGCAAGGAGCATAATCAGATCAGCAATAGCATCAGGTAAAACAGTTACATGTTTCATAAAGGGCTAATCGGATTAGCCCCTCTCCCCCCCCCCTCTCTCTCTCTAGCACTAGGATCTCAGGGCTGAAAAGTAAGCTGTGAATGTATCTCTCTCTCTCTCTCCCTCTCTCCGCCCCTCCGAAATGAGAGCTGTGTCACATAAAGGTAAATGTGCTAAAATTGAGAGTTAGACCGGCTTTGTCGTAGAGTAGCCTTGTATGACTAAATATCTCCCCTGGCTGGGGAGGATTCCCCTTTAGTTGATGGTTAGTGTGTCACATGGGTGAAAATGTCAGTGAAATGGAGTCGATGTAATGCTCAAATGGAGACTAGCGGTAACTAGGGTGACCAGATGCAAAAAGTCCAAAAGTGGGACAACAGTACGATTTTGGTGGGACAAAGTGGGACAACAGTGAACCACTTTCAAGTGAGACTCACGTCCACTGTGGCGCTTCAAGTCGTATTCTCCTCCATGCGCAATTGAAAACGAACTATGACACAAAACACAGAAAGCCTGCTGCGGATTGCCTGCCATCTGCCTCACCCAGTCATGTGTCGTTTGCCAGTCTTGGTTGTAACTGCAGGTCCGTTTCTTTTTACTGCTTTCCATCTTGAACTAGTTCGCTTGTAATGTTGTTGTGTTTTTATTGACCAATCAGATTTGCGATATGAGGTAGCGTCACAAGTTCAACTCTCACGAGCAGAGCAGTGCGCTAAATTACTATAACCAATCAGATCTGCGATATGAGGTAGCGTCACGAGTCACGACTCAGTCACGTCACAAGCAGGCAAGCAGCGTGCTAAAGTACTATAACCAATCAGAGCGATGTGTGTGGCCAAGAGGCGGGTTGCTACGTTTACTGTCTGTAGGGAGGGGCATTTAGACGCATGTTTTTTTTTGGCTTCGAAAAGAGGGACATCCTCTCAATATGAGGGACGCAGGACATTTGGTCAAATGGTGGGACAGTACAACCAAAAGGGGGACACCTGGTCACCCTAGCGGTAACTCCCTAGAAGATCATCCTCATTCAACAATACTCTCTTATTATTTTTCTTATATTCTTGCTTACCCGTCTGTTAAGAGAACAATAAGAAAAGCCACCGCCACATTCATCAAGCCGTTCTTAACGTTTGAAATATGTGCATACCCAGGGGATTTGCATGATGAATCCCACTCATTCTTAAACTGAAATGCGCTAAATAAATTTGCATACAGACACGCCCACCATATCCTTATAAGGCGGGTGAGGTGTATGCAAAACAGCTTGAGAGTTTGGTATTGCTTGCTGATCCATTCAACAGGAAGCGGTTTGCGAGTTGTGACTGATCTCAAAATGAGATTAGATTAAAATGTATTGTTATTATAGAGCACAAGTACAATACACCATCCAACCAGAGAGGATAAATGCATTTAATGCTCCATAAATAAATACATATAAATAAACGGCTTAGCGAGGCAGCCTTAGCGCACGTCCGAGTGCACACATGTGTGAAATGAATCATTCCAGCAATGTAGGCTTTGTCAATACTGAACGACTGTGGCGTCTGTTGTGTCTGAGTTGATGCTCCAGAGTATCTCAATCTGAAACGGTTAAGCAGCCACTCATCTGGCTCTGCAAATAGATCTAGTCGATATGCGTTCTATGCGCACAGCCTGGGCGGCCAGAGCATCTAACTGTTCTAACAGCAATATATAATCCATTTCAGAAGCATAACACACGCAATAAGTTATAATAATAACCTGGGTAGAGAGTCAGGAAACATGGAGGAGTATAAGGCTTCAGTCTATACTCTACACAAGGCTGTCAAACTTGCTAAGAGGACATATGCTGATAAACTGGAGACACAAATGGCACAAAACGACACAAGAGGATTATGGCAGGGACTGAAGACAATAACTGACTATAAAGTC
The DNA here is from genome assembly GCF_963971535.1 of Notolepis coatsorum. Classification (NCBI taxonomy): domain Eukaryota; kingdom Metazoa; phylum Chordata; class Actinopteri; order Aulopiformes; family Paralepididae; genus Notolepis; species Notolepis coatsorum. The sequence goes on along the minus strand of NC_140170.1, from coordinate 6,863,173 downwards.
AGCGCCCCCTCAATGGGGAGCGACGACGCCTCCCTCGCGGACAAGCTCAACATCTTCTACGCTCAGTTTGGTGTAGACAGTGGCGCTGCTGGCTCTCCGGCTAGTGACGTTACTGGCGCGCCGGCTGTTGTGGAGGGGGGGGGGGGGGCAACCGCGAGGGGGGGGGGGCGCTCTCTCGTTGTCGGAACACAGTGTGAGAAGAGCATTTATGCAGGTGAACAACAGGAAGGCTGCTGGCCCAGATGGCATAACAGGACGTATACTCAAGACCTGTGCCAACCAGCTGGCCCCTGTGTTCACCGCCATATTTAATCAATCACTGGTGGAGTCAGTGGTCCCTGCCTGCTTCAAGATGTCTACCATCATCCCTGTGCCGAAGAAACCCTCCCCAGCATGTCCAAATGACTACAGACCGGTGGCACTCACCTCTGTGGTCATGAAATGTTTCGAGAGGCTGGTCAAGGACCACATTTGTGCCTCCCTCCCCAGTGATATGGACCCTATGCAATTTGCATACAGGACAAACAGGTCCACCGACGACGTGGTCTCCCAGGTACTGCACAGCACCCTCTCGCACCTTGACCGTCAGAAGGGGGGCTATGTGAGACTGTTGTTCATTGACTACAGCTCAGCGTTCAACACCATAGTCCCCACCAGACTGGTGGACAAGCTGATCGAGCTAGGTCTGAGCTCCGCCTTGAGCGCCTGGGTACTGGACTTTCTGAGCGAAAGACCCCAGGCGGTCAGGGTGGGGGGTCAGACCTCCAACACCATCACCCTGAGCATCGGGTCCCCCCAGGGCTGTGTTCTGAGCCCCCTGCTGTACTCACTCTACACACACGACTGTGTGGCCAAGTTCAGCTCCAACTCCATAGTGAAGTTCGCAGATGACACGGTGGTGGTGGGGCTGATCTCGGACAACGACGAGAAGGCCTACCGGGAGGAGGTTGAGGTACTGGAACGCTGGTGCCAGGACAACAGCCTGCTCCTGAACATTGGTAAAACCAAGGAGCTGATCGTGGATTATAGGAGAGGACAGCAGGAGGCGCACACACCACTGATGATTAACGGGGCTACCGTGGACAGGGTGAGCAGCTTCAAGTACCTGGGGGTCCACATCTCAGAGGACCTGACATGGTCAACACACATAGACACAGTAGTAAAGAAGGCGAAACAGCGTCTCTACCACCTGAGACAGTTAAGGAAGTTCAGAGTATCGGGAAAGATACTCCAGTCCTTCTACTCAGGAGCTGTAGAGAGCATCCTGACCGGAAACATCACTGCCTGGTATGGAAACAGCACGGCACAGGACAAGAAGGCCCTACAGAGAGTGGTGCGCTCAGCCGAGCGTACCACGGGTATTGCACTACCCCCCCTGCAGGTTCTATACAACAAGAGGTGCAAATCCAGAGCCTGCAGGATAATGAAAGACCCTCACCACCCCAATAACAGCCTGTTTCAGCTGCTGAGGTCAGGCAGACGCCAGCTACTAGGACAGAGCGGCTTAGGCTCAGCTTCTTCTCCCAGGCCATCAGAGCCATGAACAATGAACATTGAGTGCTCAGAACATTGAACTGTCCACACACAAGCACACATGAACACACACACGACACGCACACTGTGCACGCTCACACACGAGCAGCCACTTAACACTTTAACATGAGCGGGCACACACTCATGTCGCACACACGCACACTTATGGCCAAAGGAAAGGACACTTTAAATTAGAATAACAGGAACAGTGTATTGCACTACCAAAGCTAACTAGCATGTCCCATATGCTCTGTAAATAACTATGTACAGATACCGAGATGTCACTCCATGTTACCTGTTACCTGTTACTGCACAATGTTGTTTCCTTCTTTGATTCTATTATATGTACCACTGTATTGCACATCGTTGCGGGCAAGACCACCCGCATTTCATTGTATACCTGTATGCCGTGACAATTAAAACTCTTGACTTGACTTGACTTGATAATAATAATTATTATTATTGACAAGTTCTGGGATTTTAAAGTCGTATTTGGGAGCAATTGACCAATGGAAGAGGAAATGCTAGTTAAGAACAAAATCTGTTCTTATATCGCTTCATGAATGAGGCCCATTGTGTGTAGCTTTTGTAAATCTGGTTCAAATCGGATCTGTTACAGAGGTGACAGCCAAACTGGTCACATATTTAAAGTAGACTTTTTTTTTTTGCTTAGCTATCTGCACATATGATGTCAACCTACACTGTAACACGCAACACTTTGATGAACATTGTTACTCAGCTGATAGAGTTGTACCCTTCCTGATGACCTGTCGTACAGAACTTGTAAGTCGCTTTGGATAAAAGCGTCAGCTAAATGTAAATAATAGTAGGAACAATAATGTTTTCAAGAAAAGTTTTGTTGTGGGCGGCTGGGTGGCACAGCGGACATTGCGCTCGTCACCAACGCATGAGACACCGGTATCAAATCCGGCTGTCGGCGTTGCCTCCGGCTTGGGCCGGCTGTCATACTAACTCAATTGGCAGAGTTAGCGGTGGGAAGTCGATGGGTGGTAATCTGAACGGTGTAAACAGTGACTCCTACAGGTCGGTTGGGGCGCCTGCACAGCAGGGACAGGAAAATGGCCGGGGTAGTGTGAGCCTCCGACACGTTACACCTCGCCAAATGAGAGTCCGCGCTGGCAGGTGAAAAGATGCGACTGGCTGCCTCCACATGTATCGGAGGGGACATGCGATGGGCTTCTATCCTCCCTACAACCGGCCAGTGGGGGGCACATGCGAGCAACAATCAAGACAGGGGAGGGGAGAATTGGCACGGCTAAATTGGGATGGGAGAAAAATTGAAAAAGAGCAGCTCTGGTGTTATGGAGATATGGTGAGCAGCTCTGGTGTTATGGAGATATGGTGAGCAGCTCTGGTGTTATAGAGATATGGTGAGCAGCTCTGGTGTTATAGAGATATGGTGAGCAGCTCTGGTGTTATAGAGATATGGTGAGCAGCTCTGGTGTTATAGAGATATGGTGAGCAGCTCTGGTGTTATAGAGATATGGTGAGCAGCTCTGGTGTTATAGATATGGTGAGCAGCTCTGGTGTTATAGAGATATGGTAAGCAGCTCTGGTGTTATAGAGATATGGTGAGCAGCTCTGGTGTTATAGATATGGTGAGCAGCTCTGGTGGTATGGAGATATGGTGAGCAGCTCTGGTGTTATAGAGATATGGTGAGCAGCTCTGGTGTTATAGAGATATGGTGAGCAGCTCTGGTGTTATGGAGATATGGTGAGCAGCTCTGGTGTTATGGAGATATGGTGAGCAGCTCTGGTGTTATAGAGATATGGTGAGCAGCTCTGGTGTTATAGATATGGTGAGCAGCTCAGCACGCTCTGAGCAAAGGAAGGAACGGAGATATGAATTGAGTAATGCTTGCCTTGCTATGGTCCGGTAAATACGCTGATGTTATTGAACGTGTAACTATATAACGTTAATGCCACAAAACGAATGCCTTTGTTAATCAAGTAGTAACTTTATAATAATAAGAAGAAGAAGAAAGGGTCGGGGGGGGTAACCACTGGGCGCTACCAGCCTACCACCCCTGCCCGCGAGACCAAGTGAAGGGCGCACGACCAGAGGGGAGACTTCGAATCCGTGTTTCACTTTCAATAACGAATGCGTGCTTGTCAAGTCAAGTCAAGTCAAGAGTTTTATTTGTCACGGCATACAAGTATACAATGAAATGCGGGTGGTCTTGCCTGCAACGATGTGCAATACAGTAGTACAACATATAATAGAATCCAATAAAACAACATTGTGCAATAAACAGGTAACATAGTGGGGCATCTCGGTATTTGTACATAGTTATTTACAGAGCATGGAGGACATGCTAGGTCCTTTGGTAGTGCAATATACTGTTACTGTTGCTATACTATTTTAAAGTGACCTTTCCTTTGTGGCCATAAGTGTGGGCGTGTGCAGCATGAGTGTGTGCTTGCTCATGTTAAAGTGGCTGCTAGTGTGCGAGCGTGTACAGCGTGCGTATCGTGTGTGTGCTCATGTGTGCTTGTGTGTGGAGAGTTCAGTGTTCTGTGGCACTCAGTGTTCAGTGTTCAAGGCTCTGATGGCCTGGGGGAAGAAGCTGAGCCAAAGCCTCTCTGTCCTACAGAACAGGCTGTTATTGGGGTGGTGAGGGTCTTTCATTATTCTGCAGGCTCTGGATTTGCACCACTTGTTGTATAGAACCTGCAGGGGAGGTAGTGCAATACCCGTGGTACGCTCGGCAGAGCGCACCACTCTCTGTAGGGCCTTCTTGTCCTGTGCCGTGCTGTTTCCATACCAGGCAGTGATGTTTCCAGTCAAGGTGCTCTCTACAGCTCCGGAGTAGAAGGACTGGAGTATCTTCCCAGATACTCTGAACTTCCTTAACTGTCTCAGGTGGTAGAGGCGCTGCTTCGCCTTTTTTACGACTGTGTCTATGTGTGTTGACCATGTCAGATCCTCTGAGATGTGGACCCCCAGGTACTTAAAGCTGCTCACCCTGTCCACGGTAGCCCCGTTTATCCTCAGTGGTGTGTGTGTCTCCTGCTGTCCTCTCCTATAATCCACGATCAGCTCCTTGGTTTTACCAATGTTCAGGAGCAGGCTGTTGTCCTGGCACCAGCGTTCCAGTACCTCAACCTCCTCCCGGTAGGCCTTCTCGTCGTTGTCCGAGATCAGCCCCACCACCACCGTGTCGTCTGCAAACTTCACTATGGAGTTGGAGCTGAACTTGGCCACACAATCGTGTGTGTAGATTGAGTACAGCAGGGGGCTCAGAACACAGCCCTGGGGGGACCCGATGCTCAGGGTGATGGTGTTGGAAGTCTGACCCCCCACCCTGACCGCCTGGGGTCTTTCACTCAGAAAGTCCAGTACCCAGGCGCTCAGAGCGGAGCTCAGACCCAGCTCGATCAGCTTGTCCACCAATCTGGTGGGGACTATGGTGTTGAACGCTGAGCTGTAGTCAATGAACAACAGTCTCACATAGCCCCCCTTCTGGCGGTCAAGGTGAGAGAGGGTGCTGTGCAATACCTGGGAGACCGCGTCGTCAGTGGACCTGTTTGTCCTGTATGCAAATTGCATAGGGTCCATGTCACCTGGGGAGGGAGGCACAAATGTGATCCTTTACCAGCCTCTCAAAACATTTCATGACCACAGAGGTGAGTGCCACCGGTCTGTAGTCATTGAGACATGTTGGGGAGGGTTTCTTCGGTACAGGGATGATGGTAGACATCTTGAAGCAGGCAGGGACCACTGACTCCGCCAGGGATTGATTAAATATGGCGGTGAACACAGGGGCTAGCTGGTTGGCACAGGACTTAAGTATGTGTCCTGTTATACCATCTGGGCCAGCCGCTTTCCTGGTGTTCACCAAACAATATTCATGCTGCAAAGTCATCCTCTAAAGATAGACATTTAGACTAGAGGCAGGCTATATGCTATAAAGAGTAGACTACTAAAAAAAAATTTAATAAAAAAAGCATTCCAACTTTTTTTTTGCGGTTATATTGTGGCTGTATGAAATATTACGCAAATTTGTTCGGTAAGGAAAATATCAATACCGCAGCAGCTCTAATGGTGAGCAGTTCTGGTGTTATGGAGATATGGTGAGCAGCTCTGGTGTTATAGAGATATGGTGAGCAGCTCTGGTGTTATAGAGATATGGTGAGCAGTTCTGGTGTTATGGAGATATGGTGAGCAGCTCTGGTGTTATAGAGATATGGTGAGCAGCTCTGGTGTTATAGAGATATGGTGAGCAGCTCTGGTGTTATAGAGATATGGTGAGCAGCTCTGGTGTTATAGAGATATGGTGAGCAGCTCTGGTGTTATAGAGATATGGTGGGCAGCTCTGGTGTTATAGAGATATGGTGAGCAGCTCTGGTGTTATAGATATGGTGAGCAGCTCTGGTGTTATAGAGATATGGTGAGCAGCTCTGGTGTTATAGAGATATGGTGAGCAGCTCTGGTGTTGTAGAGATATGGTGAGCAGCTCTGGTGTTATAAAGATATGGTGAGCAGCTCTGGTGTTATAGAGATATGGTGAGCAGCTCTGGTGTTATAGAGATATGGTGAGCAGCTCTGGTGTTATAGAGATATGGTGAGCAGCTCTGGTGTTGTAGAGATATGGTGAGCAGCTCTGGTGTTATAGAGATATGGTAAGCAGCTCTGGTGTTATAGATATGGTGAGCAGCTCTGGTGTTATGGAGATATGGTGAGCAGCTCTGGTGTTATATAGACATGGTGAGCAGCTCTGGTGTTATAGAGATATGGTGAGCAGCTCTGGTGTTATAGAGATATGGTGAGCAGCTCTGGTGTTATAGATATGGTGAGCAGCTCTGGTGTTATAGAGATATGGTGAGCAGCTCTGGTGTTATAGAGATATGGTGAGCAGCTCTGGTGTTATAGAGATATGGTGAGCAGCTCTGGTGTTATATAGACATGGTGAGCAGCTCTGGTGTTATAGATATGGTGAGCAGCTCTGGTGTTATAGAGATATGGTGAGCAGCTCTGGTGTTATATAGACATGGTGAGCAGCTCTGGTGTTATAGATATGGTGAGCAGCTCTGGTGTTATAGAGATATGGTGAGCAGCTCTGGTGTTATAGAGATATGGTGAGCAGCTCTGGTGTTATAGAGATATAGTGAGCAGCTCTGGTGTTATAGAGATATGGTGAGCAGCTCTGGTGTTATAGAGACATGGTGAGCAGCTCTGGTGTTATAGAGATATGGTGAGCAGCTCTGGTGTAATAGAGATATGGTGAGCAGCTCTGGTGTTATAGAGATATGGTGAGCAGCTCTGGTGTTATAGAGATATGGTGAGCAGCGCTGGTGTTATAGAGACATGGTGAGCAGCTCTGGTGTTATAGAGTTATGGTGAGCAGCTCTGGTGTTATAGAGATATGGTGAGCAGCTCTGGTGTTATAGAGATATGGTGAGCAGCTCTGGTGTTAGAGAGATATGGTGAGCAGCTCTGGTGTTATAGAGATATGGTGAGCAGCTCTGGTGTTATAGAGATATGGTGAGCAGCTCTGGTGTTATAGAGATATGGTGAGCAGCTCTGGTGTTATAGAGACATGGTGAGCAGCTCTGGTGTTATAGATATGGTGAGCAGCTCTGGTGTTATGGAGATATGGTGAGCAGCTCTGGTGTTATATAGACATGGTGAGCAGCTCTGGTGTTATAGAGATATGGTGAGCAGCTCTGGTGTTATAGAGATATGGTGAGCAGCTCTGGTGTTATAGATATGGTGAGCAGCTCTGGTGTTATAGAGATATGGTGAGCAGCTCTGGTGTTATAGAGATATGGTGAGCAGCTCTGGTGTTATAGAGATATGGTGAGCAGCTCTGGTGTTATATAGACATGGTGAGCAGCTCTGGTGTTATAGATATGGTGAGCAGCTCTGGTGTTATAGAGATATGGTGAGCAGCTCTGGTGTTATATAGACATGGTGAGCAGCTCTGGTGTTATAGATATGGTGAGCAGCTCTGGTGTTATAGAGATATGGTGAGCAGCTCTGGTGTTATAGAGATATGGTGAGCAGCTCTGGTGTTATAGAGATATAGTGAGCAGCTCTGGTGTTATAGAGATATGGTGAGCAGCTCTGGTGTTATAGAGACATGGTGAGCAGCTCTGGTGTTATAGAGATATGGTGAGCAGCTCTGGTGTAATAGAGATATGGTGAGCAGCTCTGGTGTTATAGAGATATGGTGAGCAGCTCTGGTGTTATAGAGATATGGTGAGCAGCGCTGGTGTTATAGAGACATGGTGAGCAGCTCTGGTGTTATAGAGTTATGGTGAGCAGCTCTGGTGTTATAGAGATATGGTGAGCAGCTCTGGTGTTATAGAGATATGGTGAGCAGCTCTGGTGTTAGAGAGATATGGTGAGCAGCTCTGGTGTTATAGAGATATGGTGAGCAGCTCTGGTGTTATAGAGATATGGTGAGCAGCTCTGGTGTTATAGAGATATGGTGAGCAGCTCTGGTGTTATAGAGACATGGTGAGCAGCTCTGGTGTTATAGAGATATGGTGAGCAGCTCTGGTGTTATAGAGATATGGTGAGCAGCGCTGGTGTTATAGATATGGTGAGCAGCTCTGGTGTTATAGAGATATGGTGAGCAGCTCTGGTGTTATATAGACATGGTGAGCAGCTCTGGTGTTATAGATATGGTGAGCAGCTCTGGTGTTATGGAGATATGGTGAGCAGCTCTGCTGTTATAGAGATATGGTGAGCAGCTCTGGTGTGGTGAGCAGCTCTGGTGTTATAGAGATATGGTGAGCAGCTCTGGTGTTATAGAGATATGGTGAGCAGCTCTGGTGTTGTAGAGATATGGTGAGCAGCTCTGGTGTTATATAGATATGGTGAGCAGCTCTGGTGTTATAGAGATATGGTGAGCAGCTCTGGTGTTATAGAGATATGGTGAGCAGCTCTGGTGTTATAGAGATATGGTGGGCAGCTCTGGTGTTATAGAGACATGGTGAGCAGCTCTGGTGTTATAGAGATATGGTGAGCAGCTCTGGTGTTATAGAGATATGGTGAGCAGCTCTGGGCCCCGTTCCATGTACGTGGTTCAACTAAGTCGATCAACATGTCCATTATCCAGCTTCAGTTAACCCGATGTTCAAAGCCGGGATTTTCCTGTTTCACAAAGGAGGATTCAGTCTCGTTAACTCAAGCCAGACTTGAGAGTCAGGCTCAAGTCAGGCTAGATGCGCGCTCCCGTTTTAGGTGGAAAGCCAGCACGTATCGATGGCAGAGACCCTGATTCTCAACGGCATTGATTGATTAATTGATTTAAGACTTTATTGACAGATTGCAATAGGCTCAATCGCCTCGCCGACAAGTTAAATGCGTTATCTATAGGCTAATTCTAAGTCCCTCATTACCTCAATCAATCAGATTATATTTCTTTAAACTTGCCTGCTGGATTGAATAATCAAATGAGATCTTGCTAGCGAAAATTATTAGTTAACTGTTATACAGAATTACGATACGGCTCTCTTACCCATTGATTGATGTATAGTCAATCTTTTACTTATCTTCTCTGTGGTGTAACGGGTTCTTCTTTTGACTTTCACACGGACGACCGGGGTTCAAGGCCCTAGTCTTTTCCTTCTTTTTGCAATATAGGAATAATTCAATTTGGTGCACGTTGAGAGCTATATAAAGAATGACATCCTCAATGCATGTAGATTTATAATATTTTAACTTAAAACCAGGCTACTTTGGCGTATAATCATTAATATTATATTCAAAAAAATCATATTGGAAACACGGGGATTTGAACCCCGGTCGCTGAACTGGCAGGGATGAGCACTACCGCTGGGCCACTGGGCCAGATGGGATAAATTCATTGTTTATACATTAATGAACGAGAGACCCGTGTTTAGAATATCCGTTGTTTTGAATGAAGTTTATCTCTTATCCTCATTCATTAATGTGACGTCAACGGCTCATTCAATTTCTCAAATCCGTCAAACAGCGCATCTCATCAGACATCTTAATCCCAGTTACAATTAAAATAACCACATCATGTGTACATCGCACGAGCGAGCGCCACCGTCGCCACGGTATATATAACGTGCATTATTTAGGACAAAGTGAATTTAATATCAGCATTTTGGGTCTATTTTACATTTCAAAAGCCCCCTCTGGAAGAATGGAGCACAAAAACGTAATTCAGAATGGTATAATGCAGATCGTAGACTGTGGGAATAGTTTCAGGAAACGGGCTGTCACTTCTTTGCGGGGGCGTGGCGATAGTTCAGGCTAACTTGAACTTGAACTCTGCTTTCGAGCAGGCTCAAACTTTTGGATATGTTGTCATGGTGATTTGGGAAATCCAGGTACATGAAATCGGAAAGTCAGGCTAACACAGTTAGCCTGATAAAGTTATCCGGCTAACTCGGTTATCCCGGTACATGGAACGGGGCCCTGGTGTTATAGGGAGTAGATGACAATTTTAACAAGTGTGTCAAATAAGGAGGGGGCAGAACAATGAGGTTTTTGTAAATTAGTGTAAGACAATGACTTTCTCGTTGAGTGTAACGATGGCCAATTTACAGATGTCAGAAGTCACAGTGACGTGTCAAAAAGGAGGCATTTGAAGCAAACCCAATTGCTGAGTGATACAAAACATCAAGGACACTCTTGTTTGTGTGTGTGTGTGTGTGTGTGTGTGTGTGTGTGTGTGTGTGTGTGTGTGTGTGTGTGTGTGTGTGTGTGTGTGTGTGTGTGTGTGTGTGTGTGTGTGTGTACTGTACTACTTGTGAGTGGAGAGTTCAGTGTTCTGATGGCCTGGGGGAAGAAGCTGAGCCGGAGTCTCTCTGTTCTTGCTAGAACTATTGCTAGAACTATAGAGACTCAATCATATCACTGGACTATCTTGTATTTGTACTTTTCTATATTATATTGTATTGTATTTGTATTTATATTTTATATTGTCTCTATATAGTGTATATAGATACTGGACTGTATAGGACTGTGAAGCACTGTATCCCCCCACCATGCTGCTTTGACACCCGAATTTCCCGAAGGTGATTAATAAAGGGTCATCTTAATCTTATAAAGCAGGAGCGATTCCTGTAGAAGAAGCCACAAGTTTTGCTTTAACCCTTTAACTACCACACTACAGAAGGTTAACCTTACACTACAGACGGTTAACCTTTCACTACCACACTACAGAAAGTGAAAGGGTTAACCGTCTGTAGTGTGGTAGTGAAAGGTCAACCTTCTGTAGTGTGGTAGTGAAAGGGTTAACCCTTTGTCATGTGGCAGTTAAAGGGTTAAAACCTTGAAAGTCTACATGTCTCTGTCTGATGCTCAATCAGTCTTCTTTGGCCAAGAAGGAGTTCCTTTCTGGCTGAGAGGTCTGTGTTGAGAGGTTTGATTGATTGATTGATTGATTGATTGATTGATTGATTGATTGATTGATTGATTGATTGATTGATTGATTGATTGATTGATTGATTGATTGAAAACGTTATTAACAGATTGCAGAATGGGTACAATACTGTACAGCTCAATACACACAATTGTTAAGGGGTTGCAGACCAGAGAAAGACTTCCGTCTTGTTTACATCAGGGTCCCCCGTTTTCAATTCATAATGATGTTGTTGTGGTCTGTGTTCAACAACCTCTCTGATCCATATTTTCATCTATTTGTTACAAAAGGATTTGCATGACATCCCTATACCTCATTGGCATTTTTGCATTAAAAAAAAAAGCTTGCATTTGAACTTTATTGTTAGCATTTTGTACTCCACTTTACATGTAGGTTGTACTTTAGTTTGTATTGTATATTTTGTATAGTGTTTGGCCTTTATTCTTCTAACTTTTTACTGCGTGAAGCACAATCTCACGAGGCTCATACTATACAGAACCAAGCATTTCCAAGCAAAACTTGAAACATGGAACTTGATCGCGGTGCTTTCGCAGGGTGGATGTGAAGACGGCTCCCCGCGGTCAGAGTCACTATCCTCTGAGAGGATCAGCTGACCGCTCATCCGGAGAGGAGAGGATAGAGGAAGGATGGGGGTGGGAAGATCCTGTTCTCCTTCCTCCACCATCACCCCCCTGTCTCGGGCCGCTTGCCAAATAAATGGACAATTTACGACCACCCTTGGAGTTTATTAGCTCCCCGTTTCCCCGGGAGACGCCTGGCTGGATGATCCGCGGCTGACCTCCCGGAATGTCCCAAAGACAGGGAGCCCCTATCGGTGGGAAACCACTCGTCCCCCCCCCCCCCTCTCTCCGCCCCCCCCCCCCCCCCCCCCCCCCCCCCCTCACACCGCACGCAAAGACAATGCGCCTCGAGAACAACGTCCAGAAGTGTCGGTGATGGGAGGGCGTTTACTGTGGCCGCGCAAATCCCAAAGGAAAGGGGGGTGAGGAGGGTGAGAATGGGTGCTGATGACACACGGAGTGAGAGACATACCTCGGGAGGGAGGAGGACTATATTATAGTGTCTGACGCAGATGACTCAGTGGAAGTTCACTCCTGTCTCTCTAGTTCACTCTGCTAGTCTGCTGGGTGATTGTGGTTCAGAGGAGAGGAATCGCACTGTTTTTTTTGCGTACCGAGTTCACAAGCAATACACGAGTTTGAAAAGTATAATTCAGCATGCGACGATAATAACCATTATGGACTTAGCAAAGCTAATGTACTGTAGGGGTCTACAGATTTAAAAACCTGATTGATTGATTGATTGATTGATTGAAAACTTTATTAACAGATTGCAGAATGGGTACAGTACAGTACAGCTCAATACATACAATTGTTAAGGGGATGCAGACCAGAGAAAGACTTTCGTCTTGTTTACATCAGGGTCCCCCATTTTCAATTCATCATAACATATATGACACACACGACATACAGATAGACAGTACTGCTACATCTATACATTTATGACATACCAGATTTGCAAATACAGTACCTAGCGGGGACATACATGCATGTGCATTATGAGGGAGGGCGCCTGGGAATGGAATAGGTTGGAATTACAAGTGGACAAACAGTCTGAGGTCAAGCTGAAGGTAATGAGGTGGATGTTGAGCAACAGAGTAAACCACTGTTTTTACACCCAGGAGGTCAAATAGTAGTTTTATTTGAGCTCATTTGATTATATCTAATTTTAAATATTGATGTATTTTATGACTCACGCTGTGTTAAAACCTGCCACTGTCCTTATCTTTTAAAGAGCTCCACAATGGAAATAGGTTTTTGGAAACTTTAAACTTGATGATTTTATGATGTATGACTGTTGGCTGTGCATTTGTTATTGATTGTCAAAATAAAATATATAAATTCAATAAAAACTACTTGCACTTGAAATTATACAATGATTAAGAAAACAATAACAATAATAATAAATACTATAGGATCGGATTATCGTGCATCCATTTCGACAACGGTTAAAATACGGAAATGAAGGGGTTAATTCAAAAAAGGTATATTTCCCGGTTTCAAATAAGTTAGGCCAACCTCAAGTTCATTAGGCTTATCGGATTTACAAAAAATGCACTTGTCCTAATAAACTAACCTACACTGTAGCACTCAACACTTTGATGAACATTGTTACTCAGCTGATAGAGTTGTGCCCTTCCTGATGACTTGTCATACAGAACTTGTAAGTCGCTTTGGATAAAAGCGTTCAGCTAAATGTGTTATGGTTTGTAACCGACCCCAATCGCACAACACAAGACAGGTATGAGAGTAAGCCAAAACAGGGCAAAATATTTATTATTGAACAAAAGGCGGCACAGTCCCTTCAAGGGAAAACACAAAAACACTGGAGTCAAAGAAAATAGGGAAAATGCGGCACTGTGCCTTTAAGAGGCGAACAGGCTAAGGGACTAAGGCTAAGGGACAGGGCCAGGGCAAAATGTCAAGGACCAGGACCAGGGGCACTGGAGAGGGGGACAGGGACAGAGGCCCGGAGAGGCGGGCTGGAGACAGGGACAGAGAACAGGGTTAAGGCCTTGGACAGGGCGAGGGCCAGAGCTGCTTACAGGGATGACAGGGTTCCGACGGCGGAGGCCTGGCACGGAGATCTTCCTCGGATGCTGCAGACGGGCAGCGCAGAACACCGGGGTCCCAGGGGACCGGGGCGAAGAGACGCATCCTCCCGTGGAACTAGGAAGCGATGCGCGCCGGCTTGACGTCTGGAGTGGGAGCGCGCCGGCTTGACGTCTGGAGTGGGAGCGCGCCGGCTTGACGTCTGGAGTGGGAACACCACTCCAGGCCTGGCACGGAGATCCCCCTCGGATGCTGCAGACGGGCAGCGCAGAACACAGGGGTCCCAGGGGACCGGGGCGAAGAGGCGCATCCTCCCGTGGAAATAGGAAGCGATGCGCGCCGGCTTGACGTCTGGAGTGGGAACACTGGAAAACCTCCCGTAGAGAATTAGAGAGCGTAGACGGCGTCCCACTCCAGGCAAACGGCGACAGGTGGTGAAGTACAGGGGTGGCACGACGTCTCACGCCGGAGACGCGGCAGTAGATTGTAGTAACAAGAACGACCCGACAAGGACTGGAGGGAGGTCCAGGTATTTAAAGCCCTCTGGGGCGCTAATCATAAACTATGACAGGTGTGAAAGGTAGTCCAAGGGTGGGGGCTGGTGAAGAGTAGAGGAGAGCAAATCATCGCAAGGGTGGGGGCTGGTGAAGGAGAGTAGACAGGGAAAGTCCAAAGGTGGGGGCTGGTGAGGTGAGGAGACAGGGAATAAAGGTCCAGGAAACAGGCGAATCCTCACAAAATGACTAAATGTAAATGTAAATGTTATCGAATTTACAAAAAAAAAAGGGATTATTCAAGCCTCAAATATGTTGCTATTTTGGGGGAAAGATCCTTTAGGCTAATAATTGTATTGATAGGCTATTCCTGTCAGCAGTCAGACTGAGAATATGAGCCTCCTTTCTCCATAGTATGCATATCTTGTGCTGAAACTCTTCAAATGTCAAGTCTATGCATTTTCTAATATCCATATTTTTAAGTGATATATGCTAATTATATGGGACCTATTTTAAGATAAGATATCTGTATTTATCCCCTTGAAGAAATGCAGGTGTCATAGCAGCATGGGGGAGGGGGGGTACTATGGGCAGGGTGAAGACATAAATATAGGCAATACAATTGGATCTGAATATAAAAATACGAGTAAAATAAACAGGGTAAACAAAGGTGCAAATGAGGGTCTGTATGCCCCATCGGTTATATTATACATTACAATATAGGCAATAGAGAATTTGAATCTGAATATATACTATGAGTAAGAGTGAAAGTAAACATTATCTGAGTATATACTATGAGTAAGAGTAAAACACCAAACACCATTGTCAAGTTTGCAGACGACACCGCCGTGGTGGGAAGGCATAAAAAAAATTGTGTTTGTTTCCTGTTGGTTGTCAGTTAAGGCATGGGTAGGTAGGGAATTTATTTTATTCTTTCCCACGGCGACTATGGATAGAGAATTTCTTTATTTAATTAAAATGTTCACAACAACATGGATGCATGTACTCTGCCAGCATGTTTGATATCCATAATACTAAAGGTTTGACTAGGGCTGGGCGATAAAACGATAACGATAACTATCGCGATAAATTATTTCCTCGAAATAAACATGAAACGTGGTCGCAAAGTTTCGATATATCGATTTTCCAAGCTTGGCTCCGTTCAGCCTCGGCTCAACACACTCACTAACAACAACCAACCTTACGTGATGACGTGCTACGCACAACAGCTAACAACCAATCAGTGAAGGAGATGGCCGAGATCGATGGAGACCCGGAAGGAGACCCAGAGCGGTAGGACTACTCACTCAACAACAAGGCTTGCTAGGCTAATTAGCTTGCACGGCGTTGTTTTATATATTTACGTGCCGAGTATGTGTGTGTGGTGAATTCTGAGGCCACGTTAATAGTAGTGGGGGTATACAGTGGTAGTCGTTTCAATATATTGTGGCGGAAGAGAGTATTTTAGTGTGATATTTAGCACATTGTCATGGAATACACCGCGTAGAAGCAACAGGCTGGCTAGGTTAACTAGCTTGCACGGCACTGTTTTATATATTTACGTGCCGAGTATGTGTGTGTTTTGAATTCTGAGGCCATGTTTATAATAGTGTGGGAGTGGACGTCGTTTCAATATATTGTGGCGGAAGAGAGTATTTTAGTGTCATATTTATTGTCATGAGATACTCCGCTTGTCGGCTAACTGCTAACGTGCGAGGACTGATGACGACATCAACTCGACTTGAGACATTCGCAGCAGCATATTAGAAGTTAATTAAACTTGACAGACATTATATCGACGATAATTATCGATATCGAATTATATGAAAATAATTTTATAATTTTATCGCGATAACGTTTTTGGTCATATCGCCCAGCCCTAGGTTTGACTAAGATTTCTATGAAACTTTATTATAAAAAATAAATAAAATAAAAATCGTTTTTTTCTTTTAAATTTTTTTTTAAAAACTCATAAAATATATTGGGTAGCACCTAAATCGGCAGGGTCGGTCGGCAACCGGAAACAAACAATATTTTTTGTTATGCCCTAGTCAGCAACAATGACAAGTCGGCGTACAGAGAGAAGGTCCAGTACCTAGCTCAGTGGTGTGCTAACAACAACCTGGCCCTCAACACCAAAAAAACTAAGGAGATAGTGGTGGACTTCAGGAGAAATAAAACAGGCACGCACAGCCCCATCCACATCATTGGAGAGGAGGTTGAGCGGGTCTGTAGTTTTAAATTCCTGTGAGTCCACATCTCTGAGGACCTGTCCTGGACCACCAACACCTCGACCCTGGTCAAGAAGGCCCACAACAAGCGCCTCTTTTTCCTGAGGAAGTTGGCCAAACTCCAGCTACCCCCTCCCGTGCTAGCAAACTTTTATCACTGTACGATTGAGAGCATCCTCACCACCTGCATCTCGGTCTGGTACGGCAACTGCACCGTTAAGGGCCGGAAATCACAGAGGGTATAGTGAAAATAGCCCAACGCATCACCAAGACCCCACTCCCCCCCATCTCATCAATCTATGAGAAGCGGTGCTCACGGAGAGCACGGGACATCATCACCCCAACCATGGACTGTTCACCCGCCTGCGGGGTACTCGCTCTGGGGCACGCTGGCGCAGCCTCCCAGGCAGAACCAACAGGAGGGCCACAAATAGTTTCTTCCCCTCAGCTGTCAGACTTCTGAATCAAAACTCTACTTAGCCCACTGCACCTCACTGTATACATGTGTATATAGCCCATAGCTTATGTAGACTTTGTTATTATTATTTATTTATTTATTTATTTTTCACCATCGCACATTGTGCTAACCATTGCACTTTACTGTACAGTTTTATTTTATATGTGTCTTATTGAACTGACTGTTGATTGTCACATCCTTGTTGGATATAATCTCGGTGCACTGTCTTGTACTGTGTAATGACAATAAGGTGAATCTAATCTAATATAATATAATCTTAAAAGTAAACAGTATCTGAATGTATACTATGAGTAAGAGTAAAAGTAAACAATATCTGAATGTATATGAGTAAGAGTAAAAGTAAACAGTATCTGAATGTATACTATAAGTAAGAGTAAAAGTAAACAGTATACACAAGGTGCAGTATACACAATGTACCCTAACTGGCCTGATATACGTCATATGTTGTAGTCCGTGCAGGTTTTGGTGGTTAAGAGTCAGACACACTTAGTGGTTAAGAGTCAGACACACTTAGTGGTTAAGAGTCAGACACACTTAGTGGTTAAGAGTCAGACACACTTAGTGGTTAAGAGTCAGACACACTTAGTGGTTAAGAGTCAGACACACTTAGTGGTTAAGAGTCAGACACAGTTAAACAAGACTCCAAATGCTCCCAATGTACAAACGGGGACGAAGGGACATTTATGCACATGTATTGGGACTGCCCACCAGTTAAGACATTCTGGAAAGATGTGACCCAACAAATATCAAAACTCGTATCTTGGAATATACCTGTACACCCCTCTGTATTACTATTGAATGATGTTTTTGAGTTTGCAGTAAATCCACAGCTAAAAAGATTGGTTTTATCGGGTATCACAGTAGCTAAAAAGCTGATCGCATCACGCAGGTTTCAACCGGAAAAAATGTGCCGGAAAGTTTGGTTTCTTACATATCTCGATGTGATTTATCAAGAAATATCTACAGCAAGAATTCTGGGTCTCAATGAATCCAAAATGTCAATGTGGTTAGAAGTGGTGGAGAGAATAAAAGCTAGCTTATAATGGTAGTGTCTGGTTAGGAGCGAGGGATAATGGAGGTACTATCCAAAGAGGGGTCCGGGAGGGGGGAGTTCGAGCTGGAGCATATGTGTGTAGGTTTTTAGATAACAGGTATTAGGGGTATATCCTGTATAAGACATTGGTATAAATGGTAATTTCGTTGGATATACACTGTATATTAATGCTTGTGTATCTTATCGTGTGTTGTCATGTTTGTTTATATGTGTGTTTAAAAAAAAAAAAAAGAAAAGAGTCAGACACAGTTAGTGGTTAAGAGTGAGACACACTTAGTGGTTAAGAGTCAGACACACTTAGTGGTTAAGAGTCAGACACACTTAGTGGTTAAGAGTCAGACACACTTAGTGGTTAAGAGTCAGACACACTTAGTGGTTAAGAGTCAGACACACTTAGTGGTTAAGAGTCAGACACAGTTAAACAAGACTCCAAATGCTCCCAATGTACAAACGGGGACGAAGGGACATTTATGCACATGTATTGGGACTGCCCACCAGTTAAGACATTCTGGAAAGATGTGACCCAACAAATATCAAAACTCGTATCTTGGAATATACCTGTACACCCCTCTGTATTACTATTGAATGATGTTTTTGAGTTTGCAGTAAATCCACAGCTAAAAAGATTGGTTTTATCGGGTATCACAGTAGCTAAAAAGCTGATCGCATCACGCAGGTTTCAACCGGAAAAAATGTGCCGGAAAGTTTGGTTTCTTACATATCTCGATGTGATTTATCAAGAAATATCTACAGCAAGAATTCTGGGTCTCAATGAATCCAAAATGTCAATGTGGTTAGAAGTGGTGGAGAGAATAAAAGCTAGCTTATAATGGTAGTGTCTGTTTAGGAGCGAGGGATAATGGAGGTACTATCCAAAGAGGGGTCCGGGAGGGGGGAGTTCGAGCTGGAGCATATGTATGTAGGTTTTTAGATAACAGGTATTAGGGGTATATCCTGTATAAGACATTGGTATAAATGGTAATTTCGTTGGATATACACTGTATATTAATGCTTGTGTATCTTATCGTGTGTTGTCATGTTTGTTTATATGTGTGTTTAAAAAAAAAAAAAAGAAAAGAGTCAGACACAGTTAGTGGTTAAGAGTGAGACACACTTAGTGGTTAAGAGTCAGACACACTTAGTGGTTAAGAGTCAGACACACTTAGTGGTTAAGAGTCAGACACACTTAGTGGTTAAGAGTCAGACACACTTAGTGGTTAAGAGTCAGACACACTTAGTGGTTAAGAGACAGACTTCACATAGTGGTTAATAGTCAGACACACTTAGTGGTTAAGAATCAGACACACTTAGTGGTTAAGAGTCAGACACACTTAGTGGTTAAGAGTCAGACACACTTAGTGGTTAAGAGTCAGACACACTTAGTGGAAACCTACTGGGCCCCTCCTGGGGGCGTCTCTACAATTCGTAGCTCCATTTCTGCAGACCCCTCTCTGATTGGTTGAGCGAAGCCCCTCTCTGATTGGAAATGTACTACCAGATTCGCTTATAACGTTATTTCGCGTGACTTCGCGGTTTATTCATAACGTTATGCACATTTCACAACACAGCCAGCTGTCAGAAACTGTACATTGTAACGTTGTTATTTCGCGGCCTGCCCATTTGATGTTCCCAAATCATATTCAGAAAGTATCACAGAGACTTCTATTGACCAAGGAATTAGTTATTATTAGTAAGACACATTTCCGTAGCAATTGACCACCAGACTCTTTCTCTTAAAACTTTGAATCTGAGAGAGCTCTGGTCAGCGAAGCCGGCGAGCGATTATTATTGGTTTTTAATGACAAACCAATTACATAATCCTATCCAACATATGTGTAAAGGCACACACAACATATTCCAGTTAACGGTATATTTTTTTAATGATTCGTTATGGCGTAATCAATACTTCCATGCGTATAAATTGCGTTCGCGACCTCCATGTTTTGGGGCTATTCATCAGAAAACTCGGATCCGGGATTCGGCTCCCATCCGTCGGGCAACAACTGTGGGTTTTCAGCCTCTCTCTCTGGAGCTTAACGGAGTTTCGACTCCTGGCTAGAGGAGCTTGTCGCGGCTCATGTGCATGCGCGCGCTCGGCCAATCAGAGAGGGGTCTGCAGAAATGGCCTCAACCAATCAGAGAGGGGTCTGCAGAAATGCGGCTACGAATTGTAGAGACGCCTCCTGGGGCCCAAATACCACTGCTGTAACTCTTTGAGTATTTGCGCTATCGAAAAAAGCTCAGCGCCGTTTTTTACTGCCTTTTACAGTAATCCGAAAACTGTGGGAGTTATTGAGGAAGTAAACACAAGTACAATTCTACCTGCTTCAAGGTCAACCACTAAGAATTCCGCCTAAGAAAAAGTGAGTAAAAATTAGCCTAAAAAGCATTTTCTAAAAGGCCAGGGTTAAAGAAAATTATTGCAGTGGCATAATAGTTCCATGTTCAACATTTACATGTGATAAGCTAAATTGATGGGCAATTGCAGTGTCTACTTCACTAGAAACCTGTAAAAATCCCATTCCGATTTTTGTTTTCCTTGTCTAATAACAGTTTGATACACACTAAAAACATACAGTAAGTTCAAACAATAACAGACATTGAAAGCTGAAGAAGTTCTGAAAAAAGTTTACTCACAGCACATTCTCTGACAATTACACAGCAATAACAAAGACATATACCCAGGTGGACTGTTTCAAGCTTAGGCTTAAAAGGGATTTATAACCCATATAACCCTGTATGATAGCATGTAAAATAATGCTGTATATACCTACTTATACACCTGCATATAACCCATAGAGATGATTGTGGACTTTAGGAGGTCGGGGGCCAGGGACTACAGCCCCTTCAGCATCGACGGGGCACCGGTCGAAAGAGTGAACAGTACCTCGGAGTCCACATATCCAAGGACTTGACATGGACAACACACATTGACAGTGTAGTGGCACTGGCAACGCCTCTACTTCCTTAGGAGCCTAAGGAAGTTAAAAGTGAGTCAGAAGATTCTTAAGAACTTCTACTTGTGCACAATAGAGAGCATCCTGACTGGTAACATCACCTCCTGGTTTGGGAATAGCACTGCACAAGACCACAGCAGACTACAGAGAGTGGCCTGTTCAGCCGAACGCACAATTGGAGGTGGGCTTCCCACTCTCCAGGACATTTATAACAAGCGTTGCAGGGCCAAGGCTAAGAG
Source organism: Notolepis coatsorum (assembly GCF_963971535.1). Classification (NCBI taxonomy): domain Eukaryota; kingdom Metazoa; phylum Chordata; class Actinopteri; order Aulopiformes; family Paralepididae; genus Notolepis; species Notolepis coatsorum. The sequence goes on along the minus strand of NC_140170.1, from coordinate 6,842,186 downwards.
AATAATCAAAGACTCTAGGCACCCAAACAACTGCCTCTTTGAACTACTGCGGTCAGGCAAGCACTACCAGAGTCTCATGGCCAGTACAGAGAGACTCAGAAGGAGCTTCTATCCCCAGGCCATCAGGATGCTCAATGACAATGGCACTATGTAACAAAACATCAACTACACTCACTGCACACATGTACACACTCACTTTAAACAAACACTCACCTTACCACTCACTTTAGACACTTTAACACACTTTATATGTATCTATTATTAAAGAGTTAGCGGGTGGGAAGTCGATGGATGGTAATCTGGACGTTGTGGACAGCGACCCCTACAGGTCGGTTGGGGGACGCCTGCACAGCAGAGACAGGAAATGGCGGGGGTAGTGTGAGCCTCCCACACGTTACACCTCGCCGAATGAGAGTCCGCGCTGGCAGGTGAAAAGATGTGACAGGCTGCCTCTTTGTGTACCGGAGGGGACACGTGATGCAAGGCTTCTATCCCCCCTACAGCCGACCAGTGGGAGGCATATGCGAGCAACGTTCAAGACAGGGGAGGGGAGAATTGGAAACACGAAAAATTGGGATGGGAGAAAAAGTGGATAAAAAAAAGAATCATCTGCACATTTGACGATGTGACTATTTGCATGTTGACTTCTACAGTCATTAGTATACTGGATATACAAGAGTTGGGAAAGAACACAACCTCGGGGTGAGCCAGTGGATGATGTTAGTACACCAGACAAGTCCCCAATTCACCCTTTACCCTCTGGGTTCTATTTGTGAGGAAATCAAGAACCCAACCAATAATGCCTGAGTCTAAGCCAACGTTTTTTTTTTTTTTTTTAAACTTTGACCAGTCAGCTGGTTCTTTTAGCGTTTATCGCTTTTTCATGTCAAGCATGACCGACAGAAACAGGTTGAATGGGGTATAGATCGGGGGAAAGACACTCTGAGAAAATACGGCGAGTCCGGGAGTCGAACTCGTGTACCCCAGATCCGTGACGCGCACGGTTGTCCCCGACGCCGAAATAGCGTCCGAGGTACGCGGTGAGCTACTGGAGCTCCCATAAGCCAAAGTTGTTTACTAGTTTTTAAACTAGTATGTGTGGCTGAATGGTGTTAAAGGCTGATGAGAAGTCAACAGAAAGCAGCCTAGCATGTTTCTTGCTGACTTCCAGATGTTTAAATAGAAGGTTCAATAAGGTGATGGTAGCATCAGACACTCCTCTCTTAGTAACGTGTATTTCATCACAGTAGCCTCCCGGTGTTTAATAAACACTTCTAGCCAGGACATATCTGGACATATAAGACATATATGTATCATGTTTCTTTTTTTTCTTGGCTGGGTTTGCATGCGGATTAAGGGAGATGTCAATCTGTTGTCGACGGCGCAGTACATTTAGCTGTAAAAGCCTGATCAAGCTCAATAGCTTCTGTAACACGAATGCAACTACTCTGTACATGCCATTGTTGTTGTGATGTTTGGCTGAGTTTGCACATGCGGGTTAAGGGAGAGGTGGGCTATCGTGTCATCGCTTCAGGAAAATACTCGTATCGCTTGTAAAGACGGCGACGCAAGGGGAGCGTCTTCAGAATTTCCCAGTCTGCGACCCGGTTTCAGAAAATAGCGTCTTCATGCTCCCAGAAACGCAGTTCCGTGTGGATGAAAGGTGCATGATGCGATCAAATACTTTGACTGATACAACCGAAATCGGTTTCGTCTGGACATGGCCTTAGCCATGTATGCAAATCAGTGGAGGCTGCTGACCAAATTTTTAGGTGAAGCACAAATTATTATATTATATTATATATTAAATTATATTTTTAAAACATCCCCCACTGTGTGTCAGTGGTCAGTGGACACAGATGAAAACATATTAACATTAGGTGACAGCGCACCTGACCAGATGAAATCATATTAGGCGACAGCGCACCTGACCAGATGAAATCATATTAGGTGACAGCGCACCTGATCAGATCAAAACATTTTAGGTGACAGCGCACCTGATCAGATCAAAACATTTTAGGTGACAGCGCACCTGACCAGATCAAAACATATTAGGTGAAGGTGACAAGGAAGCCACAGACTCATACCCCCCCGACACTCAACTAACCGCCTCGGACAGTCCTTCATACCAGTGGCCATCAGGCTCCACAACAGTGGGCAGCAACTGCTGCCAGACATCGACCTGGGACTTATAGGAACCCAAGGAGGACAACTTACACTACCTTAGGCATACTGCACCTTATGTGGATACTGTGATACTGTGAATAATGAATAATGTATATTTCAGTTAGTTAGATAGTAAATTATAACACTACCTTATGCATACTGCACCTTATGTGACACTGTGAAAATATATTTCAGTTAGTTAGATAGTAAATTATATTGACCTATTTGTTTACACTGCTTGTGTTGTTTTCACTACCTGTACCCCCCCCCCCTTCCCCCATGCTGCTATGATGCCTGAATTTCCCCAAGGGGATCAATAAAGGAATATCTTATCTTATCTTAAAAGGAAAGATGAAATTCCCTACCTGGGTTCCATCCTATAGAGGCAAATCATTCCTGTGACAAAATGGGATCCAATGTAATAAAACTAAGTCAACCAACGAACTAGATTCCTGTACCGGATCTCCTCTCTGGTAAACAAGAATACCTTGAAGACTCTAACAGGAGCACTCATTCAAGGGTACTACGACTATGCTTGCACCTCATGGTACCAAAGCACCTCAAAGGCACTAAAAACAAGATGACAAACATCACAAAACAAACTGGTCAGACTACTGCTTGACCTTAGAGCGGCACGGTGGTGTAGTGGTTAACACTGTCGCCTCACAGCAAGAAGGTCCAGGGTTCGATTCCCGCTTGGGGACCAGGTTTCCATGATGCCAGTTACCCAGGTGGGGTATCTCCGAGGCCTTTCTGTGTGGAGTTTGCATGTTCTCCCCGTGCTCGCAAGGGTTTCCCCCCCCGATAAGATAAACCCAATGGAAAAACATGCACAACAATAGATCGCTAACGCTGTGGCGTCCTTGACGAAGACGGACAGGAGCACTTGGATTGGTCCCCTGGCGTGGCTCACGTTGACGCCTGTCTGCTCCCGGCTGCCCTTGGGGGGGAAGGACGACGGGATGGGTTAATCGCAGATACGAATTGCATGCATGCATCGCATGTGTGCCGATTGATGACCTCTGAGCAGGTCCTAAATTATTATTACTCCTAAAACCCACTTTGACAACCTAGGATGGCTTAGAGTAGACGACAGAGTACAGCAACTTGCAATGGGCCTGGTCTACAAGATACACTACACCACTAAGATATGTGCATGTCGGAATACTTCCCAAAGGTCAGTGAATACCACGACCACAACACCAGAGGGAGTTCCACAAATCATGTTCAACCCAGAAAAAAAAATTTAAAAAGTAAAAAAGAAAAAAAAAAGTCATAACTTAGAAATGAGATTGCATAGGTCTATGAATCGATATCGCGATTCTGTTTTGATTAATTGCCCAGCCCTACAGTGTGTACAGTAAGTTAGCTTGGTGATTATCATTGTGATGTAGGCTAAGCTGGCTAGCTACTGTTAGCATACAAGCTTTTACAAACACTAGCCTACTTACTTTTTCATCCACAACGTTTTTTCTGATCCAGATGCATAAGTCCACTTCTTCATGTTGCTCAGTTGCTGGTTTATACTTCGGTCCTAATGTTGGCGCAAAGTTTAATTTAGCCTGACTTTACTTGTTATAGCTGTACAGCTTACTTCTACTAAACAACAACTAAACTACTTCCTTGCTCTTTCAAACAGTCAAAAAGGGGTCCATCTGCAGGGTCGGAGGTTAGGTTTAGCTCTGGCCAATCTCAAGTTTCTCAAGTTTCTTTATTAGTTGTCATACAGAAGTACAGAATACTTTTATACAAAATGCTTATTTCTGTTACATTTTGTATAAAAGTATTCTGTACTTCTGTATGACAACTAATAAAGAAACTTGAGAAACTTGAGATTGGCCAGAGCTAAACCTAACCTGCAGATGGACCCGTTTTGACTTTGCAATGCAGCAATCTCTGATTGGATTTGCAAGGCTGCCAATCATATGCAACCTCCATGTATTGGATGGCAAGGGCTGTCAATCATTCAACCCTCCATTCAATGGCAAGAGTTTAACTGCACAGACCGTGCTTAGACGAAGTTAATAGCCTATTTCGATTGGCTGTTATTTATTATTTATATAACATTGGGTCACACCTGTGAAGTTTTCTTCACGAATAATTACTGCAGTCATTACTGCAGTGCAGGCCTGCTCAGAGCTGTACATTTTGGCCATTTTTTAAAAAGAAAAAATTCACTGGCATTTTTTTACAGAGGAAAACTTTCATAATAAAAAAATATTAAATAATAATAATTAAAATTTATTTTTATATATATATATATATATATATAAATAAAATAAATGTATATATATATGTAAATTAATAATAATTATGAATTATGAGTGAATTTGTGTTTCACGTGTTGTCATAGAGAAACCTCCACTGATGCAAATTGCAAAGTGTCCGGGCAACACTCCCATTTTTTCCAAGAGCTCTTGCTTAACAAGTCTCTCAAATGACTTCATACCCACCACGGAGGTTAGGGCCACAGGCCTGAAGTCAGTAAAGGCCATGTGACGAGGAGGACCCTTGGCAACTGGCACCACGACGGACCGCTTCCACAAAGATGGCACCCTCTGCTGAGTACGAGTAAAATTCATCCTAGATATGTCAACATGTATTCTGTGGCTACATGTGACTGTATTATATTTTATTTTACTTCATTTTATAGCATAATGTGTATATTAGCTCATCTTTATTTAAATAGTCTGTTTTTGTTTTTCTGTTTGCCTTTGACACTCATCCAACCATCGATGTGTATCTATTATATTTAAGTTGAAGGTTCTTCATTCTTCTGCTGCGTTTAAAAGTATTATCTCCGGTCACCGCGTGTAGACTTGTAACTGTCCTAACTGATTCTCTATTGTTTATTCTCATCTATTGTGTCTATATGTAGGAAATTGCTGATAAACATGCGTCTTGTTTTGTAAGCTTGTCGTCGCTATAAATGAGGGTAAGCTCACGAGTTGACATGTGTGTAGTGTGCGTGTGTACGTGTGGGTGTTTACATTTACATTTTACATTTAGTCATTTAGCTGACGCTTTTATCCAAGTTCTGCACGACAAGTCATCAGGAAGGGCACAAATCTATCAGCTGAGTATACGTGTGTGTGTGTGTGTGCGTGTGTGTTGTCGTGTATGTGCGTGTGCGCGCGCGCGTGCGTGTGCGTGCGTGTGTTTCGTCTCACCAGGCACAGGTCCTGCCACAGGAGGATAGGCATACAGTATGTCTGATTGTCTTTAAACAATAGACACTCCACTTACAATTAGTCTACGGCAAGCAAGCGGTCAAAAATAATGACGAAAGGAACAAAGACACCGTGCTGTCGGGCTGAAAGGCGCCGCGTCCAGCTGGTGGCAACGAGCGACAATTAAGATCAAAGCAACGACAAGTATCACTCTTTAAAAGTGATCTTCCGTCAGATTTGCACGACATCCCTATACCTCATGCTTGCCTTGTTGCATTTTAAAAAGCTTGCATTTGTACTTTATTGTTTGCATTTTGTACTTCACTTGGTACTTTAGGTTGTACTTGTATATTATTGTATATTTTGTATAGTGTTTGGTCTTCATAATTGTTTTTACTTGTTTATCATAGTACGAAGCTCAATCTCAGGGGGCTCATATAACCATGCATTTCACTTTAAACGTGATTTGCACGACATCCCTATACCTAGTTCTTGCATTTTAAAAAGCTTGCATTTGTACTTTATTGTTTGCATTTTGCACTTCACTATGTACTTTAGTTTGTATATTATCGTATATTTTGTATAGTGTTTGGTCTTTATTATTGTTTACTTGTTATTTTGTGTAAATTAGGTTGTACGCCGACCATCATGTAATACTTGTTTAGTTTAGGAATAGGGGGCAGGTATAAGAATTATTATTCTCCCTGCTCCTTTTGCCCATGGTATGATTTTGTATGAACAACTCCATGATTGTATTGCTTCCATGTGGCAAATAAAACTCTCTGAATCTGAATCTTATAGTATGAAGCACAATCCCATGGAGGGCTCATACTACAACAACAGGACCAAAGCATTTCACTGATTGAATTGATTGATTGATAACTTTATTAACAGATTGCAGAACGGGTACAGTACAGTACAGCTCAATACACAGTGACATACTGTAATGTACATTATATATATATATGTGACAAATAAAAAGGTGAACAACTTGAACCCTTACCCGTCTCGATGGCTCTGGTCTCGAGTTGCACCAAGCAGAGCAGAGGGAACAGAAACACGCTCCTGGGAGATAATAATAATAGTAACTCCATCGCGACGAGGAGATCTTGGAGAGGGGAAATGCGCACTTGCCTTGTTATTGGTACACCGGGCGCAAAACGCCAAACCAACTAACTTTTACATCAGTCGTAGTAATAATCGAGTCGTCATCATCGGCGGCGCGGCGGCATTGTCTGGGTTTGCGCTTGCAAAACTATAAGTTAGTATGATCATCTGTAATAATAATCACTGCATGGTGCAGTAGTCTGGACACGCGACATACATATAGGGGCAGACTGAGCTTGAATGCTCCCATCATGCCCGTTTAAACCCCCTCTCTCTCTCTCTCTCTCTCTCTCTCTCTCTCTCTCTCTCTCTCTCTCTCTCTCTCTCTCTCTCTCTCTCTCTCTCTCTCTCACCCCCTCCCCCTTCTCTCTCCCCCTCTCTCTCCTCTCTCTCTCCCTCCCTCTCTCTCTCTCCCTCTCTCTCTCTCCCCCCTCTCTCTCTCTCTCCGTCGACTAATACACATCGACGTGTCCCGCTATTTCCATGGCAACGCTCCCAATGAGATGGAGATTCAAAGGAGGAGGAGGAGTGACGACACGACGGGGCCCCTCATCCCGCTCCGCCCCACCCCGTTCACTTCCCGGCAATGTGCGCGACACTGAGCCGTCTGCCTGTCTGTCTTTCTTTCACTTTAAAAATGTGTTTGAAAAGTTCGCCCTGCATAGAGGACCTAAAAACCCACGCACAGTCCATGTCATCCTCTTTTGCACGTGTGTGAGTGTGAGGGGGAAACAGAGAGGGGCGACAATAACAAACCCCCGCCCCCGACGTTGCTCGGGGTCCCCCCTACATAACATTTACATTTAGCTGATCTGCTTTTATCCAAAGCGACTTACAAGTTCTGTACGACAAGTCATCAGGAAGGGCACAACTCTATCAGCTGAGTAACAATGTTCATCAAAGTGTTGAGTGCAGTGTTAGTTAATTATTAGGACAAGTGCATGAAAGTGAGGTTAGTTTAGTTTTTTTTCTTTTTTTTTTCAGATAATGATTGAAGAAGTGCGTCTTTAGTCGACGGCAAAAGATTGGACTGAGAATAGGCGGCTTCTCTTTGATGACCCTCCCGGAGCTCGGATAGGAGTTGGTCTGAGGCGGCCGGAAGATGCAGAGCGTAGGGGTCTTGGGTCTTGAGGGTGTGTAGTTAGAGACCATTGACCGGAGGTGGGCGGGAGCCGTTCCCTTCGCCGCACTGTATGCCAGGTCGAGGGCCTTGAAGCGGATTCGAGCGGCCATGGGGAGGGGAGCCAGTGCAGGTCCCCGAGAAGTGGGGTGGGTTTGAGATCAGGCGAACCTGACTTCAGTCACCTCGGAATGACACCTCGAGCCTCGAGGCAAGGTCAAGAGTGCAGCAAGGCCTAGTTGGCTCGTTAAAGGGCTTCACTATGAAGAACCCCTGCGAAATAGGCTTCTTGGACAGATTTACAGACACTGTAAAAATTAACAGGTCTATACTTTTACACAAGAGTAAGAGAGAACATTCTCACATTGCCTTATATAAGCTAGAATGACCTTTTTCGGTCATTACAGTAGGCTATTATAACTTTTGTGACGTATAAGCGTGCCAGTTAGGGTACAGACCCTCACCTGCACCTTGTGTATCCTGTTTATTTTTCTCATCTTTTTTATATTCAGAGTTAATAATAATAATGTTAAACTGTTTCTTTTTCTCATATTTTTTATATTCAGAGTTACACTATTTATTTGTCTCGTGTCTTCTATATTTAGATTTTATTTTATCGCCTATATATTCATGTTGTTATGTCCCACCAAGCCATGGACTGTTCTATCCCTCCCCCGCCCCTATGTTTCTCATCTCCCTGTCCCTTAGTGTTCTCTCCCTTCTCTCTCTCATGCTCTCTCTCTCTCTATCTCTTGCCCTTCTTGATTGATTGATTGAAAGCTTTATGGCAAATGGTAAATGGCTGCTTTTTTATATAGCGCTTTTATCCAAAGCGCTTTACAATTTGTTCCTCACATTTTACCCATTCACTCACACATTCACACACCGACGGCGGAGGCAACCATGCAAGGTGCCAACCTGCTCATCGGGAGCAATTAGGGGTTAAGTGTCTTGCTCAAGGACACATCGACACGCTGCCCGGGAGGAGCGGGAATCGAACTGGGAACCTCCAGATTGCCAGACGACTGCGATACCTCCTGAGCCACTGTCGCCCCACTTTATTTAACAGATGCAGAATGGGTACAATACAGTACGGCTCAATACACAAAATTGTTAACGGGATGCAGACCAGAGAAAGACTTTCATCTGGTCCCCCATTTTTAATTCATAATGATATTTATGACATACACGATATACAGATATACAGTACTGTTACATCCAGACATTTATGACATACAACAAGATATACAAATATACAGTACTGTTATATTGGGACAGTATAGGGGGAATGAATGAATGAATGAATGAAAACGTTATTTAACAGATTGCAGAATGGGTACAATACATTCTCCCCCTTGTGGAATGTGATTGATTGCATGGATAAATAAATGACATGCTGGTTGCTCTTGTGCGACATCTAGTGGCTGAATGTTATCTATAGCATTTCAAAATGCAGATATCACGCCGGCTGCCAAAATATTAAAGGCAACCCTGGACTGATTAATCAGTCTAGTGCCTTGTCTGCATTAGCTATGTTCAGCCTGGCTGGGGTTAGCCATGGCCAGGTTACTTATGGTTGGTTGGGTTTGTGTCTCCATTGCGTTTCTTGTAACCGTTCAAACTTCACACCAACAACTGTGGTACACAGTGGCGGACTGGGACTCAAATTCAGCCCGGGACATTCAGACGCACCAGCCCACACACCGGCCCACGCACCGGCCCCGAAACCGGCCCACACAACGGGCGTTATGAAACACTTGTCCAGTATTAAACAACCCAAGGCTGTGGCTAAGGAGTCAACATCAGGGAGACCAAATCTACACACCGCCCCTAGATGTGCACTCATGCACAGTGCACACACACACACACACAGACACACACATACATATACCGCTACTTCCCGTCATTGGCATATGTTTTTTTTTACTAACATCTTAGTGCCTCATTAGCCTAGGGATTAAGGATACATGAAGTATTAACTACACCATAATAATATTGAGGTTTTGATCCATAGAAAGTAGGGATGTCCGATATTATCGGCCTACCGATATTATCGGCCGATATCGGCATTAAAATGTGATATCGAAAAATATCGGTATCGGTTTTAAAGAAATAATATTTTATTTACATTTCTATAACCTTTATTTACCCAGGCAAGCAAGTAAGAACCAATTTTCATTTTATTTATTGTCAAAAGTATGCATAATGTTGTGTTAATTCCACAACAAGAGATATGTAATGTTAATTACCTGAAATTATTCCATTTCTTGGGGCGGGAAACCCTGCATATATCGGTATCGGTTGATATCGGTTGATATCGGTATCGGAAATTAAGAGTTGGACAATATCGGTATATCGGTATCGGTAAAAAAGCCAATATCGAGCATCCCTAATAGAAAGGTCTGTGCTACACAATTTCAGTTAGATTGGATTTATTGTCCTTTAATTTGGCACTCATGACATTAGTTGCTTGCCGTTTAATCAACATTGAAAGACCCCCCACTTCCTCCCAGACACCCATTCCAAGAGCCTGTTTTCTCTCTCTCTCTCTCTCTCTCTCTCTCTCTCTCTCTCTCTCTCTCTCTCTCTCTCTCTCTCTCTCTCTCTCTCTCTCTCTCTCTCTCTCTATGTATGTGTCTCTCTGTGTGTGTGTGTCTCTCTCTCTCTGTCTCTCCCTCTCTCTGTGTGTCTCTCTCTCTGTGTCTCTCTCTCTCTGTCTCTCTCTCTGTGTGTCTGTCTGTCTGTCTGTCTGTCTGTCTGGACTGGGCTCTCTCTCTCCCCTCAGGGTCAGCTGTGCTGGACTGGGCGCTCTCTCTCCCCTCAGGGTCAGCTGTGCTGGATTGGGCGCTCTCTCTTTCCTCAGAGTCAACTGCATAAGAAGAACATCAGCAATCAATAATAATGGCTTGAATTCATACAGCGTTTTTCAGCCTTTTGAAAACACCCAAAGTAGTAGTAGTAGTAGTAGTAGTAGTAGTAGTAGTAGTAGTAGTAGTAGTAGTAGTAGTAGTAGTAGTAGTAGTAGTTTATTCAGTCATCATCTCACACAATACAATATACCCTATCATTTAACAATATTTGATTTTACAGTGACTGAAAAGGTACAGACTGAAGCATAATGCTTATATATGCCTGTCCTATATTCTTAACAAAAATTAAAAAAAAATGCGGCTACGTGGCGTAGTGGGCAAGGCGCTCACCACAAATACTGGAGACGCTGGGCTCGCCTGTTCGAGCCCAGCGCTCCACATTGCTTTCAGTTTAGCTGGTCGTTCATACTAATACACATTGGCCGTATTAGGGGGTGGGAAACTGATGGGTGGGGATTGGGCGTTGTGGACAGCGACTCCTACAGGTCGGTTGGTGTGCCTGCGCAGTCGAATCAGGAAGTGTCGGGGGCAGCGTGAGCCTCCCACGCGTTACTCCTCGCCACTGAGAGATCGAGCTGCGCAGGTGAAAAGATGCGACTGCTGTTACCTCAAGTACCGGAGGGGACTTGTGCTATGTATGACTTAGTCCACATTGCAGCCGGCTTGTGGGAGGCAAGAAACAGCGTTCGTGACAGGGGAGGGTTGAATTGGATGATACGAAATTGGGATGGGAGAAAATGTAGAAAATGGGAGAAAAAGTGGATAAAAAAAACAAAAATTAAAAAAATTAAGACTCCAAAACAGTATTCTAAAAGAAAATAGCAAAAGAAAACAGTATTATTCACCCCTGTAGTTTTCAAAAATAGCTTTACAAATTTTTCTTAAAAACCAAAAGCGAATTACTAATTTTATTTTTTTTTTAAACTTTGACCATTCCGCTGGTTCTTTTTGCGTTTATCGCTTTTTCTCTGGTCAAGAATGACCGACAGAAACAGGTTGAATGGGGGTACAGATGGGGGGAAGACACTCTGAGAAAGTTACGGCTTTGTCCGGGAATCGAACTTGCTACCCCAGATCCGTGACAAGCACGGTTGTCCCCGGCGGCGAAATAGCGCTTGAGGTACGCGGTGAGCTACCCCGAATTACTCATTCTTAACTGTATATCAGCATTGTTCCACAAAGCGCTTCACAGAAACCATCAAGCATTCACACTCACACAGTCATACACTACTGGTGGTTGTGAGCAGCATCAGCAAACACAGCTGCCCTGTGGCAGACTGACGGAATCATGTCTGCTAATCAGCGCCAACCACCATCAACAACATTCATAAATACATTCAACATTAATGGAATAGGCTAACTACCAACTTAGCTGTAGCAGTTAGCTGTTATATGCAATCACATATGTTTAACTACGGGGTAGTAGTTGACCTAGTTGTTAGCTTAAGCTAGTTAGCTGTGGTTATTTACAAACATGTAGATGAGACTAATCGAGAACATGGCTAACTGTTGGGAATTCTAAGGTACATCTTATTTAAGCATGTAAAATGGCAACTAATCAATTCAATCAATTAGATTACCAATATTATATCAACATGAAAATTTGGAAGGGAACATAATAGTATTTTATTTTAGTATTTACTATTATAATATTAGTAGCCGATTAATTTGCAGCCCGTCCTAGGTTCTGATTGGCTCTCTAGGTTAGCACTTTAGCTTCTGATGCTGTGGTGGGCACTAGTCCTAACATTGCTAACTAAACTTTTAGTCAGAGAAAAAACGTCACAAGTCACAACTATTTACGTCCACGTGCTGTAAGGAATCAGGAATACGGAAAGCACATTGTCTTGTAATAGAATGACTGGAATCACTGCAAGAGCTAGTATAGGCTAGCTAGCCCTCATGAACCGGCAGACACCAACAGTAGAATATGCACTAGGCTACTGCATGCACCTGTCATGTTACTGTTGGTTCCTTCCACTTGAACTTCATCATCATTAGCAGCAGCAGCGGGTAAACATGTCTGTAATTTTAGAACATTGTTCTGCGTCTTTTACTAGCAATTTTATTTTTTTATTCTAGCTTTTTCAGCTCCACCCTTTCTTTTTTTGCATTCTCCATTTCTGCGCTTCTAGGCCTACTCGCGGTTGGGAGGAAACGTGAATCTCATTCACTGATGTCTCATGTCTCATTCAAGACTGGCTAACAAAAGCATGTCTTTCACTTAACACCAAGAAAACAGTGTGTATGATGTTCACAAAGTCACCAGTAGAGGTCACTCACTCTAATGTGTTTCTGGGAGAGGCGGAGCTGGACATTGTACATTAATTCAAGTATCTTGGGGTCACATTGGACTCTACTGTACATTGACCTTCAAAAAGTCATGTGAAGAAAGTGACAAACAGTCAAGTTTAACATCGAAAACTTCAGGCAGATCAGGCCCTGCCTGCCAGTTAATGCTGCAAGGATGTTTCTGCATTCAATGATTTTATCACACATCGAGTAGGCCTACTGTTTTATCAACTGGTCTCTTTTATATGTCACTACTCTTACACCAATATAATTACTCTACAAAAAAGCCATAAAAGTATTTGATAGGAAACCAATTTCATTTCATCACTGTAATGTTTTAGAAAAACATAACATGCTAAGTTTCGAGAATTTCCAAGTTTTCAAATATACTTGCTTCATGTACAAGGTTCTGCATGGACTTGCCCCTCCCCCATTGAATGAGTTCATCCAACAGAAAGCAGACACTGGCATTACCACCAGGGCCATCAGTAGAGGGGACTGTAAGGTGCCTTTTCGGTATACTACCATTGCAAAAACTGTGTTCTCTGTTAACTACTGGAATAGCCTTCCAGTTGTGATTAGAGAGTGCCCTACATACTCCATGTTCAAGACCCATCTTAAACTGCATCTTAAGGCAAACCAGAACTGTGATCATTTTTAATCTGATTTAGTTTATGCAACTTGTTTATTGTTTTATTGCCGGCCCACACACCGGCCCACATAATGGCCCACACACCGGCCCACATATGGCCCACACACTGGCCCACACACTACACCGGCCCACACACTACACCGGCCCACACACCGGCCTACATTAGTGGCCCACACACTGGCCCACACACTGGCCCACACACCGGCCCACACACTGGCCCACATACTGGCCCACACACCGGCCCACACACCGGCCCACATACTGGCCCACACACCGGCCCACACACTGGCTCACATTAGTGGCCCACACACCGACTCACACACTGGCCCACACACCGGCCCACAGACTGGCCCACATACTGGCCCACACACCGGCCCACACACCGGCCCACATACTGGCCCACACACCGGCCCACACACTGGCCCACACACTGGCCCACATTAGTGGCCCACACACCGACTCACACACTGGCCCACACACCGGCCCACACACTGGCCCACATTAGTGGCCCACACACCGACTCACACACTGGCCCACACACTGGCCCACACACTGGCCCACACATCGGCCCACATTAGTGGCCCACACACTGGCACACACACTGCCCAAAAAAAAAAAAAGTAAAAAAGTAAAAAAAAAAAAAATATATATATATATATATATAATTTTTTTTTTTTTTTTTTTTTTGGACCAGCCCACTTTGGTCCCGGCCCATCGGGATTCGTCCCGAACGTCCCGATGGCCAGTCCGCCACTGGTGGTACACAAGCTAATCCATGATGATGCAACTGTCCCAGCTGGCTTTGGCTCAGGTCTGGCTTTTGATTGATTGATTGAAAACTTTATTAACAGATTGCAGAATGGGTACAGTACAGTACAGCTCAATACATACAATTGTTAAGGGGATGCAGACCAGAGAAAGACTTTCGTCTTGTTTACATCAGGGTCCCCCATTTTCAATTAATCATAACATATATGACATACATGACATACAGATATACAGTAGGCCTACTGCTACATCTATACATTTATGACATACCAGATTTTGCAAATACAGTACTGTTTGTGATACAAAAAGAGTCTAGAAAAGAGAGTATATACATTTGACGTAGAAACTGTACATTGGAGGAGGTTGGGTAGGTGGGGTGGGGGGGGGGGGGGGGTTGGGTAGGAGGGGACACTGTACAACTGTACAAGCAAAACTGTACATTGGAATATTGACAAAACCATCAAGCCAGGTTGTGAAAGGTGTCTGTTCAGCCAAGGGTCCAGCCAGGTTTGGCCAGGTCCTAAAGACAACGGAGACGCTCACTGTGTGCCAGACGGGCCACAGCACGGCTAAACCCTGGCTAGTGGAGACAAGGCCACAGCACGGCTAAACCCTGGCTAGTGGAGACAAGGCCACAGCACGGCTAAACCCTGGCTAGTGGAGACGAGGCCACAGCACGGCTAAACCCTAGCTAGTGGAGACGAGGCCACAGTACGGCTAAACCCTGGCTAGTGGAGACAAGGCCACAGCACGGCTAAACCCTGGCTAGTGGAGACAAGGCCACAGTATGGCTAAACCCTGGCTAGTGGAGACAAGGCCACAGTACGGCTAAACCCTGGCTAGTGGAGACAAGGCCACAGTATGGCTAAACCCTGGCTAGTGGAGACAAGGCCACAGCACGGCTAAACCCTGGCTAGTGGAGACCAGACAGCCCACAGCACGGCTAAACCCTGGCCAGTGGAGACAAGGCCACAGTACGGCTAAACCCTGGCTAGTGGAGACAAGGCCACAGTATGGCTAAACCCTGGCTAGTGGAGACAAGGCCACAGTATGGCTAAACCCTGGCTAGTGGAAACAAGGCCACAGTATGGCTAAACCCTGGCTAGTGAAGACAAGGCCACAGTATGGCTAAACCCTGGCTAGTGGAGACAAGGCCACAGTACGGCTAAACCCTGGCTAGTTGAGACAAGGCCACAGCACGACTAAACCCTGGCTAGTGGAGACAAGACATATCACTACTTGAGATACAATGACCAAAGCAAGTTAGTTTCCTGCATAACAGTTGTTCTACTTGCTGACAAGAACATTTCTAATACGCCCACATATCATGAAACCCCTGTGTTCTGGTGACACCTTTCACTAATCAACTAATCACTTTCAACTGTCGTGTACAGGTGGATTTAAGATGTCAACACAATTCTACGGAAACCCGATGAAACGAACCAAGAACACGTCTTGCCCCTCCACCATGTACCTGGTCCTGAAGAGAGACAGGAAGTCAAGGTTGGTCCTTCAGAAACACACTTACTTCAGTAGCTCATAGGGGTGTAAATATTTGACCCCACCTCGTCCCATTTCTCCATTTCTGCCTTGCACTATATAGTATTGTATATTAGTACACTGCACAGTATTGTATATTGTATGGTAACTACGTCTATTCTGCATCGAACATTGTACATATGTCTAAACTGAACACTGTGACCTCTTTTTTTTTACTTCTAATTCTACTATGTTTTTATTTCATACTTATCTTGTCTTGCACAGTCTCTGGAGCGCAACAGTAAGAAGCATTTTGTACAAAAGTATTCTGTACTTCTGTATGACAACTATTAAAGAAACTTGAAACTTGATTACGATTCTTCAGGCAACGATTCAATGCATCATGAAATATTTTCATTTGACCACGATTCGATTCGATACGTTTTCGATCTGTTAATTCCCCCAAAAATGTGGCTGGGGGAACTGATTCACTCAGCATGAATGGACTATAGGTCAATAATAGGGGTGTAAATATTTTACCCCACTTCGATTCGATTACGATTCTTCCAGCAACGATTCAATATTCATTTGACCACGCTTCGATTCGACCTTAGCATCGATGCATTGCGATGCATTGTTAAACCCCTAGTAGCTCACAATGAAGTATGAAGCAGAATACCAGTCGTTTACCCACCATGCACTGCTATTTTTGCCGGGACAGTGGCTTTTTTTTTTTTTTTTGCTTTTGTGCTAGTATGTTCGTGAAATTGGTATGAAATTTTGCTTTAAGTGGTATGTCTTAACCTCTTCCACCCGACGGGACCGGTACCGGTCCCGAAATGACATCTAGTCATAAATCAATATTTTTCAGACTGTTGTATACATTTTTATTTCAACCGTATTCAAGTATTAACATCATACACATGTCACAACAGCATGTAGAATGTATATTATCGTCAATACGTTAGTTTAGCAATAGGTTAAAAGTGTTATTAGATAGATTTTACTTTTCGATTTGGTCAAAGTCTATTTCGCGAGGGCGACCATTTTGGATATTTTGAACCATGGGAATTGTAGTCTTTTTGCAGCCATTTTGTAGCAGAGTTCCACAGGTCTGGTTCTGCGTTGGAATTTTGGAGAACTACACTTCCTGTAAGGTTCTATGGGGTTCAAGGTTCAGAGTTCTGTATGAATTATTTCAATAACTGTTATTATTCGGGATAATAAGCCAGAAAAGGTAACGTTTTTGACAAATATTGAAAGGCAGTTCGTTTCTCTTCCCTATTGTTAACATTTAGGAACAATTCGATCTGAAATTAGTTTCAAAACGGTTGCACTGTGGGGAAAATAAAAAAGTACAGTAGATTACAGTAGATTTCATTATCTGTTCTTACAGTATGCATGCTTGGTGATACTAAATCCAAATTTATCTCGGGCATTTGAAAGATAATATATGTATATATATAAATGTGCGAATTGGCTATAATAAGGTAATTTATAAGCCTCCTATTCTATATATATATATTTTTTTTATCCACTTTTTCTCCTCCTGTTTTTCTGTGTTTTTCTCCCATCCCAATTTAGTCATTATGCCAATTCCCCCCTCCCCTTCCTGGTCGTTGCTCGCATGTGCCCCCCACTGGTCAGTCTAGGGAGCCCTGAAGTCTATCCTCATCCATCACCCTCAACATAGGGGCCCCCCAGGGCTGTGTTCTGAGTCCCCTCCTCTACTCCCTGTACACACACGACTGTGTGGCTCAGCGGAGTAGCAATACAATCGTCAAATTTGCTGACGACACAGTGGTGGTGGGCCTGATCTCTGCCAACGACGAGAGGGCCTACCTGGAAGAGGTCAAGGTCCTGGCGGGATGGTGCCAGGAAAACAGCCTCTCCCTGAACGTCAGCAAAACAAAGGAGATGATTGTGGACTTCAGGAGGTCGGGGGTCAAGGACTACAGCCCCCTCAGCATCGACGGGGCACCGGTTGAGAGAGTCAACAGCTTTAAGTACCTCGGAGCCTACATATCCGAGGACTTGACATGGACCACACACATTAACAGTGTTGTGAAGAAGGCACGACAACGCCTCTACTTCCTCAGGCGCCTAAGGAAGTTCCAAGTCAGCCAGAAGATCCTTAAGAACTTCTACTCATGTACAATAGAGAGCATCTTGACCGGCAACATCACCTCCTGGTTTGGGAATAGCACTGCAAAAGACCAAAGCAGACTACAAAGAGTGACACGTTCAGCCGAACGCACAATTGGAGGGGGGCTCCCCACCCTCCAGAACATTTACTACAAGCGTTGCAAGGGCAAGGCTAAGAGAATCATTAAAGACTCCAGTCACCCGAACAACTGCCTCTTTGAACTGCTGCGGTCAGGCAAGCGATACAGGAGTCTCAAGGCGAGCACAGAAAGACTCAGAAGAAGCTTCTATCCCCAGGCCATCAGGCTGCTAAACGAACAATGAATGAACACTACACAACAACAACCACCAAACGCACATAGCACACACATCCACACGCACACACTCACTTTAAACAAACACACTGTAGCACCCACTCCACACACTTATAGCACACACCCACTTTAAACAAACACACTGTAGCACCCACTCCCCACACTTTATATTTATGGATGAAGGATTGCACTACAACTCGTACACCTTACTGTAAATTGTACCTAAAATTGTACCTCATCCCATTTCTGCTTTGCACTAGATAGTACTGTACATTAGTACACTGCATAGTATTGTGTATTGTATATTATATGGTAACTCAGAACATTGTACATATGTCTATACCGAACACTGTGACCTCATTTTCTTCTTCTAAATTCATGCTATATTATGTTATTATGTTATTTGATACTATCTTGTCTAGCACAGTCTCTGGAGCGTAACAGTAAGAAGCATTTTGTATGAAAGTATTCTGTACTTCTGTATGACAACTATTAAAGAACTTGAACTTGAACTTGCTTCCTCCGAGACATAGGAGACAGCCAGCAGCATCTTTTCACCTGCCAGTGCAGACTCTCATTGGTGAAGTGTAATGCGTGGGAGGTCACACTACTGTTGTAGAAATATGATAATAAACACTATTATATATATATTAATTGATTGTAATACCATATCCCTCCACTAGGACACGATCATGTCATATTGAAGGTCACTTGAGGCCATGCCTGTCAATAACAAGTGTCAATAACAAGTATCATGTGATTTGTGAATAATGTCATGTCATGACATGTTGTTGACTGCAAAATTGAATTCTGAAGTGCCATGTCATCGTGTTGACAACATGTTGAATTCTGTGTCAAACTGATAAGAGATTTGACCGTAGATAGGCCTGTGGATAAGGGGCAGAGCATAAGATGGAGTTTTTGGTATTCATCCAAACCTGATTGGATACAGGTAAATTACATCCTAAATCAGATGTCCAATAACCCACAAGATAAATGACACAAGCCAAGGGTCATTGATTGGTCAAAATCACCTTGCATGATAAAGACCCTCCTTCTTTATTTCTTATATAAGCTGATGATGTTGATAAACTATTTGGTCTCTCCTCCAGAACTTTATGGAACGCTGGGGGTAGTTAAGTGGAAACAGATAAACTCAGCTTAGAGCCGAGTTATCTTTGATGGACATAGCTGCATTGGGCAGAGGTAATGATGCGATATCTCTGATTAGCAGAGACCCAGCGACTCAGTTACCGTAAGAATTGTCTGTATCTTTAATAAACTTTCTTCAAATACACCTTAAGGTAAGATCTTTTGTTTTTATATTATTGTGTGACTCGTAATTATTCTCACTGTATGGGCTAAACTGTGATTTACATAATTGTGTAAAGTGAATTTGCATAATTGTCATGACACTACCCTCACCATCTCCCTCCCTCGCTGTGCAGGCGCCCTGACCGACCTGTAGGAGTCGCTGTTTACAACGACCAGAATACCACCCCACCGGCTTCCCTCCCGCTGACTCTGCCAATTGAGCCAGTATGACGGCCGGCCAAGCCGGAGGCAACGCTGACAGCCGGATTCGATACCAGTGTCTCTTGCGTTGGTGACGAGCGCTAAGTTTGCTGCGCCACCCAAACTTCCAAAACATTTGTTCTACTGTACTCGTGCTGCATGATCTAATTCTTAACGCTTTCACCTAGGTCTGGTGGAGGCCGGACTGCCCCCCCCCCCCCCCCAAGGACTTTTGACTTAAAATAGACTCCCCCTTCCACCTGATGGATATATATATCACCTATACTACTATTATTTATATACATATAGAACTGTTCCACATGGATTTTAATATATCATGCTTTAAGTACTGTAGTTTTAATGTGCTTTTTACTGTAGTTTTAACGAAGCTGGTGTTTTTTTTATAGTGGCGAGTGTCTATGTATTGTGACTGTATGTTTGTCTTTTAACCAAGTGCACAAATGAAGTTCAGAAAGGAAAATAAAGTAATTTGAAGTTGAAGTTGAAGTAAGATGTTTCTGGAGAGGAGCTTCAGGTGGAGCTGATGTTCGAGCGCCTGAAGGAGAAGCTCCGAGACGACCAGCGCTTCCAGAAGCCTGTGGCGTCCTTCCTCTCCAGGTTCGGGAGACTGAGCACAGACGCGGTTCTGTCGGAGTTCGGCAGACGTCGGACAGGGACCCGACCCGCCTCTCTGGCGCGGAGGAAGGCAGCGGTCTGATTGATTGATTGATTGAAAACTTTAATTAACAGATTGCAGAATGGGTACAATACAGTACGGCTCAATATGCGTTGCTCACGCCGTGCAACCTTGCTCTGAGAGCAGAAGCATGCACATGCACATGCACGCACGGATGGGGAAGGAGAGCTGGGGTATCCGGTAGATCGGGAGGAATACCGGGAGCCGGATCGTTATGGAGGGGCTCCAGCCGGCTGTCGTGAGTTCATCGCCCAGTGCTCTCTCATATTTCAATTACAACCTCGTACTTTCCCCAGTGATGTGTCTCGGGTAGCATACATTATAACCCTCCTCACAGGCCGTGCTCTCAGATGGGCCACAGCGCCTTCACCCTGGAGTTACGTCATGTATTCGATACCTCCAGGGTGATTTCCATTTACGAGGCCGGCGGTCGACTTATGTCCTGCCGGCAGGGCATTCGCGCTGTAGCAGACTACGCCATTGATTTCCGCATTGTGGCTCGAGAGGCGGCCTGGCCAGAGATTCCCTGCTGTGTCCACTTCTTGCATGGTCTCTCCGTTCGCATGCAGGACGAGCTGGCTACACGGGAGCTACCCGAGCACCTGGATCTGCTGATTAACCTGGCCATACGATTGGACAATCGACACCGGGAGAGGGAGCGCGAGAGGGAGGCTTCGTCACAGGTACTCTTCCGCCCCTCTTCTAGTGTCGAACGACCGGCATACTAGCCCATGAGAGAGCACCGGGGCGACGACGAGCCCATGCAGCTGGGAGCGCTGAGCCTCTCTGACGTGGAGAGGCAGAGGCGGGTCAACGAGAGGTGCTGCTTTCGTTGTGGCCACACAGGGCATCGCTTTGCCGCCTGTCGTGGCTCGGGAAACAGAGGGGCCCGCTAGACCTGGGGAAGGTGCTAGCAGGTGGGCATTTCTCTCCTGTCATAGACGACACACGTACTTTTTTTGATGTCACTGTTGGGTGGGGGGATTCTTCTAAGACGACCAGAGCTTTGGTGGATTCGGGGGCTGCGGGCAACTTGATCCATGTGGGGGTGGCTCTAGAGTGGGGGGTTCCCTTAGAGACTCTAGAGGTGCCCATCCCTGTCCGATCGCTAGACGGTCAAACGCTCGGCAGTGGACTTATTACCCAGCGCACCGGGCAACTGTGGGTTCAGGTGGCGGGTAGCGATGGGGAATATTTGCATTTTTTTGTTGTCATGTCTCCCCATTCTGACATTGTTTTAGGTCACCCTTGGCTTGTGATGCATAATCCTCTGATTCATTGGGCTACGGGTGAACTCTCTATGGGAAGCGGCGTCAGGGCTGACGCTGGCGAAAGTTCATCCGTCCCTCCTGCCCCCCTCTTTTGTCTCTCTCCAGGGTGACGGTGGATGTTGCAGATTCTGTATTATCTCCCAACCCCAATTTAGCAGGTGTGCCTGCGGTCTATTTCGACCTGGCGGACGTTTTTAGTAAAACGCGTGCTAACGCACTACCGCCTCATAGACCTTACGACTGCCCCATTGATCTTCTACCTGGTGCTTCTCCGCCCGTGGGCGGATGTTCTCTCTCTCTCGCCCTGAGACTGTGTCCATGAACACTTACATTCGAGAGGCACTGTCCGCAGGGCATATCCGACCGTCCACATCCCCTGCAGGCGCTGGCTTCTTTTTTTTGTAGCCGTGCATTGATTATAGGGGGTTGAACAACGTTTCCATCAAGAACCGTTATCCTTTGCCCCTCATGGATACCGCCTTTGAGTGCTTACAGGGGGCGCAGGTCTTTTCTAAACTTGACTTACGTAATGCATACAACTTGGTCAGGGTTAGAGAAGGAGACGAGTGAAAAACTGCATTTAATACTCCTAATGGGCATTATGAGTATTTGGTCATGCCTTTTGGTTTAGCTAATGCTCCGGCAGTTTTCCAAGCCCTGGTCAACGACGTGCTGCGGGATCTAATTGGGGTGTCAGTGTTTGTGTACTTAGATGACATCCTAATTTTTTCTCGCGATATGGTGCAACACCAACTGCATGTTCGTGAGGTGCTTCAACGTCTCCTTAAGCATCAACTATTTGTTAAGGCAGAGAAGTGTGTGTTTCACACTGACACCATTTCCTTCCTGGGCTTTGTGTTGACGAAAGGTGATCTTCACATGGATCCAGCCAAGGTGAGTGCAGTCTTGGATTGGCCACGGCCTTCGTCGCTCAAGGAGTTACAATGTTTTTTGGGCAAATTTTTACAGCCGGTTTATTCGCAATTTTAGCGCCTTAGTCAATCCATTAACAGCTCTCACTAAGTCCTCTCTCCCTGGCTTTGAATGGTCGCCTAGGGCAGAGTCCGCCTTCTGCGACCTCAAACGTCGATTTACCTCCGCCCCTGTACTAATCCGTCACGACGCAGAGGCTCCGTTCATTGTGGAGGTGGATGCCTCTGACACCGCGGTGGGAGGGGTAATCTCTCAGAGATGTTTAAAGGACGGTAAGGTGCATCCTTGTGCCTTCTTTTCACGCCGGCTGTCTCCGGCCGAGCGTAACTACGATGTGGGTAATCGGGAGTTGTTGGCAATCAAGTTGGCACTGGAGGAATGGAGACATTGGTTAGAGGGGGCGGCACATCCTTTCATTGTTTGGACTGACCATAATAACTTGGCTTACATCCAAGAGGCTAAACGCCTTAACGTTCGCCAGGCCAGGTGGGCGTTATTCTTCACTTGATTTCGATTTTCCATCTCCTATCGACCCGGTTCCAAGAACGTCAAACCTGACGCCCTGTCACGTCAGTTTGATCTTCCGGGTCGAGAGGAGAAGCCCCACCCTATTATTCCACAGGCCTTGATTTTGGCACCCGTGTCATGGGGCATAGATAGGGTGGTAAGATCGGCTCAGGCACGGGAGCCCGATCCCGGTGGGGGTCCTCCGGGCCGGATGTATGTGCCCAAGGCGGCACGCTCGCGCCTGCTGCAGTGGGCACATACATCCTCTCTCACCGGCCACCCTGGGGCCACCAGAACCCTGGAGTTTATCCGTAGGAGGTTTTGGTGGCCGACAGAGGGGAGGGATACACGCTCCTTTGTGGCGGCCTGTCCTGTCCGGCGCGCGCAGTAAGACCTCTCGCCGTGCACCGGCGGGTCTCCTCCGACCGCTTCCTATTCCCAAGCGTCCCTGGTCGCACATATCCCTGGATTTTATTTCCGGCCTTCCCCTATCGGATGGGTTCACTACCATCCTGGTGGTGGTGGACCGGTTCTTCAAGGCGGCCCACTTCATTCCCCTCCCCAAGCTCCCCTCGGCTCAGGAGACGGCTGACCTGGTGGTGCAGCACGTCTTTCGGGTCCATGGGCTTCCAGTGGATACTGTGTCTGACCGGGGCCCTCAGTTCGCCTCCAGGTTCTGGAAGGCGTTCGCCACCGGCCTCGGCGCCTCCGTCAGCCTCGGCACCTCCGTCAGCCTGTCGTCTGGGTTCCATCCGCAGACGAACGGGCAGACGGAGCGTGTCAACCAGGACCTGGAGGGCGTTCTGAGGTGCTACGTTGCTGGGTGTCCGGCGACGTGGAGTAGGAGGTTGGCCTGGGCTGAGTATGCGCATAATACCCTCCTCTCCTCCTCTACTGGTATGTCTCCCTTTCAGTGTCAATATGGTTTTCAACCTCCTCTGTTTCCCGAACAGGAGCAGGAGGTGGAGGTGCCGTCGGCCCAGGCACATGTGGCTCGCTGTCGCAGGACGTGGAGCAGAGTGCGGACGGCGCTGCAGAAGGCCTCGGTTAAGGCTCAGCGGCAAGCTAACCGCAAGCGTCGTCCGGCTCCGGTTTTCCGTCCGGGACAGCGGGTTTGGCTTTCCACTCGTGATCTCCCTCTCCGGGTGGAATCCAGGAAGCTGGCTCCTCGCTTTATAGGCCCCTTTAAAGTGGTGCGTCGGGTGAATCCTATGGCTTACAGGCTACGCCTTCCGGCCTCTATGAGGGTCCATCCGACGTTTCATGTGTCCCTGTTGAAGCCATTCCTCTCATCGCCCTTGTCCACGCCAGTTCCTGCGGTTCCTCCGCCCCGCATTATTGATGGTCAGCCTGTCTATACGGTGCGGAGAATCCTGAGTTGTAGGCGGAGGGGTAGGGGGTTTCAGTTCTTGGTGGATTGGGAGGGGTACGGGGTAGAAGAGCGTTCTTGGGTGCCTCAACGGGACATATTAGATCCCAGCCTGATCGATGATTTCCGGCGGCTGCATCCCGAGGCCCCTAGGTGAACGTCAGGTGCCGTTCGTCGGGGGGGGATACTGTAACGTTCTGGATCCTATCCTCCTTAGGATAGTATCCTACTGTCTGCCTGGGTTACTTCCTGTTGTTTTGGGTTCACTTTGTATGCCACCGCTGATTTGCTGTCTACACTAATTGTCTGTCACACCTGGGTGCTGTCACTGGCTGTCAGACTTGCTGTTACTAATTGACACATGGAATGTTTGGTATGTGCCCATTTAATGTCTGCTCTGTCTTCTGTCATTTGCTAGAGCTTCACTTGACACTACGGACAGGATTGCTGGAACAAGTGCTGACCTAAACTCTCTCTCTCTTTGTACTTTGAATTACTCTTGTTGCTTTTGTAATAAACAGTGGAACCTGTTTTGAAGAGTACACTATTCTCCGTCTCATTTCCTCGACAACTTGGAACTCTCACTTACCTATCGTTCGTAACAACTGAGTAATACTGCTAATCAGATATATGTACAGAGTACATAGAGTATTAATACGTACAGTAATAAGGAGTATATGCAGGTATATGAATATAAATATATGGTATATACAGCATTATTGTACATGCGATCATACAGAGTTATATGGGTAGGCTATAGTATGAGTAGTTATGATTATTATGATTACTATGATTACAGTGAAAGCAGTAGGTAGGTATAAATTCTACACATTATGTTTAACTGAGACATCAATATAATCCAACTTTATTTATAGAGCACGTTTAAATGTGGTGTTAGGGTCTCCAGTGACCCGTTTCAAGGTTATAATATGTAATAACTACCATGTAGTTGATTTTATTAGAACAAGGCTTTATGAAGTGGTCAGGTGGCGTAGCGGAGATTGCGCTCGTCACCAACGAGACGCTGGATTCGCCTGTTCGAATCCAGCGCACAGCTCCGGCGTTGTCACCAACTTGGCTGGCCGTTCACACTAATACAATTGGCAGTATTAGAGGGTGGGAAAGCTGGAGGGGTGGGTCCGGGTCGTTGTAAACAGCGGCTCCTACAGTTCGGTCGGGGCGCCTGCTCAGCGCGGATAGGATCTAAGGGGGGTAGTGTGATCCTTCCACACGTTACGCCCTCTCAGTGAGAATCCGCGCTGCCAGGTGAAAAGAAGCGGTTGATTGGCTGGACGTGTGTCGGAGGAAGCACGTGATAGCCTCCACTCTCCCAGACCGACTGTGGGGGGTAAGTGCACAGCGACCAGGAAGGGGATTTGGAATTGGCACAACGACTAACATTGAGATGGGAGAAAATCGGAGGAAAAAGGAGGGGGAAAAAGACCCAAAAAAAAAAAAAAGGCTTTATGATATCCTCCACAACATAAGCACAGCAAAACTATGTTTCACCATTTTGAACATTCTGCAGGTATCTGCAGAAAAAAAGGTACAACTGTGGTGTTAGGGTCATTCTTGACCCGGCAAGGTAAAACTATACTATAAAAATACTAAATATAAATAAATAAAATAATAATAAATAATACTAAACTTTTTTTCAGAAGTTATATTCTAATATTGTTCTATTATAGTCAGAAAACATTATTATCTATGGGTTTCACATTTAGTATATTATGATTGAACAACCTCATTTTCATCTTAAAAATAAGGGACATGATGTGTCTCGGGGGCCATAAAATCTAATTACAATGGGATTATATGGTTATGAATGCAATGCATATAATGTTAGTTAGGATGTAGTATTAACTATATTGAGTGATACTCCTTTCTTTTTAGTGGTCAGGACTGAGTTAGACCCCGGGTCAACATTGACCCGCTAACAACGGTCAGTGGTGCCAATTCCTAACACAACATGAGGGTTAAAAACAACAAAGTTGACCAAAGTGCTTCACAATCAATCAATCAATCAATACAATATCACAATACAATGCACACAGAACTACAAACAGATTACGGCAGCAGACTGTACTTTTTTTTTTTTTTTTTTTTTTAATGCTAGGGAGAACAGATGTGTTTTTAGATGGGATTTAAACATTGCGAGCGTTTGGGGACTATAACCGCAAACGCACGGTACCCCCTGTTCTGGAGCCTGGAGGCACAAATGCTGGCTTTCCAATGCATTACATACCAATGTATTGTTGACTTTTTGTTTGTCACAAACAGAATCCTACATCTGTATCTGCCTCCTGGTAGGTGGGTTACACAGTGGTTATACAGCATTGGGACTGAGTAGCAAGCAACATGCAGCACATCATTTAGGAATTCATACAGTGCACGTCCGCCCTCTGCTGGTTTTAAGTGGTATTGCTACTTATATACCTTAATATACCAGTGGATACTTACCACCTACATGGGCATCTTGACTTTGATCTGGAATTGATCAAATAATAATTGGTCAGCTGAATAAAAAAAAAATATATATAAACTATAAGAAATATTGTTCTCAAAAGTCAACTTTATGTTTTTATAGGCAATCCTATGGACCAGAGTTGCCTTGAGGCTCCAGGTATGATGTGTACAGTATGCAGTCAGACACGCTCCGAACTGCAGTCCAAAAAAAAGAGAAACAAGATACATTTTAAAGAAAATGTCTTTTCACAACGGCCCCAATAACTTGTATAACTAGAAACCAAAAAGCTTTGTATATTAACAAAACAAATCATCCCCCTGCAAAACTCTCACCCCTCATGTAGTTTACCTGCAGTTTAATGTACAAAATCCCTGGTAAACGGGAAAGGAGAGAGAGAGAGAGAGAGAGAGAGAGAGAGAGAGAGAGAGAGAGAGAGAGAGAGAGAGAGAGAGAGAGAGAGAGAGAGAGAGACGCACCTGCTGAAAGACTCACAGAAGCGACTGTCAGTGAGAACATTGCACCTCTGACTGATGACATCTTTCATTGTTAGAATAGAATAGAATAGAAATACTTTTATTATCCCGTGGGAAATTTGACACTGCAAATCGCTCAACATTTAAACATTTAAACATTTAGACAGGACAGGTCACAAATTAGAATAATAACACAAATCAAATCAAGTTGCCTAGGATAAGAGTAGAGTAAAATAGAATAAAATGAAATGAAATAAAATATACAGAAATAAATACAGTAAGAATATACTGAGCATGGGGGAAGCAGTGTAAACAATTTGGTCAATATAATTATAATTATAATCAGGTTTTCGCTGCTGGCCTTCCTGACCAGCTTATCCAGCCTGGTTGTGTCCACTGGCAGCTCTCAGTCCGCTGCCCCAGCAGGTCACAGCGTACAAGAAGGCGCCCGCCACAGACGACTCATAGAACATCCTCAACATCCTTGTACATTGTTAGATCCAACAGTGTTTTCTTTACCATGGGCAGGTTAATTTGTTCACGTCAAAGAACAAATTCTCAAAGAAAAGAGACAGATGATTCATACATCACAGAGATACAATCCAACAGAACACGTTTTCATTGTTGACATTGTGTGTGTAAACAACGATTGATACAAAAGGCCCAGAGAAAGAGATAATTTCATAATTGCAATGGGCGTGGTGTCTTCCCCATTCCATGCCCACTTCCTCAGCTCCACCATGACTCAATGTCAAAAATGCAGAGTAGACATTGATGATGTCTTTTCTATTCTACTAAAACTGAATCAAACCATACACAAAGTGGCCTGTTGGGATGTTAGATCCTAATGTGAAAAACTGTGATTTTATACGCCCCACTATCCGCTGGGTGCATACTATGACAGTTATCATGTTTTATAACAGATTACAGAAATTCAAGAAGCCTATTGGAACGTGAGGTTCTGATATGATTAATATATCTGCATTATTTTATCCCACTTTATGCTTTCAATCAATCAATCAATCAGATTTATTTATATAGCACATTTAACATGACACGTGTCAATGGGCACACAGACAAACACACAGGAACACAGGGCATGAGTCAGTGAACGGGAAAGGCTAGTAGGTAGAAGTGGGTTTTGAGCCTAGATTTGAAGGCATCTATCGATCGCTTTGTTCTTGCTGCTTGTTTTACGTTGATTAATATGTCTTATTTCTTACTGATGTAAAGTACTTTGAATTGCAATCCCCTGTATGAAAGGTGCTATACAAATAAATTATTATTATTATTATCTTCCCGATTGCTGGTGTTGATTAAACAATCAGAGTCTAATAGAATAAACAGAGTAAAATAGAATAAACAGAGTAAAATAGAATAAACAGAGTAAAATAGAATAGACAGAGTAAAATAATGAAATAGTGCAGTGCAATAAATAGTTCTCATCTACAACAACCACAGTCTGGATGCAATGAGTCCAAGCAGCAGAGTGCATTTAAAGGCTATAGTGAAGAGGCCCCAAGCATCCACGGCTGCCAGCTATCAACTAATCATCCGTCTACAAATACCCAGACTGTAAGATATATCATGAGGAACATAGATACTGACTGGGTTATCTGAATCTACAATCTGGTGAGGTCTTGGAGTTTGAGCTGGGTATTTGTAGACGGATGATTAGTTGATAGCTGGCAGCCGTGGATGCTTGGGGCCTGACTCCACACCAGGTTCCAATCCTGTAATTTGCCACTCATACTCACACACAGATGATGAGGAACTAGGAGACAGGGGACATGACAACATGTACAAGCTGACTTAACTCACTGAAATCTACTTTGTGTGCACTGTGGAGTAGACTTCAGTTGTCTTCAGTGAGCTTGTATCGAACGTAGCTTGACCCCTTTGGCTTTTCTTTGGTTTGTGGCTATCTAGCCTCACTCACTCTACTGATTCAATATCATCATTGGTAAGTAAGAAATGGGGCTTGGGTTCTATGGATAGTTAGCAGAATACAGGACATTGGGGAGGGGAGGCCTATCGGAGGTATTCAGCATAACAAAATGCTAGTGTATTGGTCACACTAACCATTCGACCTTAGTACCCTAATTGTTCCCTTCGATGTACATGTTTAGAGGGTACTTCAGTCTCACCATATTGAATTTTCAATTGCAAATGTTTCATTTTTTTGTATTTTATTTTTTAAACAAACACATAAACAAACATGACAACACACGATAAGATATACAAGCATTAGTTGACAGTGCACATCCAATGAAATCACATTTTAGTTAATTGTCTTATATAGGATATACCCTTAATACCTGTTATCTAAAAACCTACACACATATGCTCTAGCTCGTACCCCCCCCCCTCCCAATTGCAAATGTTTCATGAGGTGGATGTGGCCACTGTATCTCACTTGCTATACAAATGCTTATTACGTATGACTGGGACATTGGCTCTGGTATTTCCATTGTCACTGTATTAGTTTCATGTGAAAATTGTTTTGGGTTAGGCAGGGAGGGGCACTGCGGTGCAGAGTCATTAGAAATGTGTTCAGTTCTGCTTTTCCTGGGTTTAGTAGATCTGGAAATGATTACCCAATATGGTCAAATACATTAATCAATATACAATACATCATGTAAACATTTGATACAACAATATGGTTATGTTTTGTAAATCTTAAACATATAATAATACACGTTATTTGTAAATGGTTGTTTAGTGCTGTCAGAGCCATAGGTCTTTCTGTATACTGTGCCTGTTCCCCTGTTTGAAGGTATACTATAACAGTTCTGAATTACTTTACAGAACAACAGCAATACATGTCTACTTAAAGTTGTATTCGTTTTCGTCACAATAAATAATAAGAGAGCCCAGAGCAGTGCTTCACTTTCATTACAAAGTTCACACAGCAGGAAATATATTCAATCAACACAATGGTGTCTGACAGTTCTGTCATTTTTTAAATGGACAATAATAAAAGAGTAGAATAGAGAGTCAAATAATGCAATAGTGTAGAACAATCACAGTCTGGATGCATTGAGTCCACGCAGCAGAGTGTATTAAAAAGCTATGGTGAAGAGGTACGTTTTAGCTTATTTAATTTTTTTTTAATATTTAGAGATCTAGCTTCCCTGACATTTGCAACCAGATTACTCCCTTTAAGACAATATCCTGACCTGACAAATCACTATTTTGTAATCTGGTGGCATAATCTATTAAAATGCATCCATTTACAATTTAATAAAATGTTGATTCCTGTTTCCCTTGGGACTCGTACCAAATACATTTCCTAAAGACGCAATGATTTGGAACCTGCAATATTCTATTTTCAATATATATATATATTAGGGCTATATATATTAGGGTTTATCGCGTTAATTAGATTAATTAATTACACAGCAAAATTATCGTGTTATGAAAATGAACGCAAAATTAATTAATAAAAAAAAAAAATCATTAATTAATCAAATCTCATTAATTCCATAAGAACGTAGAATAAACATTTACAGACTTTTTTTTAAATGGCCATTTGCATGTTCCTGCACACTAAAAACGGATGGGTCAAATTTGACCCAATTTGGGTTATTTTTTACCCAATTCATTGGTCAAAAAGGGCCCGACCAATGCGTTGGTTATTTTGACCCATCATTATGGGTTATTTAATTTGACCCATAACATGTGTCAAGTAAACTACCCATTTTAACACTTTGATCGCCATGGTTAAATTCACAATTTACCATCCCTAGCCAGCTCTATTTGTCTATGGAGAAGTTCCCCTTCTTTGCAGGGCTATAACTTTTTTAATTCTATTGCTAAATTGACATTATTATGGCCCATTCAATGTCCTATATGTATTGTTCAGGGTGTATCAATGTTATACTTTTTCATTCACATATTCATACTAAAATATGGTCTAAAGTATAAGTATGTTTTTATCGTTTTCTGCAGCTTTCTCCAGAACTTGATTTATAGCCCCAAATGCACTATATTGATGATCAAATACAGTTCGGTAGTGATCGGTGCCAGATGAAAAATTTCAACTGGAGGTACTTCTAGAAGTTACTACGTATCATCTGATATTGACCGGATGGGCGAGGGGGCGTTTATAATTCCGTGGGCAATGTTATACCATTCATCTAGTGTGGGTCATATGATCATCAGATCAGTTAGTATAGAAGACGTTAGAAAATAACGTTGAAACTCACCGTATCTTCCTCGCGCCGTTGGACAATCAGCTTGGAGTAGACTGTTTTCGATTATGGGATGTTGATCCTGATGAACCATTTCCAGGTTGTATAATACTATATACGTCCAAATAACGTTGTTTATTGAGTTAGGGCGAGCGATTGATTATCCAGTGTGTTGAGATAGAGTCCTGCTAATGATCGCGAGTGCCCGGACGATTTATGGATGAGCACTTCCTGTTTGACGAGTCACTTCCTGTTGGCGATCTGCCGATCTGCCACCAGATGGCGCTCTTGAACCGCTAGAGAGTTGAGTGGAGATCAGCATTATATCTCAGGACCCCGGAGGAGAAATATGATTTTGATCACAGATTTCTGAAATATTGACATCAAAGACTAGTTACGGCGTCTTCGGCAGAATGAGCATGGCTAGGAATGACGTCTAAACACGTCATCGGCGATTAAAGTGTCAAAATAACCCAACCTCCAAGTTGATTTGACCCCATATTGGGTTATATTAACGACTCATTTTAAGGGTCAAAATAACCCAAAGTCCGATGATTTGACCCCGTCTTGGGTTATGTCAACGACTCATTTTAAGGGTCAAAATAGTTGATTTGACTGAATCTTGGGTTACATCAAAAGGGTCAAATAGACCCTATTCACAGCAGCCATCTTGACACAGCAGGGTAAACCCACAGCCGTGAGCCAGATTGACAACGATTGACCAACAGATGGACACAGCAACATGATTAATTACACATGTGTCAGTCTGGTTCACAGGATGTAGGTTTACCCTGCTGTGTCAAGCTGTGAAAAGGGCCTATTAACACAACTGCTAGTTAGTACACTAAATTAGGTTGGCACAGATGCTTGATTGAAATGTATAACAGTCTAAATGTGCTGAAATCAATGAAAAGAACAGATTCACACCCAGGCGTAGAATACATTTCACTTCAAACATTTATTACACTTGTTGTTGCATACATGTCACGGCGCGTGGACATCAAAAAGTGCTTGTGCTTATAGCTAGTGCCCATGAAACAAATCATGTCAGAGTCTAAGTGAGAAATGCATTCAGGGTAACTGGAGGATTTAACTAGTTTTTTTTTCATTCCATTAGATAATTACTTGCGATAAACTGATTTCCTGTTTTCAAACAACTTTCATCAATCTTCTTCTCCAAAAACAAATTGACTAACAATTGAGAAGAATTGCATTATATAAATTTTCCCCCTAGGTAACTTTTGCCTTTAATCCCCAATGAGGTCATAATCGATACTAAACGTCAGTACTGTACCCACAGTATCGGCGATACTAAACGTCACTACTGTACCCACAGTATCAGTATGGTTTTGTACTGCTTTACTGCCCTGTTAGAACACTCCCCCAGATATTGATTGATCAAAACACATATATACATATAGAAATACAGGACTTATACGGGGTCTAGCGTCTACCAATCTCCCTCCTCCTCCATCTGTTCCCCCACCATCCCTCCTCCTACTTCACCTCCTCACTACGCCACCTCCTCTCCTTATACTCCTCCTCTTCTCCTCCACCTTCCCTCCTGCTACTTCACCTCTTCCACCTCCTCCTCATTTGTAAGTTTTGCATTACGTACGGCTGTCCTTAAGAATGCTACATGCTTGGACTCTGGTGCCTCAATATTATTATAAAGGCAATCCTATGAACGAAAGTTGCCTTGAGGCTCCAGGTAATGTGTTGTTAGTCCGACACGCTCCCAATTGCAGTCCAAAAGAAAAGATGATGCTGATCTGATGTACTTTGTCAAAACAAACGGGATTTATTGGAAAGCAAATCACAACAGCCCCAATAGCTGCCTACCACTATAAAACAAACAAAGGGTTTTGTAAATGAACGTAAACTGTCAATTAAGTGCAAATTAAGTGCAGTCAAAAACTATATGATACCGCTCTACCTGGGCCTACCTGAAATCTAAACTACCTGCCATGTTATAGGAGTGGTTAGGGGGAACGTGGGAAAAAAGGAGAGTTGACCAGGTATGTCTCCATCTTGGAATTCATTACGACATATTAATATAATAATTAACACAAAGCACAACACTGGTAAACAAACTACCCTCCCACTCAGGGCATTATGGGGTAGAACACATAGTAGCATACTATAAAAACCTAGGGGTCCACAAAGACTACTTGAAATGGTAACAACCGATGAGGTACTAAAAAAATGTAGCGCCCTCCAACCTAACAAGGCCACTGGCCATGACAACATCCCCTCCAAATTCCTCAGACGCAGCAGCCACCATCACCCCAGTCATCACACGCATAATAAACCTCTCTATAAAACAGGGGCACGTCCCCAAGGACTTCAAAATTGCGAGAGTGACCCCTCTGCACAAAAAGGGCAGCAAATTAGACCCAGGCAACTACCGCCCTGTTTCTATTCTTACCTCCATCTCGAAAGTCATGGAGAAAATAGTCTACGAACAGGTCGAAAAGTACCTGGCGGAAAAAAATCTAATCTACGAATTCCAATCTGGCTTCAGAACGTCCCACTCCACTGACGCATGCCTCCTCTATTTGAACGACCACATCAAACAAGAGGTGGACGCGGGCAAATACTGCGGCATGGTCATGCTGGACCTACAAAAGGCCTTCGACACTGTCAATCACTCCATTCTGATGGACAAGCTAAAAGCAATTTGTTTTGATAGCTTATCAGTGAGCTGGATGCAATCCTACCTGGAGGGGAGAGAACAGATGGTAGAGGTAAATGGTACCCTATCCCCCCCCCCTCACAGTGAACTGTGGTGTTCCACAAGGAAGCATACTAGGACCACTACTGTTCCTAATTTATGCAAATGACATGTCGTCAGCTTGTGACTGCAACTTGTTCCTGTTTGCGGACGACTCAGCCCTGCTGGTCTCTGACAAGAACAAGTTACAGGTTGAGAGAACCCTCAGCTCGGAACTAGGCAAAATCTGCATATGGCTCGCCGACAACAAACTATCATTACACATGGGCAAAACGGAGTCCATTCTCTTCGGTTCAAATAACAAACTCAGCAAAACCGACGTCTTCTCAGTTACAATGGGTGACAATATTGTCACAAGGAAAGGTGAAATTACCTACCTGGGTTCCATCCTAGAGGCTAATCTTTCTTGTGACAAAATGGCATCCAATGTAATAAAAAAAGTCAATCAACGAACTCTATTCTTGTACCGGATCTCCTCCCTGGTAAACAAGAATACCCTGAAGACTCTGGCAGGAGCACTCATTCAAGGGTACTACGACTATGCTTGCACCTCATGGTACCAAAGCACCTCAAAGGCACTAAAAACCAAATTACAAACATCTCAAAACAAACTAGTCAGACTACTGCTTGACCTGACTCCTAGAACCCACCTCACCCCTGCACACTTTGCCAACCTAGGATGGCTTAGAGTAGACGACAGAGTACAGCAACTTGCAATGGGCCTGGTCTACAAGATACACTACACGACCAAGGTACCCATGTACATGTCAAAATACTTCCCAAAGGTCAGTGAATACCACGATCACAACACCAGAGGGAGCTCCACAAATCATGTAAAACCCAGATTCGGCTCAAACAAGGGACTAAACACGTTTCGCAATTATGCCACAACAATGTGGAACGCCCTACCCAAAGCTGTAAAGGAATGTGAATCACAACCCACCTTCAAAAACACTCTCAAAGAACACCTACGGGAGACTGCCATTCAAAACTGGCCCCTACAAATGTCCTAACCCAGTTGTACAATAAAGACCAAGCATGGCTTTGTCAGTATTCCAATGTACAGCCCCACCCAACCCCACCCCACCTACCCAACCTCCTCCAATGTACAGTTTCTATGTCAAATGTATGTCAGTATTCCAATGTACAGTGTCCCCCCCCCCCCCCACCTCCAAGGTACAGCCCCGCCCCACCTACCCAACCTCCCCCAATGCACAGTTTCTATGTCAAATGTATATACTCTTTTTCTGGATTTTTTTTTTTTTTTTTTTTTTTTTTTTAGTATCACAAACGGTAGTGTATTTGAAAATCTGGTATGTCATAAATGTATAGATGTAGCAGTACTGTCTAAATGTATGTCGTGTGTGTCATATGATGAATTGAAAATGGGGGACCCTGATGGAAACAAGACGAAAGTCTCTCAGGTCTGCATCCTCTTAACAATTGTATGTATTGAGCTGTACTGTACTGTACCCATTCTGCAATCTGTTAATAAACTTTTCAATCAATCAATCAAACTCTATCCCCCCCCCCCTCACAGTGAGCTGTGGTGTTCCACAAGGAAGCATACTAGGACCGCTACTCTTCCTAATTTATGCAAATGACATGTCGTCAGCCTGTGACTGCAACTTGTTCCTGTTTGCCCTGCTGGTCTCTGACAAGAACAAGTTGCAGGTTGAAAAAACCCTCAGCTCTGAACTAGGCAGAATCTGCATATGGCTCGCTGATAACAAACTATCATTACACATGGGCAAAACAGAGTCCATTCTCTTCGGTTCAAATAAACTCAGCAAGACCGACGGCTTCTCAGTTACACTGGGTGACAATATTGTCACAAGGAAAGACGAAATTACCTACCTGGGTTCCATCCTAGAGGCAAATCTTTCCTGTGACAAAATGGCATCCAATGTAATAAAAAAAAGTCAACCAACGAACTAGATTCTTGTACCGGATCTCCTCTCTGGTAAACAAGAATACCCTGAAGACTCTGGCAGGAGCACTCATTCAAGGGTACTACGACTATGCTTGCACCTCATGGTACCAAAGCACCTCAAAGGCGCTTAAAACAAAATTACAAACATCACAAAACAAACTGACTTGACCTGAACCCCAGAGCCCACCTCACCCCTGCCCACTTTGACAACCTAGGATGGCTTAGAGTAGACGACAGAGTACAGCAACTTGCAATGGGCCTGGTCTACAAGATGCACTATACGACCGGGGTGCCCATGTACATGTCAAAATACTTCCCAAAGGTCAGTGAATACCACAACCACTACACCAGAGGAAGCTCAACAAATCATGTTAAACCCAGATTCGGCTCAAACAAGGGACTAAACACGTTTCGCAATTATGCCACAACAATGTGGAATGCCCTACCCAAAGCTGTAAAGGAATGTGAATCCCTGCCCACATTCAAAACCGCTCTTAAAGAGCACCTACGGGAGGCTGCAATTCGAAACTGGCCACCGTAAATGCCCAAAACCCCCACCACCTCCTAATAGACAGTCTCCTCCCCACCGCATGTATATATTCCCTCCCCGCCATATGTATATTTCTCTCCCACCCACCCACCCCCTCCTAATGTACAGTCCCCTCCCCATCATATGTATATACTCTGTCAGGATCTAGGGGTAACAGTACTGTATATTTGAATACCGTTTATGTCACAAATGTATCGGTACTAAATACCTATATGTCCCTATGCCATAAATGTCATGCATGTTGTGTATGTCATAAATGTCTATGAATTGAAAATGGGGGACCCTGATGGAAACAAGACAAACGTCTTTCTCAGGTCTGCATCCCCTTAACAATTGTATGTATTGAGCCGTACTGTATTGTACCCATTCTGCATCTGTTAAATAAAGTTTTCATTCATTCACCATAATAAACTATATGTCTAATGGGGCAATAGAGATACAATTTATCATCATAGGATTTGGCTCCTACAAGCCGGCCTCTAATTGTTCTTGTAGGCAAACGAAACAATTACAACTTTCAAAATATAAAAAAGGAGCCACAATGTACAGTCCATTCAAAAATTTAAATCCAAGCAAAAAATCTTCCAAGTTATCAGTAAGAGTGTATTAGTGAACAGGGGGGGGGCGGTGTGTTTTATGTAGGCGCCTCGAGCAGCAGGCACAACTTTGTGATTGGTCTGCGAAGAGTGGTAGTCTGGGTTCTCAATTGAACCTGTCTAACCAGTTCTCTGGAGTCGGGCATGGTTTGTATGACCCGCCCCAGGATCCAGGAGTTGCGGGGGGCAGTATCATCAATGATGAGAACAATATCTCCGGTATCAAAGTTCCTTCTTTTCCGTATCCATTTTTGGCTTTCCTGTAACTTGGGCAGGTACTCCTTTGTCCATCTCTTCCAAAAAAGTCGGCCATATATTGTACTTGTCGCCATCTGCGTCTAGGGTAGCAGTCCTCTGGTGTGAACACTCCAGGTGGTATAGAAGGTTTGGTGTTCATCAGAAGTAGGTGGTTGGGTGTGAGAGGTTCTAGGTCGTTAGGGTCATTAGAGGCTGTGGTGATGGGCCTGTCGTTGATGATTGATTCTACCTCACATAACAAGGTCTGCAGACTTTCTTCGTCAAGTGTCTGTTGCTGTAGAATAGCGTTGAGGAACCCTTCTGACTGTCCGGATTTGTCTCTCCCAACACCACCATGGTGGGAACCGGAAGGTGGGTTAAAAACCCATGTGATGCCCCTTTTAAGCAGAGTGTCTTTAATGTGGACCTCATCAAGGCCCTGGATGGCCTCTCTAAGTTCCCGTTCTGCTCTAACTAGGTTGGTTCCATTATCGGAGGGCATGAACTTGACTTGACCTCTCCTAGCAGTGAACCTTCGGATGGCATTTATACAAGAGTGTGTGTCCAATGAATGTGCCACTTCCAGATGCACCGCTCGTATGTTTAGACATGTAAAGATGACTCCATAGCGCTTAACGGTTTTTCTACCACACTTGGTCTCAAACGGTCCAAAGTAATCGACACCAACATTGGTGAAAGGTGGTTCATCTGGGGTGACTCTCTCCATAGGCAGATCTGCCATGTGCTGGTCACCTTTACTTCCACTCAATCTTCTGCAGGTGACACACTTAGCTATTAACTTCTGTATGGCTGCATTAGCACATGGGACCCGGTACTGTTGTCTGAGATGAGAAAGAAGGTAATTCCGTCCACCGTGTCCAGTATCCTCATGTATCTGCCTGATGATGAGTTGGGTAACGTGATGGTCCTTAGGCAGAATAGCAGGGTGTTTAGCTTGTGCTGGCATGGCTGACCTGCTTAATCTTCCCCCTACTCTCAACACGTCGTCCTGAAGAACTGGACACAGTTTATGAAGATGGCTGCTACTTTTCACAGTGGAACCCCTCCTCAGTGCCATAATCTCTTCTGGAAAGGCTCTTTGCTGGCAAAACTTTATGATTTACATTTCTGATTTCACAAGTTCCTTTACAGAGAGTGATCCTTTGTTTGATTCTCTCTTCTGATTTTTCAGTTTGTCTTTCATTATTTTCTCATTTTTCTCATCCACTTTGGCTGTTTTTACCATTGCTCTTTTCTCACACTTTTGTGTTAGTGCATCTTTGATCTTGAGCATCCAGACAATTGCTTTTTTGAGTCTGTGCCACAGAGATGAGCCTGCTAACAGTTTCCATGTCCTGCTTTACAGATGTAGTATTCACAACTGCAGCTCTCTTGACCTCTGGATCATCTGCAGCAAGGGCTTGATCTGGCATGTCTGGCCAGTTGATCTCTGGCTGCATTAAGAAGCCTGGCCCTGAGATCCATGTTTTATTTTTTAGGAACATGCTTGTTGAGATGCCTCTTGATGCACAATCAGCAGGATTCAGTGCAGTACTTGCATGTCTCCATTGGGAAACCTCAGAAGCTGCTCGGATGGCTGTGACTCTATTCGCAACGAAAGTGTGAAATCTGGTAGTTTCATTCTTAATGTATTTCAACACTGATGTGCTATCTGTCCAGAAAACGGAGCTCCCAAGTGGGACTTCCAGTTCAGCTTGCATCATCTTGTCCATACGAGTGGCTACTGTAGCTGCCGTTAGCTCCATTCGTGGTATGGTGACTGACTTCAGTGGTGCGACCCGGGCCTTACCCATGATGAAGGAACAGTGGATTTGATGTTCAATGTTTTCCAACAACAGGTAGGTAACAGTGTCATAACCAGTCTCGCATGCATCAGAAAAGTGATGGAGCTGAGCTGAAACCACGTTTCCAAAACCCTGGGGTTGATGCATCTCTTGACCTTGTAGTCTGATTGATGGTGCAGATCCATTAACCAGTGGTGCCATTTCTGAGCAAGGACCACTGGAAGGCTTTCGTCCCACCCAAGCCTCATCCTGCTTAGCTCTTGCAGTAAATGCTTTGCCGGAAGGATGATGGGTGCCAGAACTCCCAGGGGGTCGTAGACGGAACTAACCATAGAAAGGATACCCCTTCTAGTAAGTGGTCTGTCTTGGATGGCTATCTTGAACTGCAGTGAGTCTGATTCAATGCACCACTGGATACAGAGTGCCCTTTCGACTGGCAACACGTCCTGATCCAAATCAAGGTATTTTATTTCCTTAGCCCTCTCCTCTTCAGGAATTGAGGCTATAACAACGTGACTGTTGCTGACCCATTTGTTTAGTTTGAAGCCTCCTTTTGCACACAAGGCTGTGAGGTCTTGAGCAAGCGTCAGATCTTCTGTTGCTACTGACTTTAAACAGTCGTCTACGTAAAAATTCCTCAGCACTGTGTGTATGACTTCTGGTGTGAAGTCTTCTCTATGGTCCTTTGCACACTGCTTCAGAGCATAACTGGCACAGCTTGGTGAGGATGTGGCTCCAAAGATGTGCACTACCATCCTGTACTCTTCAAGCTCTCCATCCAGATTTCCATTTGGCCACCAAAGAAACCTCATTAGGTCTGAATCCTTGTCTGGGACTTTAACCTGGTAGAACATGGCTTCAATGTCTGCTATAAAGGCTACAGATTCCTGCCGGAATCTCGATAAAACGCCAATGAGACTGTTTGTCAAGTCTGGGCCTTGTAAAAGTTGGGCGTTCAGTGAGGTTCCTTGGTAAGAACCACCACAGTCAAATACCACCCTTGGCTTATGTTTTTTGGTGTGGTAAACTCCATGGTGCGGTATATACAAAGTCCTTTTGCTGCTGTCCTGTGAGCCTTTTTCCACTTTTATGGCATAGCCTTTATCCAGGATGTCGGCCATGAACTTGACGTAGTCCCTATGTAACTGAGGAGACTTGCTAAGCTTCCTTTTCAGGCCGAGGGCCGGCTGTTGTGCCACACAGCGATTATTGGGAAATTCAGCATCCTCCTTCCTAAGTGGTAGGCCTATGTTATAGTGGCCATCCACCAGTTTGGCTGACTGGGAGACACGCTCTATGAAGACGTGGTCCTCTAGACATTTCAAGCTGCTCCTCCCTCTGTCGTTCAGGGAAGTCATACCTGATTTGTTGCTGCAGAAGCTCCTCTAGCTGTACAACCGAAATTCTGTGTGCCATTACAGTCGACTGTCCACAGGGGGAGACGGAACCTTTTTTTAGGGGTCCATTGACGGTCCAACCCAACATTGTTTTAACGGCGTATGGACAGTCTCTCTGGCTGTTGATAACCATCCATGGCCTTTGGCCTGTTAATCGGAACCAATGTACCAATGTC
Source organism: Notolepis coatsorum (assembly GCF_963971535.1). Classification (NCBI taxonomy): domain Eukaryota; kingdom Metazoa; phylum Chordata; class Actinopteri; order Aulopiformes; family Paralepididae; genus Notolepis; species Notolepis coatsorum. The sequence goes on along the minus strand of NC_140170.1, from coordinate 6,801,250 downwards.
AGCATCAATGTGACAGATGTACCTTTTGCAAATATGGCCACTGATCCACCTATTCCTGGGTGGGAATATGGTCTTTGGTCACAGGTATTTTCTTCTCCGTGTAGACGGCAGGGAGTTCCACTAATGTGTTGTTGTCCATGACACATACCTCCATTCCAGAGACCACGGAGGTACTGACGACTTCCTCTTTATTCATGGTTTTGAGAAGGATTTCTGTACTTTTTCCTGAAACCTTGAGGTCTCTGAGCAGAGCTTCTGTACAGAAGGTGCCGGTGCTTCCTGAGTCCAGAAAGGCATAAGTTTGTATCATGCGATTACCTTTCTTCATTTTCACCCTCACTGGCACTATAGATAACATGCAGTCAGGCTCCCCGGCTGCTGTGTGGGTCTTGCCATCTCCAGTTATAAATGCAGTGGTAACAGTCTGTTCTTTATTTTCTTTGCCACAGTCTACCTGTTTATGTATGTGGAGTATGGTAGGGTGCCTAAGTGAACACACTCAACAAGTCACTTTCTGTGTGCATCCCTTGCTCATGTGTCCATATGACAGACAGCCAAAGCACACTCCTTTGCTTTTCAAGAAATCCAACTTTTCCTTTTGTGGCTCCTTGTCCAGTTCTTTGCAAAGGTCCAAACTGTGCTCTCCCTGACAGAACAGACATGGCTTGAGGGCGGCTGGTGAGGGCCTTCCGTTAACCCTTTTAACAGGTGAGACACTGGTAGTAAAACCACTCTTTCGCTCCCTTGGTGTACTTGGTCGATATGGAAGTGGTCCTGATGTTCTTCCTGAAGAGATGGGTGTTTCCTTTAGGTTCCCAAACAAAGGATGTGACATGATTCTAGCTTGGTGATCGATGAAATTAACTAGATCAATAAATCTAGCTCTCCGTCCACTTTTCTCTTGTAGTTCACATGCCAAGCCTCTCCACCCATTTCATTCTGTATGGCAGTTTAGAGAGAATGGCTCTCATTGTGGTTGGATTATCCATCTCTCCTCCATGTACTCAATGCTGTCCATCGTTTTACAGCATCCAGTTAGAAAAACTGAATATGCTTGTAGGGCTTCAGCATCTTCAGCTTTGACTGCTGGCCAGTTGAGGGCTTTATAAATGTGAGCTGTTGCAATCTGGTACTCGTTGCCATAATATTTCTTTATGAGCCTTTTGGCCTCCGTGTATCCGCTTGAAGCGTCCATATGTTGGCAGCTCCTTACATATATGTTTTGATGAGTTTTTTTTATGAATAATTTATTTCTTTTAAAATCTCATTCATTCCATAATAACGTAGATAGAATCGACATTTACAAACTTTTTTTTTAAATGGCCCATTTGCATGTTCTTGGTATCTGATTCTAGGGACATCTATGGATCTCAGGGAATGTATTCCCAGTGTCAGAAATACTGTCTGTTACTAGGCTTGAGTAAATTGTAATGAACCACTACTAAATTGTCTACACTACAACCACTTTTTATACTCCAAAAAAGGGCCATAAGGATAGTTCACATTGCAGGTTATCGTGATCACACAAACATATTATTTTTAAAGTCAAAAAGATTAAAGTTAAATGATCTTGTGGAATTTAAAACGGCACAATTAATGTATAAAGCAGGGCTATTCAACTAAATTGTTCAGGGGGCCACATTGTCAGAAATCCAAGGGGCCAGGGGCCGAACTGCCACGGCGCCTCCCCGTGCTATGAATATATGTACACTTGACACAACACGCAACCACATTTTCACAACTTTTATTAAAAAAAGAAGTAGTATACTTTTCAAAAAAAGTGCTTCATTTATGTGCCACATCTGCAACATCTCCTGCAGAAAGTGCTTCATTTATGACTGTGCAACAACTGCAACATCTCCTCTTCAACATTTCAATATAAAAATTAAATAAAAAACAAACAAGTGCATGATGTGCATCTGAACATTCTAACATCAACACTTGAACAAAAAAACACATTTATAGTGCAGCTGAGCTTATGAAAAAGTGCTTCATGTCTGTGCAACAACAGCAAATCATAGCATCTTATTAGCACTTATTGTCTACTCTTAACTCTCAAACATCAGGGGGGTGGGGGGCAGACAGGCCTAGCCTACATACACACATCTAATGAGAGCGATTGCACTTCTTTGACTGGGCAATGGCAGAGAGAGGGTTCAGGAAGTGAGGGCTACCCGCAAACAGTGATGCAAATGCTCATTTGTCAAGGAGGCACGTTGCTTGTTTTAATGGCATTCATGTGAGAGAAACTGGATTCACAGGTGTATGTTGAGCCAAACATTGTTAGCACAGATATTGCCAGCGTTTTTATTTTGGGGAATGTCTTGACATGAATACACTTTATCCAAAATGTTGTGGTGGATTCATTCTCAAGTGCCTGCTTCAGAGCAGATGATGCTTGCATGTCAATTATTTCAAGTTGCAGGAGACCTTCATCAATGTGAAGTGATGCAAGGCACTCTTGTCCTTTTGTGGAAATAGCAGCTACATTGGCAAATGGGTTGCTCACAAAATGCATCAATTCTCTGGACATGTCAAATTCATCAAATCGACTTGCAAAGTTTTCCCTCAATTTATCAATGAAATCTGTCATTAATTGAGTGACTTTTGGCTCAATTGTGCGTGTTTTTTTTTTATTATCATGTAATCTTTGGCGGGCCGGTCAGAATCATCCCGCGGGCCGGATCTGGCCCGCGGGCCGCCAGTTGAATAGCCCTGGTATAAAGCAAAAGGTCATGTACTTCCAGGAAACATTCAAGAACTGTTCTTTGAAAGGGAGGGGGGTTATAATCTGAGGGGAGAACTCAATTTAAAAGTTCTTAATGTACGCACTACCATGAGAAGACACTGCATCTCAATATGTGGAGTGAAACTGTGGAACAGTCTAAATGTGGTGCTAAAGCAATGTCCAAACATGAGACAATTCAAACTGATGTATAAGGAAATGATGTTCACGAGGTACAGGGATGAGGAAGGGACTTGATATTCACGGGTGTTTACATTTTTATTTTATTTCTTTCATGTTTTACATATAGGCTATAGTTTGGTTTTTTGTTTTGCATATATAGTATATATTTTTTGTTTTTTGCATATATATATATATATATTTTTTTTTATGTTTTAAAATAGTACTCATTTGAGTAGTGGAAAAGGGGTATGATTAAATAAGTGTATACTTCCTCCTACTCCTTTTCGAACATGTAGATTGAGTTGTGTTTTGCTTTTGTTATTGTTTGTTTGTATTCATTGCATGTTCGAAATAAAGATTTCAAATCAAACCAAATGAGAATATCAATTCAATTTTGTTTTTATCTTTGACTGTGAATAACACCATGCTAAAATTGACCAGACCTGAAAAATCTAAGCAAATGAATAAAGGGAAGATGATTAAACAGAAGGTTTTGTAGATACAGTACTGAATTCTGCCATCCAGACACATGCAATTTGAAATATGATTATAGAATATAAAATAGGGGGGGTGAGTACTAACAAGTTCCTAACGTTTTCTTTCCCCTATTATTTCATCGATCAGGGCAGGCTGACCATACGTCAGACTCTACCAAGAGGTCTGGACCAGGGCAGGCTGACCACACCTCAGACTACCAAGAGTGGTCTGGATCCAGGGCAGGCTGACCACACCTCAGACTCTACCAAGAGAGTTCTGGACCAGGGCAGGCTGACCACACGTCAGACTCTACCAAGAGAGGTCTGGACCAGGGCAGGCTGACCACACGTCAGACTCTACCAAGAGAGGTCTGGACCAGGGCAGGCTGACCACACGTCAGACTCTACCAAGAGAGGTCTGGACCAGGGCAAGCTGACCACACCTCAGACTCTACCAAGAGAGGTCTGGACCAGGGCAGGCTGACCACACGTCAGACTCTACCAAGAGGTCTGGATCCAGGGCAGGCTGACCACACGTCAGACTCTACCAAGAGAGGTCTGGACCAGGGCAAGCTGACCACACGTCAGACGCTACCAAGAGAGGTCTGGACCAGGGCAAGCTGACCACACCTCAGACTCTACCAAGAGAGGTCTGGACCAGGGCAAGCTGACCACACGTCATACTCTACCAAGAGAGGTCTGGACCAGGGCAGGCTGACCACACCTCAGACTCTACCAAGAGAGGTCTGGACCAGGGCAGGCTGACCACACGTCAGACTCTACCAAGAGAGGTCTGGACCAGGGCAAGCTGACCACACGTCAGACTCTACCAAGAGAGGTCTGGATCCAGGGCAAGCTGACCACACCTCAGACTCTACCAAGAGAGGTCTGGACCAGGGCAGGCTGACCACACCTCAGACTCTACCAAGAGGTCTGGATCCAGGGCAGGCTGACCACACCTCAGACTCTACCAAGAGAGGTCTGGACCAGGGCAAGCTGACCACACCTCAGACTCTACCAAGAGAAGTCTGGATCCAGGGCAGGCTGACCACACCTCAGACTCTACCAAGAGAGGTCTGGACCAGGGCAGGCTGACCACACCTCCGACTCTACCAAGAGAGGTCTGGACCAGGGCAAGCTGACCACACCTCAGACTCTACCAAGAGTTCTGGACCAGGGCAGGCTGACCACACGTCAGACTATACCAAGAGAGGTCTGGACCAGGGCAGGCTGACCACACCTCAGACTCTACCAAGGGAGGTCTGGATCCAGGGCAGGCTGACCACACCTCAGACTCTACCAAGAGAGGTCTGGATCAGGGCAAGCTGACTGTGTTACGGCAGCGGTGGCTGAGCCCAAGAGCAGAACACACAGGGAGAGAGAGAATGGAGCGTTTTAGGTTTGTTTTAATTCCTTGGGTACCAGGCAGACGGGCTACAGTGAATGTAGAGAAATGTGTGGCTTGGGCGGGCAGGGGCGCTCGCTTGAGGTTCCCAGGGACGTCTGAGAGGGCGGTGTGTGTCAGGAGACAGTGTAGGCCGGGAGTGATGGTCCTGCGGGCACAGGGAGAACAGAGGTTAGAAACAGACAATAGGACAGAGCAGCAAGGTGGGGTACGTCCTCGTACCTATAGGTTGATAGGATAACACTTGGACGATGAGGGGCAGGATCCGTAGGGTATAGATATCGGGGTTGGTGATGATGAGCGGATGGCTCTCAGCTGTGCTGATTGCTGCCAGGTGACAGCGTGAGAACGCTGGGGTCGGAAGCTGCCCATATAAGGGCGTGGAAGCAGCAGGAGGAGAGGGGGAGGCTCTCGCCCGTGATTGTGACAGACTGCCCCTCAGGCTCTACCAAGAGAGGTCTTCTGGACCAGGGCAAGCTGACCGCACCTCAGGCTAATAAGTCACTAAACTCCAAGTAGACCAAAAGCAGAAAAGTAGTTTCAAGTTCATGTTTCACGTTTCTTTAATAGTTGTCATAGTAAAATACGGAATACTTTTCCATGAAATGGTTTTTTCCCTATGAGCCCCTGGGAGTGTGCTATAGATACAAAGTATAAAATAGAATGTCAAAAGTACGTAAGCAAAAAGTGTTCAGTCAATATACATAATGTACAATATACAATACAGAGTAAAAAAGAGTAACAGTGAGTCACAGTACAATACAGTATACAGTACAATGCAGAAATGGGATGAGGTACAACTTAGGGTAAGGTGCAATGAGGTGTGAATTGTAGTCCAAATCTCTTTACTAATAAATATAAAGTGTAGTAAAGTGAGTGGTACGGTGAGTGTGTTTAAAGTGAGTGTGTACGTGTGTGCAGTGAGTGTAGAGATGATGGGTTGTTAAATAGTGTCATTGTCGTTGAGCATCCTGATGGCCTGGGGATAGAAGCTCCTTCTGAGTCTCTCTGTACATGGCCATGAGACTCCGGTATAGCGCTTGCCTGACCGCAGCAGTTCAAAGAGGCAGTTGTTTGGGTGATGAGAGTCTTTGATTATGCAGTAACCAAGTTGTGTTCTTTTACCTAGAGGCTGTTTTGACGGTGTCACAAATTCTACATGTATGGTAAAGGTTCTGTGAACCCAGACACCCTGCTGGTGGTGAGTCTGGCCGCAGGCTTGGTGAACTCCGTCCACACTTGGCTAGTGAACAACCACATAAACGTACACGTGCGTGCAATCACACACACACACACACACACACGTACATCAAACAATGAGTAATACGGTGCAATATATCAGTCATGATGAAAATCACGCCATCCACTAGAGCACTTCCTCCTTGAAAGATTCCACAGCTCCTACTACAACCTTGGGCAGAAATAACAGAATGTCCAGCTGGCTGGAGTGAGCAATAAGGTAGATGGTACATGGTTATGTAATTAGATTAGATTTGATTCAAATGTATTGTCATTATACAGCTCAAGTACAGTACAATGAAAAGAAGTTTGGCATCCAACCAGAGTGTAAATGATTATGTGAGAGTAAAGTGCAATAGTAATATAGTTTCAAGTTTCTTTAATAGTTGTCATACAGAAGTACAGAATACTTTTATACAAAATGCTTCTTACTGTTGCGCTCCAGAGACTGTGCTAGACAAGATAAGTATGAAATAAAATAGTATAGCATGTAAATTAGAAGTAAAAAAAAAAGGTCACAGTGTTCAGTATAGACATATGTACAATGTTCGATGCAGAATAGAAGTAACTGAGTTACCATATAATATACAATATACTATGCAGTGTACTAATATACAATACTATATAGTGCAAAGCAGAAATGGGATGAGGTACAATTTAGGTACAATTTACAGTAAGGTCTACGAGTTGTAGTGCAAATCCTTTATCAATAAATATAAAGTGTGTTTAGAAGATCTAAAGTGTGGAGAGTGGGTGCTGCAGTGTGTTTGTTTAAAGTGAGTTTGTGCGTGTGGATGTGTGTGCTGTGTGCATTTGATAGTTGTTGTATAGTGTTTATTGTTCGTTGAGCAGCCTGATGGCCTGGGGATAGAAGCTTCTTCTGAGTCTTTCTGTGCTCGCCTTGAGACAACGGTATCGCTTGCCTGACCGCAGCAGTTCAAAGAGGCAGTTGTTCGGGTGGCTGGAGTCCTTGATGATTCTCTTAGCCTTACCCCTGCACCGCTTGTTGTATTATGTTCTGGAGGGTGGGGAGCCCCCCTCCAATTGTGCGTCATATACAATGTACAGGTGATTAAACTGGGTATAAAATATATTAGTATCCTGTATTACAGAGAGAGATGCCTGCTTCTGACATGAATGGTTGCTGGTTCAAAACCCTAGACTGGTAGGCTGAGAACCTTGGTGGGACGTTGCTGTGGGGCACTTTGGGCCCATGTGTGACGGGTGCTGTATGGATAGAGTTGTTGTTATTTATTATTATTATATTATAAAAAAGGTATGCATTCAAATGCCTGTAAGTCTCGACGACATTGAAAATGAGGGTAACCTCAATTGTCCTTTTTGAGAATAAATAAAGGTTTGGATTGAATTGAATTGACGTGCAAAACTATTTTGTTCTCCCCTCCATGAGCAAGGCACTTGACGCCAGCTCAGGCACGTGCACACATGCTTTTTTTTTACCGTTACGCATATAGACTGCCCTTCCAACTGAAAAATGTCAGGATAGAATCAAAATAGGTATAGAGAGAGAGATGCCCCATATTCCATTGCAGTTTGCACGGCCTCCTCAGCGTGCCTCTCCGCGGACCTATATATTTTATGCATAGCGTGGTTGATGATGATGATGATGATGATAGAAACCGCTGTGGTGCATACAGTTGAATGCTGGTATTACACTCATTGAAGGACACAAAGAAGTCAAGTCCGATGGGATTTGGGAATCTCAATTACAAATTGGGATTGGAATAAAAGATGCATTTATATTAAACAATACAGAATATACAGCACTTCTTGGGGTCTGTAGGGTAAGCACTTTTTCCGTCCCCCCTGAACATTTATGGAGATGTATGGGCCTTTCAAGTCAGTGATAAAAGTGACTTTCAAGCAGTGATGGGCAAGCTACTTGGAAAATGTAGCAAGCTACACTACAAGTTACTCTCGATTAAATATAGCTCAACTACAATGGAAGCTATCCCCAGATAAATGTAGCAAGCTACACTACAAGAACATGGCAAAAATAGCTAGCTACATCGGCACTACATTTTTTATTTTTTTTTTTACTTCGTGATCAAGTTTCCACCAAACAAATAGGCAGGAAAAAAAATTCTCAGTTTGATTGTTTATTATAAAACTGAAACAAGCCCTCGGTCTGGCTTTTTGTGTCATCCTTTTAACATGAACTTGTATTATGTACAAAATCCAGGAAGGCAAGTTTAGCTGGGTGCAGCCTCTACAAAAGAAAAGAAAGAGACCATTTGGTTTTATCAGTTTTTATAATATAGTTTGTTGATTACTTTTGATGCAGTAATGGTCTTTTTCTTTTCTATTCTATCTTTATGTATTATTTATCCCTAAACTCTGCATCTTCTGAAACCTGCCCACTTTATCAACCAAAAACACACTTCTTCAATATCTGAAAACACAAGATACCTTCAAACAATGAAGACGGCTGCGCGGTTTATGTTCATCACATCCATTCCACAGTTCAGACGCAACGGCTTATAGTTGGCGATCCGAAACAAACATCCATTCTTTACGTTACCTGCGTCCTTGTTGCGCTTAGAAGTTGTCTGTCGGCATTTTGTCAGTGGTAGTTTTTGACAATATAAAGGCAATCCTACGAATCAAAGTTGCCTTGAGGCTCCAGGTAATGCGTTGTTAGTCCGACACGCTCCGAATTGCAGTCCAAAAGAAAAGATGACTCTGATTCGATGTACTTTGTCGAAACAAACAGGATTTATTGGAAAGCGAATCACAACAGCCCCAATAGCTGCCTACCACTATAAAACAAAGGGTTTTGTAAATGAATGTAAACTGTCAATCAAGTGCGAATTAAGTGCGGTCAAAAACGATATGGTACCGCTCTACCTGGGCCTACCTGAACTCTAAACTACCTGCCATGTTATAGGAGTCGTTAGGGGGAATGTGGGGAAAAAAGGGGAGTTGACCAGGTAAGTCTCCATCTTGGAATTCATTATGACATATATTAATATAATAATTAACACAAAGCATAAATACCATAATAAACTATATGTCTAATGGGGCAATAAAGATACAATTTATCATCATAGGATTTGGCTCCTACAATTATATACAACGTGCTGAAGAAATACATAAAATGCTTTAAAACAGTGTGCATTCAGGGTGTGCCTGACCTGCATAGATCACGAATGCCTGAGCACAACATGTTTGTGGTTCTCCCAGCACCAAAACCGAGGGAGAGGGTCTTGCCTGCTGGAGGTACTCCACCATATTTGTCCCAACTTAAGACGAGCACATAAGCAAAGAAAGAATGTTAAATACAGGTGAATCTTGGGTTGAAAGCAAATCATAAGCAAGATAACAGGTTGATACCAACTATACAAGGGAGCCAAATTAAATCAAGTTTTTTTTTCTCATGCCAATGGAACGTGCAATGACATTTTGGAGTGCTCAAAACAGTGGTTTTAACTCGTCTTTGTAAATGAGGGAAACCTCAATGCCTTTCGAGTTTAAATAGAGGTTATGGGGGCCTGGGGGACTTTGGTTGTCAGACCTTGACTTGGTGGTGGTGCAACCCAAACTCTGTGGGTGCAACCTACGTTTGCTGCTTTGCCTGCCCCGCTAAGCCAATGCGAAGGACGAGGGGGGGCTGTGCTTCCTGTTCTGCCCCCTTGCAAATGGGTGTAGCATTCCCTGAGGGGGAGGAGCTGCGCATTATATGACTTTTTTTGCTTACCTTGCTTCCTCTAGAACTCCACCCCTCTTTTGCGGACTCCAAAAGCGGTACTGGTGGTTCTGGTGAGGGGAGGTACTGCTGGTTCTGGTGAGCTGGTTCTGGTGAGAGAGGGACTGCTGGTTCTGGTGAGGGGAGGTGCTGGTTCTGGTGAGGGGAGGTGCTGGTTCTGGTGAGGGGATGTACTGGTTCTGGTGAGGGGAGGTACTGCTGGTTCTGGTGAGGGAAGGTACTGGTGGTGCCTCATCGATATCTTGATCTGAAAGACAAAGACAGAAAACAAAGAGACTTTTACAGTAATTTCAGTGCCATCCAGTGGCAGCTAACTCTAACACAGGACCTGGCTGGCAGGACCAGAGACCAGGCCAAGAACAGGATGAGAACCAAGATGAAGAACAGAATAATGTGTGTGCATGCATGTGTGTTGAAACCCTACTGAACAATACTGCTTAGTCATGGACACATTTTCATGGTCAAGAAAGTAAAAATTCTCACCTTTAAAACTGTCTGTGAGCTCTGGCAGCTGCCACTCAATTAGTTTTTCTGTGACAAAGCTGTCCATCAAGACTGGCCTGAAACAAAACGGAAAGCAATGTGGAAATGAACACATCTGCAATTAATTAATGCCTTATGCCCATGTACTCAGCCATGTGTGAACAATAGGCCAAGTACTAGCTGACATAGCAGCCTAGAATATTTAGCACTGAATTCAGGTGTAAAAAGCCTCCCCACATGTCTGGCTTCTGCTGTCTACTGCTTAATTTAGTATAGGATGTTGTAAATTGATGCCGGAATCACGGGACATTAGAGAGAAGATGGAAAATGTCGACCTCAAAATGGCGCTAAATCACAGTATGTAGCTAGCTAGCCAACTAGCTATGTCGCCGCATTGAGAGGACAACAGCTTTATTACACACATATGGTTAATAAAGATATCAATCGTATAACCAGTGATGCCGGTAACGCGTTACTAAGTAACGCGTTATTGTAATCTGATTACTTTCCCCCGAAAATAGTAATCTAACGCGTTAATCTTTAAAAGCCAGTAATCTGATTGCAGTTACTTGTCCAAGTGGCTGTGCATTACTATTTCGTTACTATCTCATCATAAATTCATAATGCAGGCGGAATGCAGTATTTTATTTCGTTTTCGACAGTCAAAAATACATTTTGAGCTGTTTTTCTTTTGGGAGTGACGTAGTGTGGCAGTGAAAGGGTTACACAAGAATGTGTCCCACGGGCCGCGGCTTGACTGGACACTCTGTCTGTGAGTGACTCTGCTTTGGTACAATCACATTCCCCATCCACAGTCTGCGAATCAGAGGCAGAGTAGGGCGGGTCTTCACAGCACGTCATGTGACATATGCGCCAATCGTGTGACAGCAGGGCTCCGTCGTCGGAGAATTCCACCCCAAAACGCTTGGCAAAATTAAAAGTGAGTTTCTGTTCAGACTTCTATCCCAAAACGCTCGTCAGTCACTACTTCACGTTCATATGCGGAGGAAACAAAATACTGTCTACCGCTAAAAACAGCACATCCAATTGCATTGAAAGCATCTGGAATCACAACACTAGCCGACGCTTCGACTAGTAGGTACAGGAGGACTCGGAGGCCAGCCAAACAGCAAAAGAGAGAGATTGTTTCTTTCCCTTTTGATTAATGTATATTTGATGGTGGCAGAGCAAAAGCTCTTATTTGCCAGATTTACAGTTAATTTACATGTTAAAGAGAGACTGATTGTATGTTTATAGAGAGACATTTATAAAAACAATTTAATAGTTACAGTTGATATAATTGAATAGTTCAGCCTGCATTTGTTAGATGTGAATGGATACACTGGTTTTGTAAAACCACTGGCTGGCTGCTCTAATGCTGTGAGCATCATAGACTGTTGCTTTACCATACTTGATGGTACAGAAGCTGAAGCACTAGTTTAACAATTTACGTTATGTGCAGAGAAACAAGTTAAAAACAATTTATGCACTTTCAATAAAGCGTTTAAAAAAAACGGTTGGGGGAACGACGACGACTTCGTAACCTAGTTACTTTCAAAGTAACTAAGTTACTCTGATAATCAAGTAATCAGTAAAGTAACTTGGATTGCTTTTTAAAGGAGTAATCAATAATCAGTAATCGGATTACTTTTACAAGTAATCTGTGGCATCACTGCGTATAACGTTACACAGCTATAGATAGTCTCCAGTTAATCTGGTATCATTACAACCCAAAACACGGTAAAATTAGCAATAACGGTAACGTTAGTACTGGCTAACTAGGCCTAGCTACTAGCCAGAACCTTTGTTGTAGCTAGTGCCTAACTAACGTTAGTCTAGCTTGCTAGCTAACATAGCCATGGAGTCATAGACTTGGTCACATTCGGTAGCATGCTTGAACAGTAACGATATATACAAGGTTGGAGATTAACCGATTATAGAAATAAGTAGCTAAATTGCAACTTGCGGTGGCTAGCTGATGACTACCTGTACGTAGCTACAGACTAGCTGTGAAGAGCTAGCTAATATAGTTCCACAACGTTCACAGTGCATGGTTAACACAACGCTATAGGCACAATGGATGGGTTGAGATATAAATACTGTGCTAACGAAACAAGATCTTACCTTGAGTCAGTTGGCTATCTATTCTGTGAAAAGGTTTTGTTGACAGTGACCATCTGACTGAGAGTAGACAAAAGGTGAGTACGGTAGTTCCCAGTGCTTGTTTGCATAGCCATTTAGTCTAATGTGTAATGGGAGAGATCGATAATGCTAGCATTCATCTGTTGTGGCGATGAAATGTCATTACTATGGAGAGTTGAAAACAAGTTGTCTTAAATTGTAAAAAGTTTATCCTTCTAGCATACTTTTGTATGAAACTGTACCTCTGTGCTTTTTTGCCAACTGTAATTATAAAGTATTCACTCAATCACACCCAGTTCTCTGACCCAACACACGGGTTATGTCTCAGAAAATGTACCCATAATTATTATAACTCACAAATTCGGTCAAAATTGGGTCAAAATAAAATCTCAATAACCCAAATAATGGTTATGCTCAGAGAATTAACCCAGACATTTGACCCAACACGAGTAATCCAGAAATTAGGTTATAGAATTTACCCATCCATTTTTAGTGTGTGGTATCTGATTCTAGGGACATCTATATGGATATCAGGGAATGTATTCAGTGTCTGTTAATAGGCTTGAGTAAATTGTAATGAACCAAATGAGAATATCAATTAAATAAAAAAAAATAATCTTTGACTGTGAATAACGCCATGCTAAAATTGACCAGACCTGAAAAATCTAAGCAAATGAATAAAGGGAAGATGATCAGAAGGTTTTGTAGATGCAGTACTAAATTCTGCTATCCGGACACATGCAATTTGAAATATGATTATAGAATATCAGGCCTATAAATTATCTTATTATGGCCAAGTCGCACATCTATGGATCAGGCCAAATCTCCCCTTTTTTTTTAATTACTTTCTCCTTATTTTAAATTGTTCTCCCATCCCAATTTCGTATTTCCAATTCTCCCCTCCCCTGTCTTGAACGCAGTGTTGGGAAAGTTCACTTTCTACATGAACTAGTTTAGTTCACAGTTCAAATTTTTTTAAATTAACTAGTTCAGTTCATAGTTCATAATTAAAAATGTTTAACTAAAGTTCATGGTTTCAAAAATTTAGTTTAGTTAGTTTTAATTTTTAAATTTTTAGATTAAATAGATTTTTCACGTACAGTTACTTACATTACAAAAACACACATTGGGACAAGGGGGGGGGGGGTCCTCCAGTTCATCTCTATGCCATCATCCACACCATAAGCAAGCAAAAACGAAACAAAAAGAAAAACGAGCAAAAAGGAAAGCAAACCAAGACAGGCACTGTACAGTATTGCACTTGCCTCGAGCCCATTCACATGTAGACATGCATATATTTATTTTTTCCTATCCTAGATCTGTCCATACAATGGGGCACTGGGCCTTTAGAAGGATCCGAGAAATTTCAGCAGGAAAATAGTCTAATAGTGGGGCCCACACCTCCTGAAAGGAAGCGTTGTTGCATCTATGCATTGCACAGTGTCTTTCATGGGGTAGCACACCGAAGATCTCTCTATACCACATTTGTAAAAATGGAGGCTTATCCTAATCCAGTTTATCAGAATGCATTTCCGGGCTGAAAGTAGAAGTTTATCAAATAGTTTGAATTGTAAAGGGTGTCACCCCTCCTACCCAACCCCCCACCCACCCAACCACCTCCAATGTACAGTCCCCCCCCACCCCACCCCACCTACCCAACCTCCTCCAATGTACAGTTTCTACGTCAAATGTATATACTCTCTTTTCTGGACTCTTTTTGTATCACAAACAGTACTGTATTTGCAAATCTGGTATGTCATAAATGTATAGATGTAGCAGTACTGTCTATCTGTATGTCATATATGTTATGATTAATTGAAAATGGGGGACCAATTGTATGTTTGATTGATTGAAAAGTTTATTAACAGATTGCAGAATGGGTACAGTACAGCTCAATACATACAATTGTTAAGGGGATGCAGACCAGAGAAAGACTTTCGTCTTGTTTACATCAGGGTCCCCCATTTTCAATTCATCATAATATATGACTGAGCTGTACTGTACCCATTCTGCAATCTGTTAATAAAGTGTTCAATCAATCAAACCTGGATAAACACTTAGATTCCCAAAAGTAGTGATCGACTGTAGGTACCCAGGTCTGTTTGACACTTCGAACATAAAGGAGATATTGAACGGCCCATTTTGTTAGTTCTTTTTTCAATACGTTGCTGCAAGCTATTATTTGTCAAAATGATTGAACCACAGACGGCAATCGGAATACTGGCATTTCCATAACGCTTTGCTGCCGCCCATTTCAGTCCACACTAGTAGCAGCTGCAGCTTTCATCTCTACAGTATATTTTCAAAAACATGAGGAAAAACTTTGCTTGAATTTTTTATGAACTTTATTATGAAAACTAAAACGGGACGTTTGCATATTCTCAATGTTGCTGTCGATGTACGGACTTGCTTCTTCAAACCGGGTGGACAAAGTTTACAGACAAACGTTAGATTGTTTCCGTCTGAGTCAGTACTGACTTTAACGTTACTCTTTTAAATGCTCATACGCCGACGTCTAGAGGTAGAGTCTGACTCTGAGCGAGTGCTGCTGCAGCTCTCGGCTTCTGCTCGCAGATTCAGCTGGTTCACTGTTGTTGTGAGGAGGAGTCTGATGACGTAGCAGGGGGTGACAGGCGCGTTGCCAGATCGTGTTGTTTTACGCATAATTTTGAAGCCTGTTTACAGTGTTTAACTGGGTTTTCGGCAGAAATGCATATGAAATCTGGTACATCTATGAATGCCGTTATATGAGAATGAACGCACTTTTGAACTCCGTTACACAGCGCTGAGAATGAACGCGTTCTCAATTACGTTAATTTAGCGGATATACAGTACGTTCAGTTCGCGTTCGCCCAAAATACGAACGCGTTCATGAACGATTGTTCATTGAACACGTTCAGGTACATCACTGCTTGAACATTGCTAGACTATGCCTCCCACTGGTCGGCTCTAGTGAGGATAGAAGCCTTGAATCATGTGTCCCCTCCGGTACACGAGGAGGCAGCCTGTCGCATCTTTTCACCGTAACAGCTCGAACTCTCAGTGGCGAGGAGTAACGCGTGGGAGGCTCACGCTCTCCCAGATACTTCCTGTTTCCTCCGTACCGGCGTCACCCAACCGACCTGTATGAGTCGCTATCCACAACGTCCAATCCCCACCCACCGGCTATTTCACCATCTAACACTGCCCAATTGTGTTAGTATGACGGCCGGCCAAGCCGAGAGCTGGGCTCGATACCAGCATCTCCTGCATTAGTGGCGAGCGCCTTGCCCACTCGCCACTCAGCCGCCCCCAAATCTCCCCTTTCCAATGGAAGAGTTCAATCTGGATTTAGTATCACCAGGCGTGATTCACGAACCGTGAATGAAATCTACTATAAGTACACTTTTTTTATAATGTAAATTTCTCCACCATTTTCATCAGATTGCAACGCCGGTTTTTGCTAGAAAGGTAGAGAAACTAACTGTGTTCTGTTTTATGGCAATGGTGTTAAGGTTTGTGGGAGATAATCCCGAAAAATAAGAGAAATAAAAAAGTAAACCCAGAAGTCAGATGATTGACTGACAAGATCGTAGTAAAGAAAATGGTTATGCGATTAAAATGTAATTAATTAGATACATTTTTTTAATCGCCTGACAGCACTAATATATATATAAGGGATTGGGTTAAATGATAACCCAGTATGTTGTATGAGAGAGAGGATTAAAATCATTAAATTACAATATGTACAAATGGAACAAAAATATATGCAAGTGCAGATACTGCACAGATACATAGTGATTGTACAAAGTGTAGTCTTCCAAGATGATTGGAGGAGGTGTCTCTTGTTCTTCTTATTGGCCAATGAGTTCCAAGCTGCTAAATGCTCAACTATTGTCTCTCCTGTATAAGAACAGGGCTGTTTTCCACACTGAAGTACTCATTCAACCATAAAGACAGGATAGTCTGCCGGTTGACTTGAACACCTCTCTGTGGCAGAACACATTGTCTACTGGACCAAGACTTCTACTAAAGACCATCTGGTCAGAGATCAGACTGTGGACACCACAACATCTGTAAGTACAATTATGTATTAGATTGTTTTCATGGCATTGCAAAGCCTCTCTTATTTTCTGTGATTATATTTCTGTGTTTCTAAGAACCAGTCTAAACATGCCTGAATGTCTGTTGTTTATTTTGTCTTCAATATATATACGTTTATTTGTACAATGACGGGCACAACCACAATATTGCAGGCAACTGCCCAGTATTTTAACTAAAGTTGACCTGTTTTCAAACCCAATCTGGGAGCAGATTCACTTTAAGCCTGACGGGCCCTGTACTGGGACGAAATTAATATCACGTCGTAAATAGATCAATACAGTCTGTATTAATTAATGTTGCATTTATTTTTCAAATGTAAAGAGTAAAGACCCTAACCCTATCAAAACAGCAGTCAAAATGTTAACATTATGTTCCTTTGGGTCATTACAATTTACTCAAGCATAGTAACAGACACAATATTTCTGAAAATATGGCTCAGGCTTAAAAGTATAATCTGTAATATTGTTAACACTAGCACAGCCGACAAGGGGTTAACTGACCCCTAGGCATTTTCAATAAATGTATCCTCGTCACTTGGTCGAGCTCCAGCTCTGTCACTCAATGACTTTTGCTAAAAGTACCCGTTTTATCTGGCACGGTTTCTGAAATTTCAAAATGACTTCAGGAAAATGTAATTAGAACTTTATTCCACATATATATGGAATATGTGCAAAGTCACAGCACTTTGTGAGAGTCTAGCGCAGGGGTGGCCAACCCATGGCTCGCGAGCCGCATGTGGCTCTTTGCCCGTCATGTGTGGCTCTTCCATGGCAAATTAATTATATTTTAAATAATAAAAAAAAAGGAATTTGGTTTAATGATAACCCAGTATCTTGTAAGAGAGGATTTAAATAATTTTATAATAAATAAATAAATAAGTACAATATGTATAAATAAAACTCAAATATATACAAGTGCAGATACTGCAAAGATACAGTGAGTATACAAAGTGTAGTCTTGGATGAGCAGAGGAGGAAATATCAGTTTGATGGAGGAGGTGTCTATTGTTTTTCTTATTGGCCAATCGGTTCCAAGCAGTGTTAATTTTGTCAACTAAAATGATGATGAAAGATGTTCGTCAACAAAGGTTTTTTTTATGACTACAACGAGACGTGACGTCACTTTATTGAAGACCATGTGACGCTAATGAGACTAAATACTTTATTAAATATCGTTGACCACAACTGGGGACACAAAAGTAATTTACAAAAACCAGGATGAAATTTCTCTTCATGCATGTTGATATTGTTGACTAAAACAACACGAGACAAAATAATTATAACTTTTCTTAATGCCATCGTCCCGACAGAGCAGTGTGACGAGGAGCTCTGTTATTAGCATTAGCTGAAGAGCTATTTGAAAAGCTAGTTTTAGCTTAACGTTACCTTGGCTAAAATTGGGACTATTCATACTCCAGCTGCAGACATGCAAGCAAAGTACAGCAAGTTGGCAAAGGAATATTCCAAGGTAAATCACTTTTTCACCAGTATTTCCATCTAGCTTGCATTAACTAGTGGCTAACCTAGCTCACGCTAATGTAGCTAACTGATCGACCTCTCACACACAATTAATGACATGTTGCGGACAGCCATACCGGTGACAATGTTTAGCGTTTAGTGCCAATTGATAAGAGTCTGAGGCGGAGTCTCAAAAGAGAATGTTAAATATTTATTGTGCATTAAAAATCACAACAGAGCTTCTGCTACTAGCTAACCTAAACGGAACCTTCCCTGAAGCAAGTGCAACAACGTATAATGTCCGTGTGGAACCAATGTGCCAACAACCTTTCCGTGGGTGAAGCATAGTTGTCAATGATACTAATACTAATCTATACAATCACCTGTTGTTAATAAATACCATTACTTTCTAGTTATTACTAAAAAACGGTATATATAAAACAGTAGCTGTAAAAAAGCAAATACTTTTTTTTTAGTAATTTATATAATATAATTTTTTTAGTACATTAACTAAAAATAGACATTTCATCTGTTTTCGTCGACTAAATCTAGACTAAAACAAAAAAGACAAAATTTAGACAAAAACTGACTAAGACTAAAATGCTCAGACATTTAGTTGACTAAACGAAAAATAAATGAAGATTACTAAATATGATAAAAACGAAAAAGGAGCACTTGACACATGACTAAGCCTAAAACTAAAATGAAAATGGCTGCCAAAATTAACACTGGTTCCAAGCAGATAATGTTAGCATTATTTTCCTTTGGTCCGTTACAATTTACTCAAGCATGGAAACTGACACAATATTTCTGAAAATATTGTTCGGGCTTAAGAGGTTAAAAGTATAAACTGTAATGTTATTAAACATTGACCTCTAGGCAAAATAGCCCTGCTTGATACTGCACTTAAATAACTTTTCTCAGATGTGTGAGTTGAAGGGGTTGTCTGTATCTATTCAGGATGAATAATGCTACTGATTGGTCACACTAACGACCCCCATTCAGCCGTAGTACTTTAATTCTTCCCTGCTATGTACTTGTTTAGAGGGTACTTCAGTCTCATAATATTGACTTTTCAATTGCAAATCTAGCATGGGATGGACGTGGCCACAGTATCTCACTTGCTATAGAAATGCTTATTACATATGACTGGGCTATTGGCTCTGGTATTTCCATTGTCACTGTATAGTTTCATGTGTAAATCGTGTGGGGGTATGCAGTAGACTGCACAGACAGCAAGCAAGACAGTCAGGTATGCATATCTCCTTAGTGGCTTGCTACTATGTTAGTTGTCTACTTAAAGTTGTATTCGTTTTAGTCGCAATAAATAATAAGAAAGCCCAGAGCAGTGCTTCACTTTCATTACAAAGTTCACACAGCAGGAAATATATTCAATCAACTCAATGGTGTCTGACAGTTCTATGTCATTTTTAAAATAGACAATAATAAAAGAGTAAAATAGACTGAGTCAAATAATGCAATAGTGTAGAACAATCAGTCTGGATGCATTGAGTCCAAGCAGCAGAGTGTATTAAAAAGCTATGGTGAAGAGGTACGTTTTAGCTTGTTTATTTTTTTATATTTAGAGATCTAGCTTCCCTGACATTTGCAACCAGATTACATTTACATTTATATTTAATCATTTAGCTGACGCTTTTATCCAAAGCGGCTTACATGTTCTGTATGACAAGCCATCAGGAAGGGCACAACTCTATCAGCTGAGCAACAATGTTCATCAAAGTGTTGAGTGCTACAGTGTAGGTTAGTTTATTAGGACAAGTGCATGACAGTACGGTTAGTTAGGGTTAGATTTTCTTTCTTTATTTATTCAGATAATTGTTGAAGAAGTGCGTCTTTATTCGACGGCAAAATATTGGATGTGTTTCGGCTGTCCTAACTGGGGTGGGTAGTTCATTCCACCATTGTGGGGCAAGGACTGAGAATAGGCGACTTCTCTTTGATGACCCTCCCGGAGTTTGGATAAGAGTAGGTCTGAGGCGGCCAGAAGATGCAGAGCGTAGGGGTCTTGAGGGTGTGTAGTTAGAGACCATTGACCGGAGGTAGGCAGGAGCCGTTCCCTTTGCCGCACGGTATGCTAGGTCGAGGGCCTTGAAGCGGATTCGTGGAGCAATGGGGAGCCAGTGCAGGTCCCTAAGAAGTGGGGTGACATGGACTGACTTCGGTAGGTTTGAGATCAGGCGGGCCGCTGCGTTCTGAATGAGTTGAAGAGGCTTAGTGGTAGTGGCCGGGAGGCCAGCGAGCAGTGCGTTGCAGTAGTCGAGGCGGGAGATGACTGTTGATTGGACGAGGAGTTGGGTGGCTTCTTTTGTCAGGAAGGGGCGGATCCTTCTGACGTTGCTCAGGAGGAATCGGCAGGTTCTGGTTGTCGCTGCGATGTGAGCAGAAAAGTTCAACTGGTCATCGAGGACAACACCAAGGTTCTTGGCGGTCGGGGACGCGGTCACAGCTGCATTCTCGACTGTGATGGAAAAGTCGGTCAGGGCGGAGGATTTGGCCGGCAGGTGGAGCAATTCTGTTTTGCTTAGGTTCAGTTTGAGGTGGTTGGTCGTCATCCAGGCGGAGATGTCGGACAGACAGGCCGAGATCCGCTCAGAGACGTGGATATCTGAGGGAGGGAAGGAGAGGAAGAGTTGAGTATCATCGGCATAACAATGGTAGGAGAAGCCATGAGACGTGATAATGTTACCCAGTGATTTAGTGTAGAGGGAGAAGAGAAGGGGTCCTAAAACCGAGCCCTGAGGGACAACCGTCCGCAGGGGGCGGGTGGCCGACAGGGTCCCTCTCCATGACACTTGGTAGGAGCGGTCATTGAGGTATGATGACAGCCATGTCAGCGCAGAGCCAGCCCCTCCCATTCCTGCGAGGGCCGCGAGGAGGATCTGGTGGTTGACTGTGTCGAAGGCTGCACATAGATCTAGGAGAATCAGGACAGAGGAGAGGCCTTTTGCGTTTGCTAAGGGAAGTGCCTCTGTGACCGCAATGAGGGCTGTCTCTGTGGAGTGACCAGTCCTGAAGCCTGACTGATTAGGGTCTAGGAGGTAATTCTGTAAGAGATAAGCAGTAAGTTGGTTGGATACAGCACGTTCAAGTGTTTTAGAAAGGAAGGAGAGAAGAGACAGGACGGTAGTTGCCTATGACGGTAGGGTTCAGGGATGGTTTTTTTATGAGGGGCGTGACTCTGGCTTGTTTTAGGGAGGTGGGGACCACCCCCGAGTTGAGTGAGGAGTTGATGGTTGCAGTTAGGAATGGGAGGATGTCTGGTGCTATGGTCTGGAGGAGTGGGGAGGGTAGCCGGTCCAGCTGGCATGTAGTCGGACGGTTCGACGTTACCAGTGTCAGGGTCTCGGCTTCTGTAATGGGAGAGAAAGATGACAGAGTGAAGGATGAGGTTCTCGATTCAGCATTTGATTACTCCCTTTAAGACAATATCCTGATTTGACAAATCACTTTTATGTAATCTGGTGGCATAATCTATTAAAATGCATCCATTTACAATTTAATACAATTTTGATTCCTGTTTCCCTTGGGACTCGTACCAAATACATTTCCTAAAGACACATAATGATTTGGAACCTGAAATATATATATATATAATATATATAAAAAGGGAATTGGGTTAAATGGTAACCCAGTATGTTGTAAGAGAGAGAAGATTAAAATCATTAAATTACAATATGTACAAATAAAATAAACATATATGCAAGTGCAGATACTGCACAGATACATAGTGATTGTACAAAGTGTCTTACAAGATGATTGGAGGAGGAAATATAAGTTTGATGGAGGAGGTGTCTATTGTTCTTCTGATTGGCCAATCGGTTCCAAGCAGCTAAATGCTAAACTATTGTCTCTCTTGTATAAGAACAGGGCTGTTTTCCAGACTGAAGTACTTATTCAACCATAAAGACGGGATAGTCTGCTGGTTGACTTGAACGTCCCTCTGTGGCAGAACACATTGTCTACTGGACCAAGATTTAAAAAAAAAAACATCTGGATCAAAACTTGTTTCTGAAAACAGAGATAAGGCTGGACACCACAACATCTGTAAGTACAATTATGTATTAGATTGTTTTCATTGCAGAGCCTCTCCTTTTTTCTGTTTATTTCTGTGAAAACAAGTCTAAACGTGCCTGAATGATGTACAATACGAAGCAGGTATTTGTCTAGAGGTAACATTTTGACAGAATTACAGATTATATCGTTAAATCACATGCAAGGACGTTTGAATTTTTTTTCACAATCTGAGTTCTTCATTGGAGCGCTTCTCTCTTCTCCAGGTACAATCACTGCATTGCTCCCCAATGACAAACATGATGGCCGAGTCAAGGCCTCACTACTGTGACCAATGTGGAACAAGCTTCATCAGAAGGCAGCATCTTCTAATACACCAGCGTATTCATACAGGAGAGAAGCCCTACCACTGTGACCAGTGTGGGAAGAGCTTCAAAACACCTGGAGAATTAAAGATACACCAGCGTATTCATACAGGAGAGAAGCCCTACCACTGTGAGCAGTGTGGGAAGAGCTTCAAAACATCTGGAGCAATAAAGAGACACCAGCTTATTCATACAGGAGAGAAGCCCTACCACTGTGAGCAGTGTGGGAAGAGCTTCACAACATCTGAACATTTAACGATGCACAAGCGTGTTCACACAGGAGAGAAGCCCTACCACTGTGACCAGTGTGGGAAGAGCTTTACTAAATCTGATAATTTAAAGATACACAAGCGTGTTCACACAGGAGAGAAGCCCTACCACTGTGACCAGTGTGGGCACGGTTTCAAAGCATCTGGTGAATTAAAGATACACCAGCGTATTCATACAGGAGAGAAGCCCTACCACTGTGACCAGTGTGGGAAGAGCTTCAAAACATCTGGAGAATTAAAGATACACCAGCGTATTCATACAGGAGAGAAGCCCTACCACTGTGACCAGTGTGGGAAGAGCTTCAAAACATCTGGAGAATTAAAGATGCATCAACGCATTCATACAGGAGAGAAGCCCTACCACTGTGACCAGTGTGGGAAGAGCTTTACTAAATCTGATAATTTAAAGATACACAAGCGTGTTCACACAGGAGAGAAGCCCTACCACTGTGACCAGTGTGAGAAGAGCTTCAAAACATCTGCAGAATTAAAGAGGCACCAGCATATCCATACATTTGTCAAACCCTAAAACTGTAGAAATATGCTTTCATACTGGACAGTAATACAACTATTGTGATCCTTATCAGAATAATTTCTGACCCTAGTCTTCAAACACAAATTTTATGTCTACAACACAAAAACACAGAAGTTTGTGAGCAACAACTTAAAATAACAGTATGAAGTATTAAAAGTAGGGATGTCCGATATTATCCGCATACCGATATTGGCATTAAAATGTGATATAGGAAAATATCTATCGGTTTTTTTATTTTTATTTTTTTTACATTTCTATAACCAGGCAGCAAGTAAGAACAAATTCTGATTTTATTTATTGGCAAAAGTATGCATAATGTTGTGTTAATTCCACAACAAGAGATATGTAATGTTAATTGCCTGAAATTATTCCGTTTTGGGGGGGGGGGGGGGGGATGAATGAATGAATGAATGAAAACTTTATTAACAGATTGCAGAATGGGTACAGTGCAGTACAGCTCAATACATACAATTGTTAAGGGGATGCAGACCAGAGAAAGACTTTCGTCTTGTTTCCACCAGGGTCCCCCATTTCCAATTCATCGTAACATATATGACATACATGACATACAGATAGACAGTACTGCTACATCTATACATTTATGACATACCAGATTTGCAATTACAGTACTGTATTTGTGATACAAAAAGAGTCCAGAAAGAAAAGAGTATATACATTAGGCGTAGAAACTGTACATTGGATTGGGTAGGTGGGGGTGGGACTGTACATTGGGGGGGGGGGGGGGGGTGTTGGCGGGGGTTGTGTTCGGACATTTACAGGGGCCAGTTTCGAGTTGCAGTCTCCCTTAGGTGTTTTTTGAGAGTGTTTTTGAAAGTGGGTAGTGATTCACATTCCTTTACAGCTTTGGGTAGGGCGTTCCACATTGATGTGGCATAATTGCGAAACGTGTTTAGTCCCTTGTTTGAGCCGAATCTGGGTTTAACATGATTTGTGGAGCTCCCTCTGGTGTTGTGATCGTGGTATTCACTGACCTTTGGGAAGTATTTAGTCATGTACATGGGTACCTTGGTCGTGTAGTGTATCTTGTAGACCAGGCCCATTGCAAGTTGCTGTACTCTGTCGTCTACTCTAAGCCATCCTAGGTTGTCAAAGTGGGCAGGGGTGAGGTGGGTTCTAGGAGTAAGGTCAAGCAGTAGTCTGACCAGTTTGTTTTGAGATGTTTGTAATTTTGTTTTTAGCGCCTTTGAGGTGCTTTGGTACCATGAGGTGCAAGCATAGTCGTAGTACCCTTGAATGAGTGCTCCTGCTAGAGTCTTCAGGGTATTCTTGTTTACCAGTGAGGAGATCCGGTACAAGAAACGAGTTCGTTGGTTGACTTTTTTTATTACATTGGATGCCATTTTGTCACAGGAAAGATTTGCCTCTAGGATGGAACCCAGGTAGGTAATATCTTCTTTCCTTGTGACAATATTGTCACCCACTGTAACTGAGAAGCCGTCGGTCTTGCTGAGTTTGTTATTTGAACCGAAGAGAATGGACTCTGTTTTGCCCATGTGTAATGATAGTTTGTTATCAGCGAGCCATATGCAGATTTTGCTTAGTTCTGAGCTGAGGGTTTTTTCAACCTGTAATTTGTTCTTGTCAGAGACCAGCAGGGCTGAGTCGTCCGCAAACAGGGAACCCTGCATATATCGGTATCGGTTGAAATCGGTATCGGAAATTAAGAGTTGGACAATATCGGTATCGGTAAAAAAGCCAATATCGAGCATCCCTAATTAAAAGTTGTTAACAGGGGGAGCTGCAAACCTGTGACATCAACATGTTTCTGCTTATTTTTTTTATAAATACTCAAATAGAGGAGCCAATCACTGTTTTCCACAGACGTATTCTATTTTAGTGCCTTTAATAATCATTGAATAATTTTTTTATTTTCCTTGTGGGGCTTGTTGCTGTGCTTAATGAGGGACTGAGCGGTAGAGAAGCCATATTGCTTCATTGTGTGGTTTGAGTCCCCTTAGTTTGCTGTGAGTAAGTCAATATTTGGTTCTTTTGTTTGGTTTGTGTGTAGTGGTGGTTTATTTATTTTTTTAAATGTGGTAACATTTTGTGACAATTTCCTCTTTTTACACTTGACTACCATAACTCCCCTGGTGGGCTAGGCCCACATGGTTTATTTCCTTTGCTTATTCATTCATTGTTTATTCGATTATTGTATTAAATTCAATATACTTCACCCCTGCTTTATTATGGCCAGCCTTTTGTTTTATGAATTGACAATAAAATCTATGTTTTTGGTATTTCAGTCTCTTTTCATTAGCATTTCCAGTTAATTCTGGGTCTTATTTATTGAGTATCAGCCTGGTCACATTTATTTAAGTGCAAAACAATAGAAATGTAGTAGATAACCACAGAGATCAAACTTAAATTTTGCACAATATACACATAATGTAAAGCTTTTCAAACCGTATCTTCTATCAAAGTGTCTTGTCTATTCATGGTGTTCTACTCAATCATCTCCGTTATAATTCAATGATTTTTATTTTTGACAACCTGGACTGTCTTTTACCTCTGCATGTGTTATAAACCTATGCATTAAAAGAACATTTGCAAATCAACTAATTACATCAATATTGTGCTGTTAGAACGGTATGTTTGTAGATTAAGTATTTAATGTTCTATTGGCCATTTTCACCTTGTTTGACTACCAATCAAATGTTTGATTTGATTTGAAATCTTTATTTCAAATATGTAAATACAAACAATATAAAATCAAAACAAATCATTGATCTCTACAAATGAAATGGAAAACATATATAAATAAACAAACAAAACATAACTCAATTTACATGTTCGAAAAGGAGTAGGAAGAAGTATACACTTAATGAGGAAACAACTGTGCAGTGCCTAACCTAGTGTGTAGTTAACCTGTGGCCAGCCTGCTGGCCTGTAGAATGTCTTCTCTTGTCATTGTCACCATTGTCAATGATAAAACTGAGGAAAACAAAAACAAACCCTGTGAGCTTTGGAAATTACTCAACAACCAACTATTATTATTTTTACAAGGACAGATGCAACCACAGTGACATTGCAAGCAATTGCCTGTTTTGTTTTATCACAGTATTTTGGCAGCCGTGTGAATAAGGTCACTGGCAATGCAAATATTTGTTGTTTAGTGAGACAGAGAGACGCATATAATATAATAGGATCAGCACTCTTAATTCAACTTGCTCCTACTATATGTATTGTGTGATTAATGTTACTTTCGATCAAAGGATCCTCATCAAGATAAATGGTAAATGGCTGCATTTATATAGCGCTTTTATCCAAAGCGCTTTACAATTTGTTCCTCACATTTTACCCATTCACTCACACATTCACACACCGATGGCAGCGATGCAAGGTGCCAACCTGCATGTCGGTGCAATTAGGGGTTCATTGTCTTGCTCAAGGATACACTGCCCGGGAGAAGCGGCAATCGAACCGGGAACCTCCGGATTCCCAGACGACTGCTCCACCTCCTGAGCCACTGTCGCCCCTGACGATTCATGATGATTCAAGGTACAGGAAATAGTCGGCTGCAGCTCAAGGTTTGGGTCCTAATAGAATAATAATAATGACATCCTTCTGTCAGAAAAATACTATACTAATGAATAGAATGTTGTAAAACAAGCACTTTATCCTCTGTCCCTGCCATCATTCTGTCAGAAAGACACAATAGTATTTGTTTATTGGCATCATCATTCAACACAATTCAAAGCTTCACACACCAAAGCCATAGTATCATTATAATCACTCTGCCTGTTCTACATATATTGTCCACTTGATGGCAAAGTAGAGCAAGTTAACTACCATGAAGCTTCATCTCGCCAGACGGGTAAGATATCTCATGAGGAGCAAGAACATAGATACTGACTCGGTTATCTGAATCTGGTTTCTGGTTTCTGGTTTCTGGTTTCTGGTTTCTGGTTTCTGGTTTCTGTTTCTGTTTCTGTTTCTGTTTCTTCTTCTTCTTCTTCTTCTTCTTCTTCTTCTTCTTCTTCTTCTTCTTCTTCTTCTTCTTCTTCTTCTTCTTCTTCTTCTTCTTCTTCTTCTTCTTCTTCTTCTTCTTCTTCTTCTTCTTCTTCTTCTTCTTCTTCTTCTTCTTCTTCTTCTTCTTCTTCTTCTTCTTCTTCTTCTTCTTCTTCTTCTTCTTCTTCTTCTTCTTCTTCTTCTTCTTCTTCTTCTTCTTCTTCTTCTTCTTCTTCTTCTTCTTCTTCTTCTTCTTCTTCTTCTTCTTCTTCTTCTTCTTCTTCTTCTTCTTCTTCTTCTTCTTCTTCTTCTTCTTCTTCTTCTTCTTCTTCTTCTTCTTCTTCTTCTTCTTCTTCTTCTTCTTCTTCTTCTTCTTCTTCTTCTTCTTCTTCTTCTTCTTCTTCTTCTTCTTCTTCTTCTTCTTCTTCTTCTTCTTCTTCTTCTTCTTCTTCTTCTTCTTCTTCTTCTTCTTCTTCTTCTTCTTCTTCTTCTTCTTCTTCTTCTTCTTCTTCTTCTTCTTCTTCTTCTTCTTCTTCTTCTTCTTCTTCTTCTTCTTCTTCTTCTTCTTCTTCTTCTTCTTCTTCTTCTTCTTCTTCTTCTTCTTCTTCTTCTTCTTCTTCTTCTTCTTCTTCTTCTTCTTCTGCTGGCGGTCCGCCACCAACTATTTGGGGCATTACCGCCACATACCGACCTTGTCTTCTCCTGGTAGTGCGTACACAAAGAACTTTTAAATTGAGTTCTCCGCTCAGATTATAACCCCCCTCCCTATCAAAGAACATTTCTTGAATGTTTCCTGGAAGTACACTTTAAAAAAATAATGTTTGATCACGATAACCTGCAATGTGAACTATCCTTATGGCCCTTTTTTTTTATCAAGAATTTCCAGTTCAAATTTCAGTCTAATGGCAACCAAAAAAAGTTCAAAGCAACAGTTATTGCAAAACAGAGTTTTGTTCATGTTTTAGCAGACGTAATTAGCGTTTCTTTTCAATGACATTTTTTGTTTAATTGTTCGCCGCAGATCTTCGTCCACTGTCCAAGAGGTGGATCGCGCCGCTTCAGTGCAGCCAGCCAATGCGCCAATAAAAGTGTTTTTTTCACTGTAATTTATGGAAATTAACCACCTTTCCTCTCTCTTTCATGCGGTAAAATTCGTTCGAACAGCCGGGAGCAATACAAAAAGCACCACAGCGGTCCCGATGTTTGGTAGGCAACATTTTATTTACAGACTGACCCGACAATCCATGTCTATCCATAGGCTTCTAACCAACAGTGTATACTAGGAGCCAGACCCGACCAACACCGTGACGTCAGCAAAAAAATCGCGGTGGAACGGTATCTGGTGTCTTGTTAGACTATCCATTGATGTGTTTTGGGTCTCGACGTGTACATAGTGCTGGCCCTGGGTGTTTCTGATAGGAATCACGCATGAGGCTTGCGCGCCTTGGTTGCTCATCATTAAAACAGCGTTTTTATGGGGCAACTGGGATGGAGTTTGTCTCTTCCGAGCGCCAGTTTACTAGGTTTGTCTCGACTAATTCTCGTTCATATCTGGGGGATGTTAATGGAATAGATCAAAGCATGGGTAGAGGGGTCTCACGCCCTTTGGGTGGGGCACTGAGCGCGGTACATATAAGGACCGTCTGGGTGGCGCCCTCTATAATGTTTTGGATCAACACGCGTACCTACCCCCCTCCTAGAGTTGGGGATGTTGGCGTGATTAGGGCACAGGACTGGTTCTGGTCACGCCGGTCCAGGTCAGTTAACCCATTGTCCGCCGGGGATGCAGATCTGCTGTTCTGGTACCCTGAGGGACTTGTGCTTTTTTCAGGGGGAAAAATGCCGGGTCGGCCCGGGTGTCACAGGGTTTGGTGTTATGGAGATGTTCGTGGTTGTACTACGTTTTACCCCTCACTGTTGCTTGGTCCATGTTGTGTTGTACCTTGCGCTGTGCTAAAGGGGCCTGGTCCTTCTCCATTCTTTTCGCCCCTCTCTTCTCTCACTTACGCATGGCTGAGAGGGGGCTGTTGAGGTGGTTCTTATGGGACTCCTCTGGCATCCCTGTGTACGTCCTGGTCCACCGGGCCCGGTCCGAAGTTGTTTTCGTTGACCCGTAGGCCTGGGATAACCCCTTTTTGAAAACTGAAACACTTGTACTGCGGTATAGCCAGTGTATACCCGCAGGTGTGTTTTGGAGTTTTTTCCGGAGGGGTTATAGGAACAACCACCTCATGTTGAACCAAGAGGGTGGTTGATTCCCTGGTGTGTTGGAGTGGAGTCAACTCCCGGGTTACCCGTTTGAGTGTGCCCCTGCACGTTCATGGCGTCTGCCAATCGTGTCAGCCTTCTCTGCCTCAGCCCCTCTAGAGCGTCAGGGTTTTTTTGTGGAGGTTGTCATGGTGCTCAACAATGCCAGCATACGCCCCTTCCGCCGGGGTGCTGTTTCAGTTGACCCCTTTGGCGCCTGTCTCGTCCGCAGTGCTCCAGGCTCGGGTCAAGTGCCTGCTGCCTGGATTGAGGCATCGGCCTCTTCTGGAGGTCGTCTCCCCGGTGCGCTGCCTGCTCCCGCTCTAGTGTACCCTCTTGAGTGCTTCGAGTTACAGCCATGCTGACTGCCTGAGTATGCCAGGGTTAGTGAGCCAGAAGGCGTGCTATTGGGGGGAAGGGCCTGCTCTTGGATGGGCCCTGTCCGAATATGCTGGCGATGTGGGGGGCGGTGTCACTAGTGACCGTCTGGTGAAGTCTCGATGCTGTGGCGTCATTGGCCTCTCCGGGCCCCTTTTTTCCGGGGGGATCCAGTCCCTTCTGGGTCTGGGTCCTCCTTCGCGCTCCGCTGCTACGGCCTTGCCACGGGGTTGAGTTTTGCTCTTGACCCCGTGATTTTGGGGGTGGTAACGAGGTTTGTTCCTTCCGTTCGTTCCCTGGTGGCATGCGGGTTGTGCGTGTGTGTAGTCGTGGGTACCTACCTGTTGAAGTGCCACAAAACTACAGTGAACCATTTGGTATTTGACATCCTGTTCTCTCTCTGTCACTTGTATGATGTACTATTATGATATGTACTATTATGATTATGATTATGATGCACTTGTATGATGTAATATATTAAGCATTAACATATATATATAGAGGATTAAATATATGTTTATTGTATATGCTGAAGGACCATGTATTATGGACCATGTATACAGCAGTGCTATTGTTCCGTTCTCTGTTAGAGTGGGTGCTGTTAGGAATGTGTGCTTCCCTCCCTGTGTCTGACCTTGGGCGTCTGCAGGGAAAGTGCACCACTGTCTGCAGCAGTTAACCCTTTCCTATCACTCTACCGAGGGAAAAGCCATCATACAACGGGCGATGATTTAACTACATGTGTGATGTGTAAACATATAACCAATGATTAAGTATATGTTTATTGTATATGTCTGTATTGTACATGTATATATATATATCTGCATATACCTGTATATCTATAAGCTCAGACCAGTGCAAATTGCACAGTCAAGACATTGATGTATGATGAGAGGACTCTTAGGGGGTTTCCCACAGCACAGTAATCTGTTACTTTTTTAGTTACTAACTAGTGGAGTAGCGATGAGCCAATGACAACGACACAAGTTGAAAGAGGGAGTGTTTATCTGTGCTTGCTATATGACGCTACGGACCTATGTATAAAAAAGACAGCTTGAGTCTCGTCGAGCAGATTTAGATTTTTCCTTCTTAGACTTCAGACAATACAAAGAGTTTTTGTTTTATACTTCTTTTAACTGAGTTGGACATTTCCAATGAGGTCTCTTTTGTAACTTGCTTTTTTTTCTAATTAAAAATACTTTTTTATAATACCTATTGAATTCGTGGACTGCTTTCTACCGCAATGGGTCACGACGCTGGCCGCGTCCTGCTTTCATCTGAGGTGACTATGTTCTGGTAGCCTGAAATACAGATTGAATCAATTGATTGGTTACTGCTTTTCAGCTAAAGTTATATATTATATATATATATATATATATATATACTATTGACAGTAGTAATGCTTAGTTTCACTGTTTGTTGTTTGCAAGCGCCGGTAGCCTCTGTATCCGACGGGCACCATTGGGTTTGTGGGGAACTAAGAGTCTCGTCACTGCAGGGCCGGACGATCGGTGGCCACGGACTGATGGACCTGTCAAACTGATAAGGGGTTATGGGGCTTGCAAATTATTGTTAATACGCTAATATTACACTATTAACAGTAGTAATACTTCTTAAAAGAGTAGTAATATCATCAGGCTTTCAAATGAGCAGTATTACAGGCCTTTCCTCACACATGAGGATAGCGGCAGTGATGGTGAAGTAATACAATCAGGCTTTCAAATGAGCAGTATTACAGACCTTTCCTCACAAATGAGGATAGCGGCGGTGATGGTAAAGTAATATAATCAGGCTTTCAAATGAGCAGTATTACAGGCCTTTCCTCACAAATGAGGATAGCGGCGGTGATGGAGTAGTAATATCATCATGCTTTCAAATGAGCAGTATTACAGGCCTTCCCTCACAAATGAGGATATTGGCGGTGATGGTGAAGTAATATCATCAGGCTTTCAAATGAGTAGCATTACAGGCCCTTTCATAAAATGATGATAATGATGATGATAATAATGATGATAATAATATTATTGTTATTATAGGCAATAAGAGTTCTCCCAGACATACATTTGGTTTATTACAAACAAAGAAGAGGTTAACAACTCTTCTATGCTTACATTTCATATCAACTGGATATAACTAAACTAGTGACTATGAAGTAAGCTTGACAGAAATAGTAATTGACCCGAGAACTTAGTGAGTTTAGCACCTCGCTGGGGATATCGGGCGGCCACGGGGTTATATCTTGAGTAAGTGAACTGAGATAGATAGAGACAAGCCCATCGGCATTCAACACTACCCCACGGTCTGCTCACCCTGTGCGTTAAGTTGCTTGAGTTCCTCTTCGCGCAGTCGGATCCGTCTCCCTCCCGTCCTCCAATAGGGAGGGTTCCCTCCAATACGGAGGGTCGGGGGGGCTCGGGTCCTCCCCGGTTCTGATGGTTGTGGGGGGCCTCAGTGGGGTACATTTGTCGGGCGTAAGCTCTGCTCAGCTCCTGTGGTGCAATAGACGCTGAGCAGAGCTACACGAAATAGAACTTACGGTTATGTATATAACCATAGTTCTATGAGTGTAGTGACGCTCAGCGTCTGGACGCCACTGCAGCCCTTGATCTTGCCTTGTGGTGAAAGATTGAGAAGGAGGTGAGTGTATGGCCACACCCCTGCTTATATAGGTGGCAGATAGGGGTGTGGCCAGACAGATGCTGGTATGTAAAGGTACATTGAGAGTTTTTATTCAGTGCACAAGTACTGACGTGAAGCATGTGCAATAGACGCTGAGCGTCACTACACTCATAGAACTATGGTTATATACATAACCGTAAGGTTCTAGTAGTGGGCAGCTTAAATTGCGAGGTCCAAAAACCAACGATTTATGGAGATCTTTTATTTTTAGAGCATTAACTCTTTGGAATAACCTGCCTCAAAAGCTCTGCTGCATTTACAGTAGATTCACTTTTAAATATAATCTTAAATTCAACACTGTAAAGTATTTTGTTCTGTTTTCTGTTTCTGTGCTTGCATGTAATTTTAGCCATCTTAATTGTTAGTTTCATTATGCATTTTGTGTTTGAGTACTGACTTTTAATAATTCTGTTTTGCAATAATTGTTTTTGTATTTTTTTTGTGTGGACCGCATGAAGACTAGCTGGTTGCTATGGCACCGTAATCAAATCAAATCAAATCACTCAGTACTGCACTGCCTTCTGAAGGTCCCCCTGCACCTCCCACCACGCCAGCCCCTCTACTCCCAAATGACTCATTGCTGCCTTCACTACCAGCTCGGTCTTTGTAGTCTTAGATGTGACCCCGTAAGTGCTATTGATCAATCCAGCTATACAAGTCACCAGCGTCTTCTTCTCCACGTATATATCCTACCTGACAGCCGCCTGTCCACCTCACCGACCACCACTGCTCCCTCGCCTCCCGCCTGCTGGCCTCTCCACCTCGTCCACGTACCGCCCTCGCTGCCTGAGCATATGAGAGCCGACCTTCCACTCTCACCCTCTGGACATTCGACTCCCTCCTCATGACCTCACGGTCCCCAGATGCCACATTGTGCTCACCACCACAGCTGCAGCACCTAGCTTCTTTCACCCCTACTCCGCACTCCCCATACTCATGGTCCCCCCCACACCTCCTCTTTTCCCTACATCCCCGGGCCATATGGCCAAAACGCTGGCAGTTGTAGCACCGCAGCACCCTCGGCACATCACCAAACCCTCACAGAGTTCAAGTTTCAAGTTTCTTTATTAGTTGTCATACAAAAATACAGAATACTTTTATATGAAATGCTTTTTTCTGTCTTGCTCCTGAGAGTATGCTAGATAAAAATAGATAAAGTATAAAATAGAAAGTCAAAAGTACATAAACAAGTGTAAACAAAAGTGTTAAATATACATATAACAGTGATCATTACGGCCAAGAAGTCACCGATACCATCAGGTCTAACTTTTACGTTGATGACTGCCTGAAGTCGGTGGAGACAGTGAGCCAAGCCGTCAAGTTGACAGAAGGACTCAGAGAAGCATGTGCTAGAGGTGGATTCAGACTCACCAAATGGGTGAGCAACAGTAAAGAGGTGCTGGCTAGCCTCCCTGAAGAGGACAAGGCCAAGCAGAACGTTGAGTTGGATCTTGATTGGGAGAAACCACTCACTGAACGAGCTCTAGGCATCCAATGGAACCTTGAAAGTGACACATTCAATTTCCGAGTTACCATCAGGAATCGACCCCTAACCAGGAGAGGCATTCTTTCCATTGTATGTTCCATGTATGACCCACTTGGTTTCCTAGCTCCTTATGTGCTCACGGCAAAAATGATTCTTCAAGAGCTCTGCAGGAACAAGTGCGGATGGGATACAGATATCCCGGAGCCACTGGCAAAACGGTGGCAAGAGTGGTTTTCAGACCTGGACAAGCTGTCAGAGCTCAGGATAAACAGGTGCATGAAACCCGCCGGTTTTGGGAAACTGGAAGCTGTTCAACTCCACCACTTCTGCGATGCAAGCGAATCAGGATACGGCACAGTGAGTTACGCAAGGTACACAAATGACCAGGGCGAGATACACACGGCATTTGTGATGGGAAAAGCAAGGGTAGCCCCTCTGAAACAAGTAACAATCCCTCGGATGGAACTTGCCGCAGCTACTCTGGCTTCCCGTATGGACAGAATGCTCAGAAAAGAGCTACACCTGACACTGAAAGAGTCGGTACTATGGACAGACAGCCAGACAGTCCTAAAATATGTCTACAATGAGAAAAGACGATTTCGGATATTTGTGGCCAATCGCCTTGCCATTATTCAGGACCTCACCACGGCATCTCAATGGAGGTACGTGAGCTCGAAGGAGAACCCTGCAGATGAGGCATCAAGAGGTTTGGATGCTGACAGGATGCTCAAGTCAAAGCAATGGTTCTGTGGCCCAGGATTCCTACAGAAGGGAGAGGAGCACTGGCCGAATAGACCAGAGGAGTTATATGGTTCGGTGCACCAAGATGACCCAGAAGTCAAGAAAGAGGTCTTTGTAAGTAGTGTTACGGTAGAAGAGGCGAACCCGACAAGTCAGCTGATTGGGCACTACTCAACCTGGAATAGGTTGACAAGAGCAGCTGCGTGGTTCCTAAGACTAAAACGACTACTTCGAGCCAGGCTCCAAAAGAAGGAGCCAGGCCCTAGCATGGATCAAGCCTCCACCGACTCCATAGTGCAAACTAGCCTGTCAGTAGAGGAATTGACTAAGGCCAGGCATGCGCTCATACGCTACTCTCAAGAGCAGCACTTCAAGGACGAGATAACATCTCTCAGGAAGGGAAAATCTGTGAAGCTATCCAGCTCCATTTTAAGACTGGATCCACTCCTGGATGATGGATTGCTGAGAGTGGGAGGTAGGCTGAACAAAATGGCCATGCCAGTGGAAGAGAAACACCCACTGATCCTGCCCAAACACACTCGAATATCAAGCTTGATTGTGAGGCAGATCCATGAACAACTGCGACACTGTGGGAGAGGACACACCCTTTCCAGGCTAAGGGAGCGATACTGGCTACCCTGCGCTAATTCCATGACCAGGAAGGTCATTAGGGAGTGTGTAGTCTGTAGACGTGTACTAGCCAAGCCTGGTGTACAGAAAATGTCAGACCTACCCGTGGATCGGATAACGCCGGACCTCCCACCTTTTACTCATGTGGGTATTGATTATTTCGGCCCCATAGAGGTAAAGAGAGCACGGAGTACCGTCAAGAGATGGGGTGTCATTTTTACTTGCCTAGTGACATGGGCCGTTCATCTTGACGTAGCACACTTCCTCGACACTGCATCCTGTATAAACGCCATCAGAAGATTCATTTGCAGACGGGGTCCAGTACGCTCCATAAGGACGGATCAAGGGACCAATTTCGTTGGTGCCCAGAGAGAGCTAAACCAGGCCCTCAAGCAGCTGGACCAAACTAAAATTAGCACCATAATGGCGGACTCTGGAGTAAAGTGGATTTTCAATCCCCCCTCTGCGGCCCACTTCGGTGGGGTATGGGAGAGGTTGATCAAGTCGACAAAAAGGATCCTCCAGTCGGTCCTGAAGGAACAAAAGGTGGATGATGAGACTCTCCTCACAGCACTGTGTGAGGTGGAAGCCATTATGAACGATCGCCCACTTACCACGGTGTCCAACGACCCCAAAGATTTAGAACCCCTTACACCAAACCACCTACTCCTCTTGAAGGGACAACCTGTTATGCCTCCAGGTGTATTTGAGAAGGAGGATATGTACACCCGCAGAAGGTGGAAACAGGCACAATACCTGGCCGACATCTTCTGGAAACGCTGGGTGAGGGAGTGCTTGCCCATGATGCAGGAAAGATGCAAGTGGCAGACCCAGAAAGAGAACTTCGCCCCTGGTGACTTGGTGGTCATAGTGGACGACACAGCGCCCAGGAATTCCTGGCCGCTTGGACGGATCCTGGAAACCTTTCCGGATAACAAGGGCCTGATACGAAGTGTCAGGGTGAAGACCAAGACCAATGTGCTACAGAGGCCAATCACGAAGCTTTGCCTACTACTGGAGTCAAAGGAGGATTGCCAGCTGTAATGAACACTCGCCCTACCATATTTTGTAATTGTGTAGGCACAATTAGGGGCCGGGGTAAAGGCCGAATGAGTGTTTTTGTTATTGATTATTATTATTATTATTACTGTTATTATTATCATTATTATTATTATTATCATCAATAGAAGGTTACAATTTATGGGAATGTAATGATTTATGGGAATGTAATGATTTATGGGTATGTTATCATTCTGTGTAACCTGTTGGGTGGACTCTGTCGTACTGTGGGTGGATCGCCTGCACCTGTCAGGTGATCGGCCACAGCGCGGCGGAGATCATTAAATAGGTGATAGGAATCAGCTGGTGGGTTGGTAACCACGGGGAAAGCATATGATTTTCTTACCGCTTGAGCGCTTCAGGACGCCTTCGGAAACGGTTTTAGATTAGTCTTATTTAGGAAACACTTTAAGCAATTAGACCAGGTTATATGACGCTTAGGATCGCTGTGATCAACCCTCCCATGTAACCTACCTATTCTAATTAAATCGGATCACCACATCGGTGTCTGATAACGGAGCTTAATGTGTGGAAGACTATTTCTTTGAACGTTGAGCGCGTATGGATTCACTCCCCGTCTACACCAGGAAGCGGCACCGGCATGTTGCCGCTATAATTGTCTTTTAATATACTTGTGCTGTTCAAGTTGGTCATGAGCAGTAAAACTCCTGTTTTTATTCATAATCAGGTTGTTTTTAGTAATACTGTGCAGGAGCATTACACTAGAGGTTCCAGTAGTGGGCAGCTTGAATTGCCAGGTCCTAGAACCGGCGCTTTGGGGAGATCTATTATTTTTAGAGCATTAACGTTAGGTTATGACTATAACCAAGTTCTGTTAACACTTAGTGAACGCTTAGCGTTCATTGCATATATCTCGCTTCAGCATATATACACTGAATAATTTCACAAATGTACCTTTAAATGCCAGCATTCATCTGGCCACACACCCATCCGCTTACCTATATAAGCAGGGGTGGTGCCACACACTCATCTCCTTCCCAACAAATTTCATCACAATGAATGAATGAAAAATCAAGGGCCTGCAGCGTCGTCTAAACGCTGAGCGTTCACTAAGTGTTAAAGGGGAACTATTTTACTATTTCTTTCACTATTTGGGCACTTTTACACAATTCCTGTGAGTCTATGGAACACCTCTGTAATATATATATTTTTTTTATTCATTGTTTTGTATTTCTAATCAAGTCCTCAAAAACAGCATTTTTCTACCTCAAGATTTCGAGCTGGTTTGAGCCTGGGCTGCAGGTGCCACCTAAACCACTGCGGAGCGTCGTCGTCTATCTCAACATTAACATGCAGCAGTGACTATATGACATCACATATAGGCACATTTTCAAACGACTCAGTTCAGTGAGGGTGAATATTGTGAGAGGAGAATTGGAAGAATGCGCCAATATGAGAATTTTGAGACATAGATCATATTAATATAAGTTCACATAGCTAGGAAACAATGCTAAACACTCAAAAAGGCCATTTATAAGATAGTTCCCCTTTAACAGAACTTGGTTATAGTCATAACCTAATGTTCTGTGCCACACTAGCTCACGCTCAGCGTTCATTGCATAATAGGAGCTGAGCGGGAGCTAGAAGCTCGACAAATGTACCCTGCTGAGGCCCCCCACAACCATCAGACCAGGGAGGGCCGAGCCCCCCCGACCCACCCTAATGGAGGGCACCCCCCCTATTGGTGGCTTCACGGGAGGGCGACGGACCCGACCGTGCGAAGAGGCACTCAAGCAACTCAACGCACAGGGTGAGCAGACTGTGGCTTGACCCCACGACTACACACACGCACAACCCGCATGCCACCCGGGAACGAACGGAGGGAAACAACCTCGTTACTGCCCCCAGAATCACGGGGTCAAGGGCAAACCCAACCCCGTGGCAAGGCCGTAGCAGCGGAGCGCGAAGGAAGACCCAGACCCACCAAAAGGACTGGACTCCCTGGAATGGGGGCCCGGAGAAGTCCATGATGCCAGCATCACGACCCCACCAGGTGGGCACGTAGTGCCGCGCCCCCCACATCGCCAGCGTATTCGGACAAAAGCCCCTCAGCCGAGCGGGCCCTGTCCCCCCAATAGTACACCGCCTGGCACACTGACCCTGCAACAGGCAGTCAGCATGGCCGTAAGCACACAAAAAAGGTTAACCAACGGAAGCAGGCAGCGCACCGGGGAAAAACCAGGCAACAGGCTATTAACCCCAGCCCGGAGACTGCGGACGAGACAGGCGCCAGAGGGGACAGCTGAACACAGCCGCCCCGGCGGAAGGAGCGGAAGCTGGCGGCGTTGCATGACCAAGCCTCCATTTTAAAAACCCCCACCCAGAGGGGTTGAGGCAGAGAAGGCTGATACGATTGGCAGACGTCATGAACGTGCAGGGGCACCCTCAACTGGTGAACCCGAGAGTTGACACTGCT
The DNA here is from genome assembly GCF_963971535.1 of Notolepis coatsorum. Lineage (NCBI taxonomy): Eukaryota > Metazoa > Chordata > Actinopteri > Aulopiformes > Paralepididae > Notolepis > Notolepis coatsorum. The sequence goes on along the minus strand of NC_140170.1, from coordinate 6,762,503 downwards.
CCAACACACCAGGGAATCAACCACCTTGGCGTTACCCAATGCGGTGGTTGTTCCTATAACCCCTCAAGAAAAAACTCACACACCTGCGGGTATACACCGGCTATACTGCAGTACAAGTGTTTCAGTTTTCAAAAAAGGGTTAACCCAGGCCTACGGGTCGACGAAACATCACCTCGGACCGGGCCTGGCGATACGGGAAAGCACAGGGTCACCAGAGGAGGTCAAAGACCACCCCAACAGGCCCCTCTTCGCCATGCATGAGAGAGGAGCGAAAAAGAATGGAGAACCACCCCCTAAGCACACGTACTTGGTATTCCCAGGCGGTCTCCCAACCAAGTACTAACCAGGACCAACCTGTGTAGCGGCCGAGATCCGACGAGATCGAGCGTGTACAGGTTGGCATGGCCGTAAGCCATTACGACAGTGCTGAGTAAAAACGTACCCAACCAGGGTCTCCATAGCGCTTAACCCTGCGACACCCGGACCGACCCGGCATTTTTCCCCATGAAAAAAGCCCAAGTCCCTCAGGGTACCAGAACAGCAGATCTGCATCCCCGGCGGACAACGGGTTCAACTGATCCGGACCAGCGTGACCAGAACCAGTCCCGTGCCCTAACCACGCCGACATGCCTACTCCAGGAGAAAGGGCAGATATGCGTGTCGATCTTAACATGAAAAGAAGGCGCCACCCAGACGTTCGGGCGAACCGCGCCTGGTGGCCCACCCCAAGGGTGACCCTATTGGTGGCTTCACGGGAGGGCGACGGACCCGACCGTGCGAAGAGGCACTCAAGCAACTCAACGTACAGGGTGAGCAGACCGTGGCTTGACCCCACGACTACACACACGCACAACCCGCATGCCACCCGGGAACGAACAGAGGGAAACAACCTCGTTACTGCCCCCAGAATCACGGGGTCAAGGGCAAACCCAACCCTGTGGCAAGGCCGTAGCAGCGGAGCGCGAAGGAAGACCCAGACCCACCAAAAGGACTGGACTCCCTGGAATGGGGGCCCGGAGAAGTCCATGATGCCAGCATCACGACCCCACCAGGTGGGCACGTAGTGCCGCGCCCCCCACATCGCCAGCGTATTCGGACAAAAGCCCCTCAGCCGAGCGGGCCCTGTCCCCCCAATAGTACACCGCCTGGCACACTGACCCTGCAACAGGCAGTCAGCATGGCCGTAAGCACACAAAAAAGGTTAACCAACGGAAGCAGGCAGCGCACCGGGGAAAAACCAGGCAACAGGCTATTAACCCTAGCCCGGAGACTGCGGACGAGACAGGCGCCAGAGGGGACAGATATGCGTGTCGATCTTAACATGAAAAGAAGGCGCCACCCAGACGTTCGGGCGAACCGTGCCTGGTGGCCCACCCCAAGGGCGTGAGACCCCTCTACATATGTTCAGATCCATTCTGTCATCATCCCCCAGACATGAACGAGAATCCGTCGATAACCAACCCAGGTCGTGGGATGTGGTCGTCGGAGGAGGAAAAACCCCCATCTCAGTTGCTTTATAAAAACGCCGTTTTAACCACAAGCAACCAAGGCGTGCCAGTCAGTCGCCTGTTTACAGCGAGCTAGCACTATACGTGCGTCGGGACACACCCCCATCAATGAACAGGCTATTTAGACCTGTCATTGAATCCCCAATGCGCCCAGGGGAACGACAAGAGGGGTGTGACACTTCCTAACTCCAACACTTTTTGAATAGAAAAGAAGGAAGCATCAACAGTATGTATCCCAGTCTACACAGCCGGGGGTAAAAAAATTTCACATTTTTACATCCCACCACCCTCCCATAGGAAGGAGACGGGGATCCCCAGAGAGACTGCACTGAACCCATACACACTCAATAATCGAATTGAATCGAATACATATACAATAGAATAGGACACCTTCTAGAGGGTCCACTCACTTTGACAATCTGAGGAGGAAGGCTCTGTACTCTGATGGAGGCTCCCTCACATGGAAGAAGGAGTCCGAACTCACAGAAAGCCCGAAAAGGCGCTTGGTGAGGAGGAGCCCTGACCACCCCCCTGAAACAGATCCATCACATGGACCTGAACAGCACACGGAAGTCCTACCAACAGAGACGCGCACGGTGACGTACTCTATGGCGGGGGAATTTCTGTGGTGCACACGCCCAATATACCAGGCCGTGGGACCAGGAAACTCCCTCCCCCCCCCGTAACGTGCCGAACCGCAACATGACGGGAACCTTGAAGGACAGGGGGTGTACCCCTGACCGACAGAAACAAGGGGGAGAGGAAAGGTTACCAGTTCACCCTTTTACGACCCCACACCCATGATACAATGTAATGACAAAAAGAGAATATGACACAGTCATAGTCAGCTCTATGAAGCGCTTGACAGCTCCACACAGCGCATGAGCTAACCTGCGATCTGATTTTTACTAAGGAAAAAACACAGAATAGAGAGGGCTCTAAGAGCCCCGGTCCAACATACACATGTGCTTCTGTGGCCAGTCCAACCCAGTTGTAGGTCACATGACACACACAACCCATCATCACCTAAAAAAAATGGCAAAAACACTCTACAGAGGAACGCCGTTTTTCATAATGAGAGAATACATAATTCTCGATTAGTATCGGCCACAGGCCTTGCTAAGCACACACGACAGCGACCAAACAATCTTTTCTTTTAGGAAAATAAAGTTTCTCCAGCAGTTTTAGCACAACCTCAGCAATCAAGCTAAGGGTTACATCGCATCCCTACCACACAAAAAACACACGTAGTGCAACATGTCTGATAGGGGGATGAAAAAGTCCCCAGGGAACCGGGGGGAAACACAATCCTCTTATTTTACCCTTAATACGGCCAGTTAAAACAGGAAAACCTGTTAATATGTGAACACTGTTCATTGTCATCACAGGCTGAGAAAAGAACATTCTTTTACTCACTTGTCACTAAGCATAGCTTCATAGGTTAGTTACCTTAGTTGTGAGTACACGGTACATAACAACACACATGATGTTTCTCACACAACAACCAGATCATTTTCACATCTGTAACAACCCGATTTGCACGGAGAAGCTAACTGCCAGTGACAAAGACAGTTCACACATAACTCGCGTCGTATCCTAAATGCATTGCAGCAACACACGTTTTGGGAAAACATCGTCATTCACAAAACATTTAGAAAAGTAAAACCAGAAGACGTGTTATAAGGTCTGGTCAAACCTTGTTCTACCCGGAACGTAGATCAGCGAAGTGCAGTCACAAGACACCGTAGAACACAGCCGTCCTGTGTTGTTCGATCCGGGCAGCGTCGCCGCTCCAACCAGTCGCTACAGTCCTCTTTGTTGACGCAATCCCCGTCCAGGCTCAGGGCAGGGTCGACGAACATCCCCTGTCAAGGATGACGTCGTAGTCAATAGTGTAAAACATGTTACAATCAAAGCACGTACAACAGAGTAGCATTAAGCTAACGGCCGCTCCAACCGTCGGTCGCTATTACCCCTGCTCGCGAGACGGCGAGCGAACGGCGCACGCGACCAGAGGGGAGCTCACGGCGGCGCGCGAGTAGCAGAAGCTACCTCGCGCTGGCCTTGTCCGATAGCAGCAAGCTAACGTTTCCTAGTGATCACAACAGCTAGCGCCGCAGCTAACAGCTGACTGGCTAACAGTAGGCCCACCTCTGTAGGCCACGCAGTGATCCCAGCAGGCTAACGCCGCAGCTAACAGCTGACTGGCTAACCGTAAGCTAAGCAGCTACCACCTGAACTTTGTACACAATGACATAACACTCACCCAGACAGGCCGCCGTTCTGAAACTCCCCTCACTTTTTAAGCGAAAAGAGAAACAAGATGTCACACAGCTTTACAACGGTGATTTTACCAACACCCGACGGAATCAGCACAATACCAAACTGGCTTGTGTAGCTGACTTGAACATGGATCTGCCGCTATCGCACATCCATGCACATATCTCCTTGTGAAGGAATACTCTCATTCGGATATGAAAGAAGGGGCTTAACACGGGACAGAGAGATATCCACTCGTCCAGAACACACAGGGATCACCAGTGTTAATGGTCGCGGCCCACTAGTTAAACTACAATGGTCTTCAGACCAAGGTCTTCTGTCGCCTAGGGTGGCTGAACAAAGGACCCTAGCCTGGGGCCGGTTTCCATAAACATTGTCAAGTAGCCCCCATAGCACTAACAGACAAGTGAAGCCCGCCAGCAACAGTACTCACCCAACTTGAAACCCACCGCTTCTCACAACAGCGGCGCGTCCGACAGTTCAGCTGTGGCCTGACAGGTTTCACCCCAACAAACACAGCAAGGAACTGCAGTTGAGAAGCATGCAGCGGCGTGCTCCCAATACGAAAACCGGTGGAGGGTTTTTAGAATGATCACCATCTTCCAGACACTCCAGTGACGAAGACAACATTGCCGTATTTTCTCGAAAAAAGTGAGAGAAAATAAAGATATGATGTCAACGTATCTCCTTGTTCTTCCTTTCCTTGTAAACAATATTTTTCTCCACGTCAAGTGGGCATATGAGCAACAAGTTGCTTGTGATGAAATTTGAGAAGGAGATGAGTGTGTGGCACCACCCCTGCTTATATAGGTAAGCGGATGGGGGTGTGGCCAGATGAATGCTGGCATTTAAAGGTACATTTGTGAAATTATTCAGTGTATATATGCTGAAGCGAGATATATGCAATGAATGCTGAGCGTGAGCTAGTGTGGCACAGAACTCTTTGGAATGGCCTGCCTCGGAACCTCTGCTGCATTTAGAGTAGATTCACTTTTAAAAAGAATCTTACATTGTTTTTAAATTGTTCTTAACACTGTAAAGTAATTTTAATTTTTTGTTTTACACTAATGTAATTTTAGCTATCTTAATTGTTACAATAGTTTCATTATGCATTGTGTGTACTGACTTTTAATAATTTAGTTTTTGCAATAGTGATTGTTTTTGTATGTTTTTTTGTGTGTGGACCCCAGGAAGACTAGCTGGTTGCTATCGCACCAGCTAATGGGGATCCCTAATAAAATAAAATTAAATAAAATCATATCATAATAACTTAACTCACTTACTTTCTGTAACCCTGTCCTCGGATTGCAAAAAAGCCATATATAAATGGTATATGACGCATATTAGGTTAATATATAAGTATATAAGTATATATATATATTTAAAACAAGATAATTTTTTTTTATTTTGTATTGAAAAGTTCCAGAGCAAGGCGTTTTAGTTGAATATTCCATTCTGGGAATATGAAGTGAAGTTATTATCATATAATAGTGCTGCTACGGTAACCGGCCCAACCGAAACGTGTTCAACTCGTTTGCACGCCCTCCACAATACAGGAATGAGGGGTGGAGCCATTGGTCATGTGCATAAGTGTAACTTTGGTTTGTCCCTTTTTGAAAAGGCAGTAAATAATTCCACTAGTACTTCTTCACTGCAGCTTCCCCGTCTCCTGTCGTCCACCCAGAAGGGCATCACCAGGTAGGAAAACTGCCCCGTCGCCTGTTCAGCCATTGTGTTTGATTGATTGATTGAAACCTTTATTAACAACTTGCAGAATGAGTACAATACGGTACGGCTCAATACAAACAACTGCTAAGAGGATGCAGACCAGAACAGACCACCCTAACAGATGGGGGTCTCTAAAATATTTACTTCATGTACATTGTTTTCTGTATCATCGGATCATGTCGTAAGGCATTCCTATCAGTTGATGTATTATAATTACTATAATAAAGGTCCAGCTAATATGCTACTCATACCATCACCATCCAGGTGTAGCAGCACTATTATATCATAATAACTTACTTTCTGTAACCCTGTCCCCGGATTGCAAAAAAGCCCTATATAAATGGTATATGACGCACATTAGGTTAATATATAAGTCTATATATATATATATATATATATATATATATATATATATATATATATATATATATATATATATATATATATTTAAAACAAGATACATTTTAAAAAAAAATTATTTGACAGTCATTTTTTATTGAAAAGTTCCAGAGCAAGGCAATACCTCTGCGTTTTAGTTGAATATTCCATTCTGAGAATATGAAGTGAAGTTATTATTTTTTTTGTATCTACTTTTTCTCCCCATTTTCTATTTTTTCTCCCATCCCCAATTTCGTATTGTCCTATTCTCCCCTCCCCTGTCTCGAACGTTGTTAGACCATGCCTCCCACTGGTCGGCTGCAATGTGTACGAAGCCTTGCATCACGTGTCCCCTCCGGTACATGAGGAGGCAGCCGCCGCATCTTTTCACCTGCACAACGCGATCGGCGAGGGCGGTGGGAGGGTCAGGCAGCCCCCGTTGCTTCCTGATTCTGCTGTACAGGCGCACCAACCGACCTGTAGGAGTCGCTGCCCACAACGTCCGATCCCCACCCACCAGCTTCCCACCCCCTAATACTGCCAATTGTATTAGTATGAATGACCAGCCAAGCTGGTAGCAACGCCGAGAGCTGGGCTCGAACCCAGCATCTCTTGCGTTAGTGGCGAGCACCTTGCCCACTGCGCTACTTAGCCTCACATAAGTGAAGTTATTATGATATAATAGTGCTGCTACGGTAACCGGCCCATGCCTAGCGGGGACATGCTGATAGACAGGGGAGAGAAAGGCCCTGGCTGTGGCTTTAACACCATCAAAATGCCACAAATCAGGTTTTCAGGGGTGTTATTGAGAGGAGCCAAGCTCCCTAGGGCTCCACTGTATAGGCTGCATTCTTGCTCAGACCTATTTACAAGAATATTCTTGCTATCAGATTGGGATGGTTGGTCCTGAGAGGTCCTGAGGTGGAGGGTGGGTTTAGGGGAAATTGTGTCTTTTAGCATTATTTAAAAAATATATTATATTATTTTTATATATGTTTTTGTATTTTTATAATTATATATATATATATATATATATATATATATATATATATATATATATATATATATATATATATATATATATATATATAAATTATAATTGTTCCCGCTCTCTTGTCTTGTGACCCCAAATGTTATTGTTATTGTCTGTTGATCTGTTCATTATTATTATTATATATATTTTAACTAAGGCTGTCAAATATATCGCGTTAATATCGCGTTAACTCCCGATTCTATTAGTGCCACTAATTTTTTTAACTCAAGATTAACAAAAAAAAAAAAAAATTACTAGACTTCACTCATGTGTATTATTGATGCTCTCATTGATACTATGTTTGTTTCTGAAGTGTGTGTGTGTGTGTGTGTGTGAGATATAGAGAGAGAGGGGGGTGAGAGAGATGAGGAAGGGGCAAAAGAGAAAAAGAGCTGGGAGAGTGTGTGTGTGAGGGAGAGAGGGGGGTGTGTGATTAATCAGCCCTTGTGTGTGTGAATGTAACAAGTTCCTAACGTTTTCTTTCCCCTATTATTTCATGCACACTTTATTCATTGTTTTAAATTATTATTTTCTTTTAAGTTATTTTGTGCATCACTCTGTTTTGAATTTGATGCAAATTTGCAATGCATGAGGGTCATCCTTTTGTGTTAAATGGCTGCACAAAGCAAGCATTTGTTGACTCGCATGTTGATAAGAGTATTAAAACTTGGAACTTGAAAAAGATCTGTTTAAGGTAAAAAAAAAACAAAAAAAAAAAAAAACGATTAATTTGCGATTAATCGCGAGTTAACTATGGACAATCATGCGATTAATCGAGTTAAATATTTTAATCGTTTGACAGCACTAATTTTAACACATTCAGCGCCAGTGATTAGTCTGGTCCTTGTGGCTAACGTGCCACATGTCCATAACATGTTTTCACTGTGCGTCACTATGTTTGGAGAGCTATATCTATATTATATATTATAGCTATGGAGTCAATACTATAGTCATTTGACAGTGACTTTTTTCCATCGAAAGCGATAATTTTTTCATGCATACGTTCGCGCGTTATCCTGTGGTGAATATAAGTATAGTTTAGGAGTGATCCGGGATAATTCCTGAAACGCAGTTATAATAATAATAATAATAATAATAATATCTTAAATTTATATAGCGCCTTTCAGGAGACCCAAGGCGCTTAACAGGAGGGGGCAGCTAAGGGAGGGGAACAGAGAACAACTTAACAACAAAATAATGATCAAAAGGAAAGAAAGAAAGAAAACGAAAAACAAAAAGGGGAAATCAGGCAGAGTAATTTACAAATTTGGTGAAGAGGTGGGTTTTGAGTTGGGATTTGAAGGAGTGCAGGGATGTAGCACTACGGATGTTTGGAGGGAGTGAGTTCCAGAGGGTGGGTGTGGCCACAGAGAAGGCTCTGGGACCAACAGTCCGCATGTTGGTGCTGGGGATGGAGAGGAGACCGGAGTCAGAGGACCGCAGGGGCGGGATGTAGGGGATGGAGGAGGTCAGCTAGTACCGGGGGGCAAGGGAGTGAAGGGCTTTGTAGGTGATGAGGAGGATCTTGAAATTGATGCAGGACTTGACTGGAAGCCAGTGGAGGTGGATGAGTGTGGGGGTGATGTGGTGCCAAGACTTGGTGCAGGTGAGAACCCTGGCAGCAGAATTTTGCACATATTGTAACCTGTTCAGGCCATTGCTGGGTAGCCCTATGAGGACAGAGTTTGCATAGTCAAGACAGGAGGTGACGAAAGCGTGAATGAGAGTCTCTGCTACAGAGTCGGGAGAGATAGCTGGAGTCTGGAAATGTTCCTGAGATGGAAAAAAGCTGATTTGGTTATTGATTTTATGTGGGAATGAAAGGAGAGGGTGGAGTCCAGTATGACACCCAGGTTGCGAACTTCTGGGCAAGGGTAGATTAGGCAGCCATCCACTTCAAGGAAGAGATCTCCAACATTCCAAGCAGTGACTGCTTGGCCACAACCATGAGCTCAGTCTTCTTGCTATTTAGTTTCAGGAAATTGGATGACATCCAGGCCTTGATGTCAAGGAGGTAGTTGACGAGGTGCTGTGGGGGCAGAGGAGTGGAGGGTGAGGTGCTGATGTAGAGCTGAGTGTCATCAGCGTAAGAGTGGAAATTGAGACCATGTTTCCGGATGATGTGACCAAGGGGGGAGCATGTAGATTGTGAAGAGGAGTGGACCAATAACGGAACCCTGCGGCACACCTTGGTTGACTGGGGCAGGGGTAAAGGTAGAGTTGCAGATGGAGATTAACTGTTTTCAGTCAGTGAGCCGCATCGGCGTATTTAAACCACTTCTACTGGGGCACGCGTATTGTATTGATCAGCTGTGCCCCAGTAAAAATGCCCCCAAGAAAAAACAAAAAAAGGCATAGTAGGCAATGGCATGCATTTGGTATGTTAAGCCCCTCCCATGGTCGAGCGGAACGTACGCAGAGCGGACTCCGCGGAGGTCCGTGCGGACACTTTGAGCTTTCATAGTCGAGCGTACCTCCAAGGACCTCCGCGGACCAATTTCCTACATGTCTCGCGCCACCCTTGAACGAGTGCTCCTGCCTGAGTCTTCACAGTCTTGTTTAGCAGAGAGGAGATCCGGTACAATAATCGAGTTTGTTGGTTGACTTTTTGTATTACATTGGATGCCATTTTGTCACAGGAAATATTAGCCTCTAGGATGGAACCCAGGTAGGTAATTTCCTCTTTCCTTGTGACAATATTGTCACCCACTGTAACTGAGAAGCCGTCGGTCTTGCTGAGTTTGTTATTTGAACCGAAGAGAATGGACTCTGTTTTGCCCATGTGTAATGATAGTTTGTTGAGGGTTTTTTCAATCTGTAACTTGTTCTTGTCAGAGACCAGCAGGGCTGAGTCGTCCGCAAACAGGAACAAGTTGCAGTCACAAGCTGACGACATGTCATTTGCATAAATTAGGAACAGTAGCGGTCCTAGTATGCTTCCTTGTGGAACACCACAGCTCACTGGGAGGGGGGGATAGGGTACCGTTTACCTCCACCATCTGTTCTCTCCCCTCCAGGTAGGATTGTATCCAGCTCACTGATAAGACTATCAAAACCAATTGCTTTTAGCTTGTCAATCAGAATGGTGTGATTGACAGTGTCGAAGGCCTTTTGTAGGTCCAGCATGACCATGCCGCAGTATTTGCCCGCGTCCACCTCTTGTTTGATGTGGTCGTTCAAATAGAGAAGGCATGTGTCAGTGGAGTGGGATGTTCTGAAGCCAGATTGGAATTCGTAGATTAGATTTTTTTCCTCTAGGTACTTTTCGACCTGTTCGTATACTATTTTTTCCATGACTTTCGAGATGGATGTAAGGATAGAAACAGGGCGGTAGTTGCCTGGGTCTAATTTTCTGCCGTTTTTGTGCAGGGGTGTTACTCTCGCAATTTTGAAGTCCTTGGGGACGTGTCCCTGTTTTATGGAGAGGTTTATTATGTGTGTGATGACTGGGGTGATGGCGGCTGCTGAGTGTCTGAGGAATTTGGAGGGGATGTTGTCATGGCCAGTGGCCTTGTTCGGTTGGAGGGCGCTCAGTTTTTTGAGTACCTCATCTGTAGTTACCATTTCCAGTTTGAAGTCGTCTTTGTGGACGCCTAGGTTATTGTGGTATGCTACTATGTGTTCTACCCCATAATGCCCTGAGTGGGAGGGTAGTTTGTTTACCAGTGTTGTGGCTATGTTTGTGAAGAAAGTGTTTAAGTAATTGGCTACATCCATCTTGTCTGTGATGAGCGTGTTGTCCTTCTTTATGATCATGGAGTTTACGTCCTTTCTTAGTCTGTTTCTTTCTAGTTTGAGTTCAGTCACGTGGGCTTGGAGTTCACTGCTCATGCTTTTGGTAAGGTTTGACTGACTTTTACGAAACTCAAGAGCATTTTTTGTCTCTGGCTTTCATAGCGGTCAGTATTCCAGTGTGCATCCACGGCTCACCACGATTTTTTTACCCTGGTGGTTAGTATTGTTGAAAATTTGGTTTTGAAGCCAAGCCATGTTTCTTCAACCAGTGTACCATTGAGCTCATCTGACCAGTCCAGGCTCTCCAGTTCAAGGTTAAAGGCCTCGCTAGAGTAGGTTTTGAGGTCTCTAGATGTGACTGTTTTGTGACAGCCAGCCTTTTGCTTTAGCTTTTTGCGGGTACAGAATATCATATAATGATCACTTAACCTGCATGCTATAACCCCTTTATTGGAGATCTTGGACTTGTCAGAGGTCAGGATGAGGTCAATGGTAGTCTGAGTTGAATCACACACTCGTGTTGGTTGGGTGATTAGCTGGCTCAGGCCGTGTAGATCACAAAACCTACTGAAGGCCTTGAAGACGGGTGCTGCTTTAGGTAGCATGTCCGTGTTCCAGTGCTGTGCCCCAGTACAGTGCTTGGTCTAGATACGCCCCTGCAGTGAGGTAGGACTCGAACCAGGTGAGAGCAGTCCCAGTAACACCCAGGTGGTCAGAGAGGCGCTTGAGGAGAATGAAATGGGAGACCGTGTCAAAGGCCGCAGATAGATCCAGGAGGATGAGGAAGCTGATGTGACCGGAATCAGAGGCAATGAGGAGGTCGCCATATAGGGCGCTACGTGTAATCTACCATATGCGTTGGCGTTTCTTGCCTGGACACGCTACTATTTTCAAATCAAATGTATATAACGGGTATTATGTTTCATCATGAATGCATGAAAGTAGGGGGGGGGGGGGGGGGTCGTTTTTTTATGCTTTGATGGTCAGTAACGGCATTCGTGTTGAACACTACAGATGCTGATCAGCTGGATAAATATGAAAACATTGTTGGATCAAGCTGAAATTGATGTCAGCTAGTCCTTACATTTGGCCCGGGGTATTCCAAAAAGAATATTCCAATTGTCTGATCACGATTTCCAGTATTGGTGTACATCTGGTCCCGAACATAATTTGGCACAACTTATGGATCGATTGTGCCATATGCACTTCGAAGTGGTCGGATGAAGCGATTTACTCGGCTCCATCTAAATATAGTGCCCGGTGACATTTGAGTGTAACACAGGGTTAGATATAAGGTTTCAAAGGGTGGGCGACACTGCCATCTGGCAGGATGCGGCCGGTATTGCATTTTGGCGATCTCAAAATCCTTTCCTATGGCAACACCGAGGTCAGTGGATGAATAATGAATACAAATATAGAATAAAAGAAATAACGACCAAAACCCGAGATATCTCGGGTCTGGAGTCCAACGCTTGGCGAGTTAACACGACTTATCTCGGGTTTGGCGCCGAATGTGTTAATTTATTTTACTCCTTCAATTATTCTTTACATTATTTATTATTGTGTTCTGGTATGTCTTGTTGTATGTTATGTGAATTTTTTTTATATTCTCGCTATCCACAGACTACTCTGCAATAAAGTCCACCGCCGAGATGACTGTCAAATACATAAGAGTCTTACTTACTGCCAGTCTACTGAGCCTCGTCATCACCGCCTGCGTGTTCTTGGGAGGACAATATTCTGAGATTCTGAACGGAGCCAGATGTTGTGCCTGTCATACATGCATATCAGATGACAACGAGAAACGTTTCAACAAATCTATTGATCCCTTTTTGACAAGAGAAAACAAGCATTCGGGGAACGCCCACGTGTGGTGGAAGGTAAGCGACACGTCTTTTGTACAGATACCCCTGTGAGTCAGTCTCATCTCTATCCTCATATCTCTATACCCCTGTGAGTCAGTCTCATCTCTATCCTCATATCTCTGAGTCTATACCCCTGTGAGTCAGTCTCATCTCTATCCTCATATCTCTATACCCCTGTGAGTCAGTCTTACCTCTATCCTCATATCTCTATACCCCTGTGAGTCAGTCTCATCTCTATCCTCATATCTCTATACCCCTGAGAGTCAGTCTTGCCTCTATACTCATATCTCTATACCCCTGTGAGTCAGTCTCATCTCTATCCTCATATCTCTATACCCCTGTGAGTCAGTCTTACCTCTATCCTCATATCTCTATACCCCTGTGAGTCAGTCTTACCTCTATCCTCATATCTATATACCCCTGTGAGTCAGTCTCATCTATCCTCATATCTCTATACCAGGGGCGGGGCTAGGGGGTGGCTACTTGAGCTCAAGCCCTGAATGTTTTCTGAAAAGCCCCGAATCTATTTAAAAAAAAAAAAAAAAACATGAAAATATGTTTGCACCAGATTTAGCAGAAGCTAATTTCCATCTGTAGTCTATCCAGCTGCTAACTGTATTTGAGTGAGTTAAGTCTTGGTGTTATGGTAGACTCAGACCTAAGCTTTAAATCACAATCAACAAGTTGACAAAAACATAATTCTTCCACCTTAGAAACATAGCTAAAGTACGGCCATTTATAAATCAAAAGGACGCTGAAAACCAGATCCATGCCTTTATCTCAAGCCGACTCGACTACTGTAATGCACTCCTTACCGACCTCCCGAAAAAATACGATAACTATATTATTGCAATGCACTATTGCATTATTTTATTCTATTTGACTAACTATTTTATCGAGTTAACCCTAGATCTTAGATCCTAATATGAAAAACGATGTGGTTTAATGTTCTATGTCTTACCTTGACTTTGTCTATTTTATGCTTTATGTCTGCACTTTATGCATTGCTCTTGATCTGCCAATGTTGTGCTCATTTTATGCCTGTCTTTTTGTACTGCTGTGAAGCACTTTGAGCTGCAATTATTGTATGAAAGGTGCTATACAAACACAGTGTATTATTATTCTTATTATTATTTATTATTATTATTATTATTATTATTATTATTATTATTATTATTATTATTATTATTATTATTATTATTATTATTATTATTATTATTATTATTATTATTATTATTATTATTATTATTATTATTATTATTATTATTATTATTATTATTATTATTATTATTATTATTATTATTATTATTAATTATTATAGTTTGCTTCATTAATTAAAGGGTGTGAATTTAAGTCTTCTCTAGTGCCTTTTGTCCGCTTTAAGGTGGTGGTATAAGTTAAAGGTTGTGGTGTCGAAGTAAAAAAAATCCGGGCCCGCTCACGCGGGCACCTATCTGGGCTAAGCCCCGGATCTCCTACAATCCTAAATCCGCCCCTGCTCTATAACCCTGTGAGTCAGTCTAACCTCTATCCTTGTTATGTTCACTCAAGTGTGAAACAGGTTTTGTTTTATTTATTCGCTTAATGAAGGTAAATCAAAAGTACACAATGAAACATGTGCAGGTGAGAAAGGAAACCATACAGGGCTCACCTATATAAAAGAAAACACACAAGTAAGATTGCTAATTCAATAATGTTCAAGAATATAATAATAATAATAATAATAATAATAATAATAATAATAATAATAATAATAATAATAATAATAATAATAATAATAATAATAATAATAATAATAATAATAATAATAATAATAATAATAATAATAATAATAATAATAATAATAAGTGTGAGTGAGTTGGAGGCAAGTTAATGGCTTAGATTCATCAGGCTGGTCTTCAATCTATGTTTGAAATTATTGAGAGAAGACGCTGAGTTGGCAATATGTACTGTATGTTGTAATGTAGGCTAATCATGGATTCATTACAAAATAGTTTTGACCCCCCCCCCCCCCTCCCCTCCTACACACTCTGTATTGAAGCCACATGTCTTGTTTGGTTTGTGTCAGCGTTTACAGAATGACAGAACCGATGATTCCTACGAAGCCGCTGTGGAAGAGCTGTTCAACTTCTTCCCAAACAATTTGACCTTCATGGATTCAAGCCCCCGGCGCTGCAGGACGTGTGCCGTGGTCGGTAATTCAGGGAACCTGATTAAATCACACTATGGAGCCATCATCGACATTCATGACGTCGTCATAAGGTAAACCATAAACATGTGGTTCCCAAGGAGTGGGCTGTAAGGAACCAAATAGAATGGCTCACAGAGATTTCAGGTGGTATACTTGACAGTCAGGTACTGTGCCTGCTTGAAGAGCCTCAAGCACTAAACAAAAGTGCGGTGCAATTAGATATAATAATAATAATAATAATAATAATAATAATAATAATAATAATAATAATAATAATAATAATAATAATAATAATAATAATAATAATAATAATAATAATAATAATAATAATAATAATAATAATAATAATAATAAACGTTATTGGTATAGCACCTTTCATACAGAAACTGCAGCTCAAAGTGCTTCACAACAGAAAAAAGACAGGCATAAAATGAGCACATAAAGTGCAGACATTTTTTCACATTAGGATCTAACATCCCAACAGGCCACCTTGTTTATGATTTGATTCAGTTTTAAACAGACAATAATACAAATATTAAGATAAAATAGACAGAGTAAAATAGTGCAATAGTGCAGTGCAATACAATTGTAGAATAGAATAGATTAAAATATATATATATTTTACAGTGCAATAAAATAGTTCTGGATTACTGTTCAACAGTTCAAAGTTGTTCTATCCACAGTTTAAAACTTGACAGTCTTCCCTCCTGTTTTATACCTACCTATCAGGGCACAGTTCCCTCTCTCAGGGTGCAGTTCTAGGCCTGGGTCCTACACAGTTTTAAAGCCTGACAGTCTCTTGTTTGATACCCACACAGTTTAATACCTGACCGTTTTGAACCTCTAATAAAAAGCAATAGACAGAGTAAAATAATACAGTGCAATAATAGAATAGTAGAATAGAATATATAGTAAAATTATGCAATAGAATGGACAGAGTAAAATAGTGCTACAGTACAATCAACACAGCGGAGTGTACTAGAAGGCTATGGTGAAGAGGCACGTTTTTAGCTTATTTATGAAAATATTAAGATATCTAGCTTCCCTAATGTCCATAGGTAGTGTGTTCCATAACTTTGGTGCATAGTTTGCAAAGGCTGCATCCCCAATTTTCCTTAGACTGTGGCTTGGAACCTATTGCAATGTTTTAGGAGGCAAATAGTTGACTAGAGAATTTGCAATGTAGCTTGGTCCTGTTCCATTTAGTGCTTTGTAGGAGGACCTTGAAATCAATTCTAAATGTTACCGGAAGCCAGTGTAGGTTAGCTAATACTGGACTGATGTGGTCTCTCCTCTTGGTTCTAGTTATAGTCCGGTGGCTTAGCGCCAGATTTGAGAAGGATGTGGACGCGCCGGACAAAAGCACCACATTTTCCCCATGTGTTCCTCATCATCATAGCTTTCATTTTGGGGTAGGGGCCACATCATCATGATGGATTTCAAGATGGGCGCCATGTAAAATCAAGGTTATGCCCATTAATAAATATCTTGGTCCATAGCGCGCTCAATATTTGAGCGAACACAAAGGTATTGGTATCCCTGTAAACTAGAGAAGCTAAGCTTTCCATTGGTATCATTTTCATTAAGCCCAACTGTTGGGAAGGGGGTTTTAATAGTCAACGATTCAAAATCATGTTCAATTTTAGCCTAGAAAAAACTGCCATGCTCATCTTCCAAAAGGTCCCTTGGCCGTTCACATGAATATATCAGAGTGAACATTGGTTTTATAGGTACCCACAAGCCTCTTCTTTCCAGACCTACCCACTTTGTCCAACTTGCATGCTATTTGGGGCAATAATCAAGCAGGTTTGTGCATGTGGTACAAATGTGTCGAACATTCTAACAACTGCCAAAAATGTGAATGTTGGGGTTAGGGTTTGTTGGTAAAACGTTGAAAAAGTGTTAATGCTATGAAGAATGTCACCAGATGAATATTTGTACCATTCTAACAACATATTTACATAATTTTTTACTTGTATAACAGTCAGACATGCATGAATCGAATAGACATTTTATTAGGATCACTCGTTACATTTATTATTATTATCATAACTCTTTAGCCCGTATAGGCGTATTTAACTGTTATGGAGATATTTTCGCGGGTCTTGTGCAGTGGTCTCGTGCCCGCGAAAATATCAGAATGTTTCATAAAAATTCCTGCGGTATACTGGCCAGCTCTCAGTGCACGTCTCGTGACAGCGCGATAAGGGACATGTTTAAAAAGGCAAAACATAATATAACAGGTAAGTCAAGTGTCATTACTTTAGTTATCAAAGGTGGAATCTCTGGACATAAGCAATGACGTTATAGTTTAAAGCTAAACTATACGTTTTTCTCTTTTGTTAGAAGAGGGATAACTTCTTCAGTTATTACAATAAAAAATATATTTTTTTTATATATCTTCCTATGGAAGGAATAATCAACATAGCTCAAGACAGATAGTTGACTAACGTAGCTAGCTAAACCATGTATTCAACTGCATCTAGTATGTACGTATTGTAAGTAACCGACCTCAAACCGACCTCAAACGCAACGGCACAGAGAGGAAGTTCAGAGTTAGCCAAAGCAAGGGCGTATTTATTTACAGAGTCACAAGATGGAATGAAGTACAGCAATCGAACAAACGGGGAATCTGGCATGTGAAGATGTTGCGGCTCTGCAGATACTCCCAGTAGGTAGTGGTGAGGAATTGGCTAGTGACGTTGAAGCGGCTCTGCAGATACTCCCAGCTTTCACTCCCGGTGGAAACGGAGAGAGAGAGAAATCAGAGTTAGCCCAACGCACACACAGAGGCAGAGAGGTGACTGATCCAGTATAAATCCAAGTGACTTGATCTTCGGTGTACCACACACAAGTTAGCAGAGTCCAGAGAAAAAACAATACGGTATCTTCAGTGTTAAACTAACACAAAAATTAGGTGAGTCCAGTACAAACAAAACGGGATCTCTTCGGTGTTCACCAAACACACAAAAAACTGATAATCCAAAAGACAGTTTCCAAAAACTCACCAGAGCGCAACGCGAGAAGCGGGCAGATTACGAGGCGTAGCTCCGAACGGGGAACCAGGTTCTCCACAGCAGTTCTCCACAAAAGATCCTGGAGAGCAAAAAAACAGCAACAGCGACGGGGAAAGCAGGTATATGCAGGTGTAATTCAGAACGACCCAACGTCGATAGTAAGGGGGTCTGAGCATATAAAGCCTTCAGGGGCGCTAATTACAAGCTGTGACAGCTGCGGGATGAGATTGATACTTGCTCCAAAAGCGTGTGGCGGGGAAAGCACCAATCAAACACGGCACCTTAAAGGAACGGAGCGCGTGGCGGGGAATGCATTAATCACATAGTACCTTAAAGGAACGGAGCGTGTGGCAGGGAGCGGACCAAAACCTCACAGTAAGTGATGTTATACGTTCTATGTTCTATGTTGGAACAATGCTGTAACAATGCTGCACTGAAAACAAATTCCACCAGCCTGGCTGGGTGGTCATTAAATAACCTAATCTAATCTAATGAGGACTTGGATGTCTTTAACCAGGCTAGCATTTGTGTCAGCTATTCATCAGAGCACACAGGCATTTGCATGAACGTTAGTAGCTAATATTATATGTGCTGAACGTGATAGTCTCAAAGTCTGGTGACTGCTTTTATTTGGGAGTAAATCTTTGAGTTACTGTATCCCAATCTGTGTGTTTAGTGACATAGTTTCTAATTTGTAAATATCTGTATAAGTGCTATTTATTTTTCTAAGCAGTTCCAATTAGCATTTGATGCCCTGTTAAAAAACAAAAAATGTCACTGCAATAAAATGATGATGGATCAATATTCTTCTCATTCTTTTCCTCCTTTTTTCAGAATGGGTTATTGTTTAATTTACATAATGATTAAATTAATCACAATTGAAAATTCATATTTTATTGAACCAAAAGATTACTGTGTGTAATTTCAGTTCTTATCTTCCATATCCTTATTTTGATCACTATGTTCTGATTCAATGGCCTGTAGCATTGTGACTGGGAGCTGGGACTTTTACTGCCTGTAAGAGAATACTCTTCAATACATTATTAGATGAGTCATAAGCACCTTGAGATTTGGTGTACATTTTAAAGTGTGCCATTATAAATTGAATACATGATGATGATGATGATGATGATGATGATGATGATGATGATGATGATGATGATGATTGTTATTGTTATTATTAATAGGCCAGGCAACATAAAAAAATGGTTCAGAGACAGGGAAGGAGAATATAACTTAATCTTAAACAACCAATGGTACACACTACGTGAAAAGCATGTGCATATCTGTTTGTGGAGTGAAGTTGTGGAATATTTTACCTGAATACATCAAACTGAGTAAACATATGGCACAATTTAAAAAGCAGCTTAAAAAACACACATTAGAGAAATACAGAAATGAGTAATGAGGATAAACAAAGTAATGCTATATTGTGTTATGCAGTTATGTACTGTATTCACTGCTGTCATGTGAATAATTTTTTTTTATACTGTAAGTAAAAGTATATTCTATATTGTATTATACTAAATTATGTTATAACTAGTTAAATTAATGGAAGAACAAATGTAAATGTAGGGGGTAGGGATCTATAAGCTTAGCTTCCCTCTACTCCTTTTTGGACATGTCTGTTAACTAAATACATTGCTCTTGACTTTTTGTTTATAATTCCTTTTTTTTAAATAGTTTTTACATTTTTTTTTGTTTTTTGTTATGATTGTTTTGTTTGACGGAGCTAGATACCGTGATTTGTTTGAAGGAATGTTACAACCCCAGTATGTCTAGGGGAAGGGGTGAATAACAGAAAAGATGATTGTGTTGTAATTAGTGATACATGAACCAAATGATAAATAAAGCAATGCCCACAACAAGTTTAGGTGAAAGAAAGTAATATATTGTGCCTTTTATATATACAAACAAAACAGATTAATAGACAATGACCATGGTGGATTTGATACACACAACCAAGGGGAAAAGGGGGGGGGGGGGGGGGAGGGAAAAGGAGCTTGAATGATGCCAAAGGAATAAACTAAGTAAAACAAAACACAACTAACTCAGTAAGGAATATCTTGTCTACCTATACACAAACACAAAGGTCAAATAAAACCTACTGCTCACTACCTACACTGACTAACCAAACATATGTCCAAAACATACAATGAGTGGCATCACTCCTGACCTAGTGTGTCTAGAGTATACTATCACTACGTGTAGCACCAAATGTGTTGGGCCCCTTACCTGCTCCAATTCCCAACCCACACACAGACATACACTTGTACCAAGTTGGCTAAATATATCAGAGTCAGACATTTAACCAACAGCATAGAGACAAAAAGAAGGGGAAGGCAAGGCTGGTAACAGGAAGTGCCACATGGGTTTTAAAACAGGAGGGCTTCTGATGGGCCAACTGGTGATTTGCTTGATGGCTGGGATGACTGGCTGGTTTCCAATTAGTGTCCTGATGAAGGACAGGAACCTGGATCAGTGTCCCCACGTATCTTGATCTTTTGCCAAACGCACATTTTATTCCACGATTGGGCCTTTCATCCACACGTAAAGGGACATAAACAGAGATTTTCTCAAACGCATTTTAAAGTGAAGATTTTCCAAAATATCCGTTCAGCCACTGTAAACGCATAGTCTTCTAGATAAACGATGACGCCACAGCTAACTACGCATGCTCAGACTGTGGCGGGCCGTAATAATATCTGGCCCGTCAGATTGTTTGGCGAATATTACTTTACTATTTCTCTAATATATATCAGACCGACTATAGACTAGCTAGGCTATATATTTCAGCTATAATGTCCTAACAGAGAAACTACCACCACCTAAAACATCCTTATTACACCTTGTTTTATCCATATAGGCAGTAGCGCTTTGAAGTAATAATAACTTCGGTGGACTTGCTGCTGAAATGTCATTCAAACTATCCTTACTTATGCGACGACGGCACCACACGTGAACAGTACAATGCAATTAATGAATGTCTTGTTGTAATTAGTATATATATATATAGTTTGCTTTGTGATAAGGACTCGCCA
The DNA here is from genome assembly GCF_963971535.1 of Notolepis coatsorum. Lineage (NCBI taxonomy): Eukaryota > Metazoa > Chordata > Actinopteri > Aulopiformes > Paralepididae > Notolepis > Notolepis coatsorum. The sequence continues at coordinate 6,741,727 of NC_140170.1, read as the reverse complement.
TTTAGTTTCAGAATCTGGAGATTGTTAGCCCCTTTCGTGACTGTGATGCACAGAGTGAATCCACAGTCACTTGCTCCTCAATAGGAAATCAACCTAGATTTACCCTGAAGGACTGGTTCTAACCGAACCGTTCGTTATACAAGTATCACAGATAAATGTCAAAGGTACTCACAGTTGCACGAGGGTTTCAAACAGAGATACGGGATGGTTTGAAAGCTCGGCGTTGCTAATAAACATTTTAAATATTTTTTATAAACTGCTCAAAACAGCATTATTTCCGGCGTTGGCTGCCTGGTGTGATCACAGCGCATGCGCATCATGCACCCAACGCCGGAAATAATGCCGTTTTTAGCAGTTTATAAAGAATATTTAAAATGTTTATTAGCAACGCCGAGATTTCAAACCATTCCGTATGTCTGTCCGAAACCCTCGTGCAACTGTGAGTACCTTTGAAACGCCTCTGTGATACTTGTATAACGAACGGTTTGTTTAGAACCAGTCCTTCATGGTAAATCTAGGTTGGTTTCCTATTGAGGAGCACGTGACTGTGGATTCACTCTGTGCATCACAGTCACGAAAGGGGCTATGAGATTGTGATCTCAACATTGACATTGTATCTCTCCGTCGCCCAGTACGCAGAAGTAAAGCATTGAATCGTGACATATCTAGATTGGTTGTTTCCTCTGGACTCCATAATCCTCCGCTATATCTATCTATTTATCATCTTGTATGTCAATATAGCCAATGGAAATGCTAGGAATGGTCAAGTGGGCTGGGTGAACCAATGGACAATTCCTATCGTTTCTCAGTCATCCTGACCGCTCGTACATCGCTTATCGCCACCTGCTGGCCTGCATGCTTGTTGGAGCAATTCATATGCGTTTATGTGTTTGTGTCTGGATGGAGTTTTTTTTAACACTGTGGTGTGGACAGGGATTTTATTTTAAACAGAGCCTGAGAATATCCGTTTGGCAAAAGATCCAGATACGTGAGGACATGGAGTAGCAGGTGGAGTGAGTGAGAGAGTGAGAGAGAGAGAGTGAGAGAGAGAGAGAGAGTGAGAGAGAGAGAGAGAGAGAGAGAGAGAGAGAGAGAGAGAGAGAGAGAGAGAGAGAGAGAGAGAGAGAGAGAGAGAGAGAGAGAGAGAGAGAGAGGTACAAACAACAGCCCCATGCTGGAACGTAACAAGGAATATGAAGAATACATGTTCAAAAATTTACCTTTTCATTCATTCATTCATTCATTCATTCATTCATTCATTCATTCATTCATTCATTCATTCATTCATTCATTCATTCATTCATTCATGCATTCATTCATTCATTCATTAGTAGTAGTAGTAGTAGTAGTAGTAGTAGCAGCAGCAGCAGTAGGCCTAGTAGTAATAGTTGTTGTTGATATATAGTTCTGATTATCATTGATGTCAAGACTCTTGCTCACACACATGCACACAAGCTGGACTCTTGCACACACTCTTGTGTGTGTGACTCTTGCACACACCTACGCATATTGGTCATACGCAACATCATTCCCACACATAGTCTTTGCACCATATACTTAGTTTCACACTCCATAACAGTTAAATACGCCTATATGGGCTAAAGAGTTATGATAATAATAATAATAATAATAATAATAATAATAATAATAATAATAATAATAATAATAATAATAATAATAATAATAATAATAATAATAATAATAACAACAAGACCTCACAATACCACAATAATAATGACATTAGCTATAAGAAAAATAATTATACAGAACATAAAAACATAAAAAATCAACTTATACTATTACAGACACTACAAAAGACACCACAAAGGATGTACATTTGTTACATTTACATTTGTAATTTATTGAAGTTCCTATGTCTCTGTGCCACCTCCCTCCGCCATAACTTTACGAGATAATTTGTTCTTATAGTAACGAGTGATCCTAATAAAATGTCTATTCGATTCATGCATGTCTGACTGTTAAACAAGTAAAAAATGATGTAAATATGTTGTTAGAATGGTACAAATATTCATCTGGTGACATTCTTCATAGCATTAACACATTTATTGACACAGAAAATGTGGAGTTTGACACCAAAATTGATCTTCTATGTTCAATGTTTTACCAACAAACCCTAACCCAACATTCACATTTTATGAGTAGCCTAGCTGCCGAGTTTTGAATGTTTTTTTTGGGAGGACAGTGAGGAGTGCATTACAGTAGTCAAGTCGGCTTGGATCAGTTTTTCAGCGTCTTTTTGATTTATAAACGGCCGTACCTTGGCTATGTTTCTAAGGTGGAAAATGATGTTTTTGTCACCTTGTTGATGTGTGATTTAAAGCTTAGATCTGAGTCTATTATAACACCAAGACTTGTAACTTCGGGTTTGATCCAAGTAGTAAGTTGCCCCATATTGCTCTGTAACATTTCTCTTTTTGTTATAGGACCGACTAGTAGGATTTCAGTTTTGCCCTCATTTAATTTTAGGAAGTTGTTCATCATCCATTTGTTTATTGCTAAGAGACAGGTGGAAATGGAGTTTATAGCTTTGTGATAATTTGGTTCAGCGGAGATGTACAATTGTGTGTCATCTGTGTAACTATGGAAACATACATTGTGTTTTCTAATGATGTCTCTGAGTGGCAGCATGTATAGTGATAATAATAATGGACCAAGGCAATATATCAACATGGAGATACGTTGAGGAATCCGTCTGGACAGTGTAGATAGAGACAGACAGAGACAGGCAGAGAGATGAATGTAATGAAAACCCTAAGTGGATTGAAGTGTATACTTACTGTACCTAAAATGTATGAATGCCTGAAACATAATACAAAGTACCTGAAATTACCTTGTCATCTTCAAACTAAATTGAAGAATGTGAGACAGACAGCCAGAGAGAGACAGAGAAATATTATAATGCATATCTTATAGACCTTTTAAACTTAAAGACAATAATATAAACATTCTAAAGGGCCCCATTTGTGTTTCCTGTTGCAATGTTCTATAATACAGTATCTGACAGGAAGTAAACATAGGACAAAGCTGTTCCCCTAGCAATGGAATTTGAATGAAAATGTATATAGACAACACGTTATAATAATTATCAATTACTGGGGGCGGAGCTAGAGGCAGCATGGAGTAAGACGTGTTTCACAGTAGCTCCCCACAAACTTTGAAAAACACGCTTTTTACCCACGTAGTCTTTGTTTTATTTTTGGTTTTTATTTGGTTTTTATTTAAGCAACATCGACAGGTCGAACAGTTCAAATTTTTATATGGATATGGCGAGCAAGCGGACTGCGGGACGACCGGCAGCCGATGGGACACCAATTGGCTCGTCATGTTACACAGCTGGTACAGCAGGGATGGAGCTAAGTGAAGCTAGCCCTGCAGCCATTAACACAACACAACACAAGCTTATAGAAAGACAATTTGATGAACACTTCGAAGAATTTTGGCAGTCGGTGACGGAGGAGATAAAAATGGCAATTGAACCGGTGATGGAAGTGGTGGAGACGCTGCTTACAAGAACCTTGGCTAACGCTAACGAGTAGGGTTGGGCACCGAGAACCGGAAGTAACATGTTTGCATTTCGATTCTTAAAATAAATTAAAATTATAATAATTTTGTTAATTAATACTCTAGTTATAGTACAGCAACCAAATTAAACTGTATCAAGTCAACTGACAATGTGAATAGTATGAAAAAAATATAGGATTTTTCAAAACAAAAAATATATAAGCTGTGACCTGTTTTGACCTGCGCCTCAAATAATCGGAATCAAGAATCATTTAGAACAGGAATCGAAATGGAGAATCAGAATCAGAACCGGAATCATTTAAATCCAAACGATGCCCAACCCTACTAACGAGGTAGCCTCGCTCACTGAAGAAGCCTCGAGACAGAGTGAATGGTTGAAGCGATTGGAGGAGGCCTTGCTCGACAGACAGACGGAGGTGACCAGAATGCAGGGAAGAATTGGCGAGATGCAGTCCCGAGAGAGACGCCTCAATATAAGAATCGTTGGAATCCCGGAGGGTTCTGAAGGGAACCGTTCTTCAGACTTCATACCCAGCTTACTGCAGGAAATTCTGGGCCATGACATTCTTCCTAAGCCACCGGAGTGCGATGTAGCCCATAGATCAATCAATCAATCAATCAGATCTAACCTACCGAGGCCCGGAAAGGATCGGGGACCAAGACCTTTTATTGTGAGGCTCCATAGATTGCAGACGAAAGAGCCAATTGTCCGAGCAGCCCACTCCAAAAGGGGAGATCTATGTTTTGGAGAACACAAAGTTTCCATATTTGAAGACTTCACCCCTGAAGTGTTGGTGCAGAGAGGGGAATAACGGGACGCCATGTCCAAGCTAAGGAAGCTAGGTTGTCCACCAATGTTGCTTTTCCTGGCCAGACTAGCGGTTAGCTCACGCTTAAAGTAATATTTGTTTGGGATCGACGATATGCGGGCCACAGGGACCAGCGTAGTCTGATTCCAGGTGGGCTAACGGGCTATAGTGACCGGAGGCCTTATTTACATTTTCAATGATTTCATTTCATTTATATATATAATATGTATATAGTATAATTGTATTGGACACCGCAATGTTTATGAGATATCGTGAACATTTGGACAGCAAACATGCTTAGGTAATATTACTGTTATTCTCAAACCAATGTGCCTGGTCATGAGATCAGGAGCCTAAATTACATTGCCATACCGTTTAGTTTCATTTATCTTTTTATAGTATAATTGTATTGGACACCGCCAGCGGTGTTGTTATCTCAGGATGACGCAGTGATTGTGAACTATTGTCTTCATAGTTCTATGACTCCAGTGGGAATCAGGAGGAAGCTGACTATCCGTAGTGGATGGATCAGTGGGGTTACAATGTGGGGTAAGTATAGGAGGTCAAACTTAAGGGTGACAGATCAGTATATAGAATAGGGGGGGGGGGTATTGGTGTTGTATATTTCTATGTTCTCATGTTCAAGTTCAAGTTTGTTTTTATTTGTCAGAACAAAATACAGAATACTTTATAATGAAATGCTTGTTTCTTGTGAGCCCCTGAGAGTGTGCTACATACATTAAAGAGAAAGTAAGTAAATACAATACACAATACAGAGTAAAATGAGTAACAGTGAGGTAGAATACAAAACTTGGGGTAGGGTGCAAATGAGGTATGAATGTGGTGCAAATCTCTTTAATAATAGATACAGTGTGTTAAAGTGTCTAAAGTGAGTGGTAAGGTGAGTGTTTGTTTAAAGTGAGTGTGTACATGTGGATGTGTGTGCAGTGTGTGTAGATGATGGGTTAACTATTGACGCTCGGGCCTGTAATGAGTTTTTTAATTTTGACCACCTGCTGAAGTCATCTGTGATCCTGTCTCGCAATCCGGAATAATTATACTTCACTGTTTGGTTTATAGTGGGGAATATTTCAATTCCAAGACATTTAAAGTGTTCTTCAATGGGTATATTTGCTGGGAGGATGGTAGCCTTCGCAGTCATATTGAGTGGAAGGAAGGCCGATGTTGGCCAGTTTATCTTAAATCCAGATAGATTGCCAAAATCATCTATTACTTTGAGAAGATGAGGTAGGGAGGTGGCGGGATTTTGCATGAACAAGATAACATCATCTGCATATAAGCTGATGTGATGCTGTGTGCCCTTAATTGAGATCCGTGCTATGGACTGAGATTGTCTTATGTACTGTGCTAAAGGTTCAAGGGATAGAGCAAATAGTCCGGGACTAAGAGGACAACCCTGTCTAGACGAGCGCAACACAGGGAAGAGTGGAGAGCAGAGTTTACCTGTTAAAATCATGGCCGATGGACCTGTAGGCTATATAGTACTTTGATCATATGAATGAACCCTTCACCTAAACCCATCCTTCTAAGTACTGCCCATAAATAAGAACATTCCAACCTGTCAAATGCCTTCATCGCGTCTAAGGATAAGACTATTACTACTACTACTACTACTACTACTACTACTACTACTACTACTACTACTACTACTACTACTACTACTACTACCAGGGCCACCTCAGGGGGTGTGCGAGCAGTGCGGTCGCACAGGGCCTCGCGGGAAGGGGGGCCTCGCAATTTTTTTTTTATTTTTTTTTTTGCGAGGCCCCCCTTCCCGCGAGGCCCTAAAATCTAGTTTTGCTTATATGCTTATATATTTCACATTAGACACGTTTGTAGAATGTGTCTGACTTGTTCCTGGGTCTGCAGTGACATACTATTGGTTTCAACGAAGGGAGCTCTGGTGCTCTGCAGCAGACATACTATTGGTTTCAACGAAGGGAGCGGAGTGGTTACTTACTTGTGTAGTACGCCGGCGTGAGTCAGCTGCGTTTGACTATTTTGCGCGTGCAGCTTTTGACTATTATGCTTAGTTATGCCAGCCAACTCGAAGAGGTCGGTCATTATCAGTCAGTCGCGTTTAAATCTCGCACAGGGCCTCGCATTTCTCCCAGGCGGCCCTGACTACTACTACTACTACTACTACTACTACTACTACTACTACTACTACTACTACTACTACTACTACTACTACTACTACTACTACTACTACTACTACTACTACTACTACTACCTTAACTCAGAATTGTCCCTTGGTAAGCTACATTTAGTAAAAATGATAAAATTACAGAAAGTTATCACTAAAGTGCTATCTGCTGCAGCTGCACTGTTTTCCATAAAAATAGAATATTTGGATAAGTGTGACCATTTCTCAAAAACAGAAAACCATGTATTTTTTGTATCTACTTTTTCTCCCCATTTTTTCTATTTTTCTCCCGTCCCCAATTTCACATTGTCCAATTCTACCCTCCCCTGTCTCGAACGTTGTTAGGCCATGCCTCCCACAAGCCGGCTGCAATGTGGACGAAGCCTTGCATCACGTGTCCCTTTCCGGTACTCGAGGAGGCAGCCGTCGCATCTTTTCACCTGCACAGCGCGATCTCTCAGCGGCGAGGGTCTGCGTGGGAGGGACACGCCGCCCTCGTCGCTTCCTGATTCTACTGTGCAGGCGCACCAACCGACCTGTAGGAGTCGCTGTGCACAACGTCCGATCCCCACCCACCAGCTTCCCACCCCCTAATACTGCCAATTGTATTAGTATGAACGACCAGCCAAGCTGGTAGCAACGCAGAGAACTGGGCTCGAACCCAGCATCTCCTGCGTTGGTGGCGAGCGGCTTGCCCACTGCGCCACCTAGCCGCCCATCATGTATTTTTTTTAAATACAGAAAAGAATCATCAAGTTACCATTTCTCAAAAAATATAAATAAATACAGAAAATAAGCACTCGTTCACTGATAGGCCTTTCACACCGGCCGGGCTCGAACGTAATCTCGAACCGGCCGGCGCGTTCACAGCGGAATAATTGGTTCGGAACATGACGGAGGCTTTAGTTCGGCCCTCTAAGAAAACACTGAGCACCGATTTTTCATGTTCCGAACCAATTATTCCTGGTGTGAACGCGCCGGCAGGTTCGAGATTATGTTCGGGAACCGGCTCCGGCACGGTGTGAAAGGCCTAAGACATTTCTAGCTCAATGCAAGGTCTGCTGCTGCTGGCTAATAATACGGTCAATACGTGGGGAGAGGCAACACAACAGACCTATATATCAGTGCACTGAGTTTATTATAGGTCTATAGATCAGTGCACTATAGGCATATGCTGGGAGGTTAATATAGACCTATAGATCAGTGCACGGAGTTTATTATAGATCTATAGATTTGTCGACTCGATACTCAAAAGTCCAGGACTTTGAGTTGGCAGTGAAAAGTGGCATCAGTCCCTCCCTACCACATGTCTCTGCTAATATGTAGCCATAGATTTCATTATTCCATGTGCATGTTTGCAGCTTGTCTATGTTTGGGTTTCTGTTTGAAACAAAACACCCTAGAGCTGAATTCCTTCTAGACACATGGAGCTGTCATTAAGGCACAGGTGTAATTGATTTCATGTAATAAGACATGTCAGACTCTGATTTACTGACAACATGTAATTTGCATAAATTAGGAACAGTAGCGGTCCTAGAATGCTTCCTTGTTCCTTGTTCCTTGTTCCTTGTTCCTTGTTCCTTGTTCCTTGTTCCTTGTTCCTTGTTGCTGTTGATGTTGATGTGGCTGCTGTTGATGACGATGTGGCTGCTGTTGATGTGACTGCTGCAGTGACCGGGCCAGGGGGAGCTGGACTTACTTGATGGAGGTTGTGGTGGGGGTGGAGGGGCAGCGGGGTCCTTCTTTGCCCCGGGGGGGGGGGGGGGGGGGGGCGGGGGGGTCGTCCTGGGCCTGCTTTGTGTCCTGGAGCCAAACACAGGAGCTGTGTAGTGACCTGGCTAGTAGGGTGGAGCTGTGAGTGTGGCAGGAGGCATGGGATGGGCTTGTTTTTCTCAACATCCTTCTTTTCCCTGAAATAACCAAAATGACTCTTGCGTGGAATCTTGACTTTTTTATGGAAAAGAGGAACATCATACTATCACTTGGGCACCGCGAAAGGGCGACTAGATGCGGGAGGGAGAGCATGAGTGCGCGGCAGGGAAGAATATTCTTGTGTTACATTCATAGAATGCCTGGTTCTTATACTGTTACATTTCTAAATACCATAGGTCATTTTTACTCAACGATATGTGAAAAAATGTCCCTTTTTTATGGGCTTCTTTGGCTTGAGTGATGATGATGATGGAGATAATGTCCATCGCTGCTGTCTTGATGGTGGAAATATCACCTGCAAGCAATATGACCCTGAGCATCTCGATTGTTTCAATAACGAAAACACCCTTTCACTAGTGCACCTCAATATTAGAAGCCTCTGTAAACACCATACTGACCTTGTATCATTACTTTCTATTTCTGGCTGTAAATTTGATATAATTGGTTGCAGTGAAACTTGGCTAAATGACAGGTCGTTCACCGATATCCTCAATCTTGATGGCTATACTTTCTTCCATAAAAACAGAATTGGGAAAATAGGTGGAGGAGTGCGTCTTTACGTGAATACCAGTATACAAGCAAATGTTTGTGACATGGTTGACTTTGATGACGGCTCTGATTCTCTCTTCATTGATATAAATGGAAAAAATGGGAAAAACTTCACTGTTGGAGTAATATATCGCCCCCCAGACACAAACTTGGATATATTTAGGAACAAGTTAGAGGAAACCCTTCATTCATTAAACATAAAAAACAACAACTGTATTCTAATGGGAGATTTTAACATAGACATCTCCAAGGATGATTCTATAAAAAATGATTTCATTAATACACTGCACTCTTCCTCCTTCTTCACAACTATAAACATATTCACTAGAATAACACACTCATCCAAGTCTATCATTGATAACATCATCACCAACATCCAAAACACCAAGCTGGAGTCGGGAGTGATCCTAACTGACATAACTGATCACTTCCCTGTCATGTTGTCTCTAAATCTTGCCAGTGAACTTGCACCCCCTCCTTGTAAGACAACAATTAAAGTAATAAATGACAGAACCCTGCAGCAACTATATGGAAGCCTGGAGACCAAAGGGTGGAAAAATGTATATGATGCCTCTGATCCTGATACTGCATATGACAGTCTGATATTGGAAATAACAGACTCCATCCATAACACCATTCCTGAGAAGACTGTCATGAGCACTAAAAATGACCAGAACCCCTGGCTTACAAAGGGCATCTTAACATCCATTAAACACAAAAATAAACTCTACAAACATTATCTTAAGAAGCCTAGTATAAATAATAGAAACAAATACAATCTATATAGAAATAAACTCACTCATCTAATAAGGAAAAGCAAACGTGATCATTATACTGATCAGGTAATAGCATCACAGGGTGATTCAAAAAGGACATGGTCAGTTCTAAATAAAGTATTAAACAGGGACAAAAAAGCATCAGTGCTCCCTGACCCTGCAAACATGTCACAGCAGGATCTCTCTGATAAATTCAATACCTACTTTGCATCCATTGGTGAAGACCTGGCGAATAAAATTAGCCATCCCGGGGGTGTGTCTTTTAAACAGTATTTATCAGGTAACTATATTAACTCTTTTTTCATGAAACCAACTGACCATGATGAACTATTCAACATTATCATGAAGATGAAGGACACTCGCACAGCCGGTGCTGATGGAATATGCAGCAAAATCCTAATAGCCATAGCCAATATTATAGTCAGACCACTCGCTCACTGTATTAATTTGTCCTTACTACATGGTGTGGTGCCAAAAAACATCAAAATTGGGAGAATAATACCCATATATAAATCAGGTGACAAAAATAGTATTAATAATTACCGTCCAATATCCGTATTACCAGCTCTATCCAAAGTCTATGAGAGAGTTGTGTACAATAGATTAAGCGAATACACCACCAAGCTAGATATACTCACAAATTCACAATACGGCTTCAGGAAAAAAAGAACTACAAACATGGCAATATTAGACCTAATAGAAAAAATACATGATGCCATTGATCAGGGTGATTGTGGGGTGGGTGTTTTCCTGGATCTATCAAAGGCTTTTGACACCATTGACTTCACCATTCTACTTGGGAAACTACACCATTATGGCATAAGGGGTCTGGCTCTCAACTGGTTCAGTAGCTATTTACATGGTAGGCAACAGTACGTCGATATAAAAAATCACAAATCAATAAAATATGGGGTCCCCCAGGGGTCAATACTAGGGCCTTTACTATTTATTCTCTATATAAATGACTTTGTCAACTCATCTGTACTTCTGCACAAAGTTATATTCGCTGATGACACTAATTTGTTTCTGTCACATAAAAATCCACTCAAGCTACAAGATCTACTCAATACAGAACTACAAAAAGTGGACACCTGGTTCAAATGCAACAAGTTATCACTAAATCTCAGCAAAACAAACTTTATTGTCTTCCACTCAAATCGGATGCACACACATCACATGTGCATAAAAATAAATGGAAAGGAGCTGTCAAGAGTGGCGTCCACAAAATTCCTGGGGGTCATCATCGATGAGTCACTCAACTTCAAATGCCACCTAAAATACCTACAAACAAAACTGTCCAAATATGTTGGCTTATTCTGCAAAATACGTCATTTTCTTCCCTTGCCTGCCCTTCTCACTTTATACAAAACCCTGTTTGAACCCCTCATTAATTACTGTAACGTCATATGGTGCAACACATACCCCAGCCATCTCAAAAAACTAGAAAGCCTACAAAAGAGGGTACTACGAGTGCTGTCATGGTCCGGGTATCGAGCGCCCTCAAAGCCTCTTTTCCATCGCTTTGGTCTCCTGAGGCTCGCTGAATTTAACATTCATCAAAACGCATCAATTATGTATCAAGTTGTCAACAACATGAATCACAGACTGTCTGAGCTTGTCCCAGTCTGCCAACCACTGCACATCCACAACACAAGAAACAAGCATCTTATATCTGGCAAGAGGAGAAGGCTAAATTGTGCTAGCCTAAGCATAGCATGCAGGGGTCCACAGATCTGGAACAAGCTTGATGAAAATCTAAAAATGACTAATACCTTTAAAACCTTTAAAAAATCACTGAAAGAGGAACTGATAAAATCATATCTCTTATTAAAATTATAACTTAGGAATAAAATTGTCTGTATTATGTATCTCTGTTATATGTCAGTTAGTAGGTAGGTGTGTAAACCTACCCACGTTGTATTTTTTTGTTTTGTTTTTTGTTTGTTTGTTTTTGTTTATTTGTTATTGTTTTGTTTGTTCATATTCTGTTTGTATCTGTGTTCAGGCTCCCTCCAAAAGCTTTAAATAGCTTCTTGGGAGACCTGGCACATGCACACAATTTGCGACATGTTATCACATGAGGATACTCGCATGTAAAATGTATCGTGTGTGTGTGTGAATAAAAATTCAATTCAATTCAATTCAATCTGGAGCAGTGGGGGTAGCCAGGTCGGGAGTGCCGGAGTCTGTGTAAGGTAGATATGTGGCTGGGGGGGGGGGGGGGGGGGTCTAAGTGGAGGTAGGCTGCGGAGGGTAGAGAGTGGCAGCTTTGCCTCTTGGACAGCAAATAAGAACCCTTGTTAACAGTGAAGACAAATTCTGTCAGTCCTTGCATGATATATTGTGCTAGGCAATAGGGTTTGATTGATTGATTGATTGAAAATTGTATTAACAGATTGCAGAATGGGTACAATACAGTACAGCTCAATATACGCAATGTTAAGGGGATGCAGACCAGAGAAAGACTTTCGTCTTGTTTACATCAGGGTCCCCCATTTTCAATTCATCATAACATATATGACATACATGACATACAGATAGACAGTACTGCTACATCTATACTATATATTAAATATACTATATATTTATGACATACCAGATTTACAAATACAGTACTGTTTGTGATACAAGAAGAGTCTAAAAAAGAGAGTATATAGATTTGACGAAGAAACTGTACATTGGAGGAGGTTGGTAGGTAGGAGGTTGGTAGGTGGGGTGTAGAAGTCTGCACGGGCCTGATATTTTGGCCTCAGCCCAGCCCCAGCCCTCGGCATTCAGGCCCGGCCCTACCCCTAGCTCGACAAGTTAAGCAATTACTAAGCCCTAGCCCGACTAAAAGCCTGAGGCCAATATTAAATTGTGATGACAGACGCATGTCTCGCACGCACACACACACACACACACACACACACACACACACGCACACGCACACGCACACGCACACGCACACACACACAGCGGGGGGGGGGGGGTAACATTCCTTTACAGCTGTGGGTAGGGCGTTCCACATTGATGTGGCATAATTGCGAAACGTGTTTAGTCCCTTGTTTGACCCGAATCTGGGTTTAACATGATTTGTGGAGCTCCCTCTGGTGTTGTGTTCGTGGTATTCACTGACCTTTGGGAAGTTGTTTGACATGGGTACCTTAGTCGTGCAGTGTATCTTGTAGACCAGGCCCATTGCAAGTTGCTGTACTCTGTCATCTACTCTAAGCCATCCTAGGTTGTCAAAGTGGGCAGGGGTGAGGTGCGTTCTAGGAGTAAGGTCAAGCAGTAGTCTGACCAGTTTGTTTTGTGATGTTTGTCATTTTGTTTTTAGCGCCTTTGAGGTGCTTTGGTACCATGAGGTGCAAGCATAGTCATAGTACCCTTGAATGAGTGCTCCTGCCAGAGTCTTCAGGGTATTCTTGTTTAGAATTGACATGGACCACACACATTGACAGTGTTGTGAAGAAGGCACGACAACGCCTCTACTTCCTCAGGCGCCTAAGGAAGTTCCAAGTCAGTCAGAAGATCCTTAAGAACTTCTACTCATGTACAATAGAGAGCATCTTGACCGGCAACATCACCTCCTGGTTTGGGAATAGCACTGCACAAGACCGAAGCAGACTACAAAGAGTGACACGTTCAGCCGAACGCACAATTGGAGGGGGGCTCCCCACCCTCCAGAACATTTACAACAAGCGTTGCAAGGGCAAGGCTAAGAGAATCATTAAAGACTCCAGTCACCCGAACAACTGCCTCTTTGAACTGCTGCGGTCAGGCAAGCGATACCGGAGTCTCAAGGCGAGCACAGAAAGACTCAGAAGAAGCTTCTATCCCCAGGCCATCAGGCTGCTAAACGAACAATGAATGAACACTACACAACAACAACCACCAAACGCACATAGCACACACATCCACACGCACACACTCACTTTAAACAAACACACTGTAGCACCCACTCCACACACTTTATAGCACACACCCACTTTAAACAAACACACTGTAGCACCCACTCCCCACACTTTATATTTATTGATGAAGGATTGCACTACAACTCGTACACCTTACTTTAAATTGTACCTAAATTGTACCTCATCCCATTTCTGCTTTGCACTAGATAGTACTGTACATTAGTACACTGCATAGTATTGTATATTATATGGTAACTCAGAACATTGTACATATGTCTATACCGAACACTGTGACCTCATTCTCTTCTTCTAAATTACATGCTATACTATGTTATTTGATACTATCTTGTCTAGCACAGTCTCTGGAGCGTAACAGTAAGAAGCATTTTGTATGAAAGTATTCTGTACTTCTGTATGACAACTTTTAAAGAAACTTGAAACTTGAAACTTACCAGAGAGGAGATCCGGTACAAGAATCTAGTTCGTTGGTTGACTTTTTTTATTACATTGGATGCCATTTTGTCACAGGAAAGATTTTCCTCTAGGATGGAACCCAAGTAGGTAATTTCATCTTTCCTTGTGACAATATTGTCACCCACTGTAACTGAGAAGCCGTCGGTCTTGCTGAGTTTGTTATTTGAACCGAAGAGAATGGACTCTGTTTTAACCAGGTGTAATGATAGTTTGTTATCCGCAAGCCAGGTGCAGATTTTGCCTAGTTCAGAGCTGAGGGTTTTTTCAACCTGCAACTTGTTCTTGTCAGAGACCAGCAGGGCTGAGTCGTCCACGAACAGAAACAAGTTGCAGTCACAAGCTGACGACATGTTATTTGCATAAATTAGGAACAGGAATTAGGAATCGAGGGCTTCTCGATTTTGGCAAAAATCATGATCATGATTCATTTGATTGATATAGAAATCACCATTATTAAACATGATTACTCATTGATTTGAGAACATCAGACAATGATTGAATTTGTTTTACTTTTCTTCCTGACCAAATGTTGCCTTTCTGTCATCTTCTACAAGTTACCAAAGATGTTTCAAATGAATAACCGTGTGATGGGCAAGCTACTTGGAAAATGTAGTAAGCTACGCTACAAGTTACTCTCGATTTAAATATAGCTCAACTACAATGGAAGCTATCCCCAGAGAAATGTAGCAAGCTACACTACAAGAACATGGCAAAAATGGCTAACTACATCGGCACTACTTTTTTTATTTATTTATTTTTTACTTCATGATCAGGTTTCCACCAAACAAATAGGCAGGCAAAAAAAAGTTCAGTTTGATTGTTTATTATAAAACTGAAACAAGCCCTCCAACTATGCTAATATGTCTATACTACTACAGTATACATGTACTCAGAGTATAACTCAAGCTTGACACTGGATAGACAAACAATACTACTTATCCTTGGCTGCTAGATATGTACCACTCCTGCTGACTTGTTGTACACAATTTGTAAGTTGCTTTGAATGAAAGCGTCAGCTAAATGACCAAATGTATTTAAATATGTAACTCACAAAACATTCCATGGCCCCAAAATCATGTGGGGACCCCCCCTGGGGGTCCTGAGCCACAGGTTGAGAACCACTGCTCTAGGTGATCTTTTCAAGTGTATGTATTTAATGTTAGTTTGTTTTTTCTTTTCCTCCACCCCCATAATATTGTTCATTTTCTGCCTACAGTGAAACATGATAGCAGCTATCTATTAGTTAAAGCTGTTGACAGAAAGTGCACTGACTTGTGTGCTGTTTCGGAACAGTTGACAATGTTTAATGTAAAAGTTTTCATCAGCTCACCTGAATATGTGTTCTCAAGTTCGTGCTGGACGTGTGGGAGGTTGAGATCAGCTTCGTTTTTGGCGGACACAATAAACACCTAAACATTATGTTTTAGGCGTTTTTTCAGTCAAACTCATACATTTTTCCAGATAGGGCCATGGAGAGGCATTGTTGTTATTGACATCATCATCTTCATCAATGCCATCAGCCCTGGAAACATCGAATCCCTCTGCCATTTTGTGCGGACTGGTTCATGTAATCTGTTAAATTGCATTCATTCATTCAGTGGTCTGTTTTGATTTGCACTTCCTGGTTTGCGGAGCTGGAGTCCCGCCCTATCCTGCCTCTGATTGGCCTACCCGTAATGTTTTGGCCTAACCTTACCCAATCGTGAGTCGTCATACTCATATCTAAACCAACCAACCAATCATAGTGGGTTTTCTGCAGGGATTTTTTTTTCTCACAAATCTTTATGTCTGTTTCTCCGGATAGTAGCGTGTAGCGTTTCCTGATGCTACGTCACTACTTCGTTCTAAAAATAACTGCACTACAGAGAACGCTACTTGGTTCAAAAGTAGCAACGCTACCATCACGCTACTGAGAATTGTAGTTAAGCTATGTAGCTAGCTACTTGTAGCTAGCTACTGGCCATCACTGCGTGGATCCCTCCTCCCTCTCAATACCAAACTACTGTTGGCTTGGGGGACAGGGGTGGAGTGCACGGTTGTGAAGGAAGGGTGCGCTGCATTTACAACGCAAGACAAAATGAGAGCAACCCAGCCCGTGGCACAATGCTCTTTTTTATCTCGATTATCTTGTTTTCATGATCGTGGGAAGCCAAAATTGTAATTGAAATTGAAACACGATTAATCGTCCAGGGCCCTATTCCCCGTACCTGGTTCAACTAAGTCGATCAAGAGTCCCATTATCCAGATTCAATTAACCCGATGTTTGAAGCCGGGATTTTCCTGTTCCTCGAAGGTGGATTCAGTCTCGTTAACTCAAACCAGACTTGAGACCCAGGATAATTGCGCGCGCGCGCCTCAGCTGAAAAGCCAGCAAGTATCGATAGCAGAAATCCTGATTTTCTAACGGCATTGATTGATTAATTGATTTAAAACTTTATTAACAGATTGCAGTACGACTCAATAGCCTCGCCGACAAGTTAAATGCATAATCTATAGGCTAATTTTAAGTCCCTCATTACCCCAATCAATCAGATTATATTTCTTTAAACTTGCCTGCTGGCAGTAGGTTTATGGAATGGATAATCAAATGAGATCTTGCTAGCGAAAATAATTAGTTCAACTGTTTCAGAATAAGGATACAGCTCTCTTACCCATTGATTGATGTATGGTGGATGTTTTACTTATCTGCACTGTGGTGTGACCGTTGGTCGTTTTGACTTTCACGCAGACGACCCGCGTTCGAATCCCACTTCTTCTAGTCTTTTTCTTCTTTTTGCAATGTAGGAATAATTCAATTTGGTGCACGTTGAGAGCTATATGAAGAATGACATCCTCAATGCATGTAGATTTATAATATTTTAACTTAAAACTAGGCTACTTTTGCGTATAATCATTAATATTATATTCCAAAAAAAATGTATTGGAAACGCGGGGTCTCGAACTCGAGTCGCTCGCTTGCCAGGAGTGAACACTGGCCGTTGCACCACTGTGCCAGACGGGATATATCCATTGTGTATCCATCAATGGACAAGAGACCCGTGTTTTGAATATTTTTCTTTTGAATTGGGCGACTTCAACCTGCCTGACTCATCTCAGTCAGTCATAGTAGTCTCCCTCCTACAATCGTTTGACCTGACTCCCACTGCCATGCCTCCCACCCACAAAGGAGGCAACTCCTTGGATCTCATATTTTCCCGTAACTCCAGCATCATTAACACCACGGTAACTCCCCTACATGTATCTGACCATTCCTTCATATCCTTCTCACTAACTCTCATGCTTAACCGAAAGGTCTTCACCCCAACACAAACAGTCTCACTCAGACGCAACCTGCCCTCCCTATCCCCCTCCACCCTCTCCTCTGACATACTATCCGCTCTACCTTTGAGTGAGACCTTCTCTGCTCTCTCCACAGAGATGGCAACCTCCACCCTCCTTTCAGCCCTTGCAACCTCCTTCAACAAGCTCTGTCCCCTCGTTGAGAAACCTGCCCGCCGTTCCCCACCCAGTCCATGGCTGACAGATCCAGTGAGAGAACAAAGACAGGTCCTGAGAGCAGCTGAAAGGAAGTATAGAAAGTCACGCCTCACTGCTGACATCGACACATATCACAACCTCTTGTTAACATTCTCCAAAACCATCACTAATGCCAAAGCTTCTTTCTTCCACCATAGGATCGAGGCCTCTGCCAAGAATCTTCGCAAACTGCATGCTACCATGTCCTCCCTCCTCACTCCCCCCCCACCCCCCCCCCTCCCTCATCTTTCTCTGCCGAAGACTTTGCGATCTTCTTTGAGGAAAAAGTGGAGAACATCCGCAGCTCCTTCTCCCAACCCCCACCCATTCCAAATGCTGAATCGAGAACCTCATCCTTCACTCTGTCATCTTTCTCTCCCATTACAGAAGCAGAGACCCTGACACTGGTAACGTCGAACCGTCCGACTACTTGCCAGCTGGACCAGCTACCCTCCCCACTCCTCCAGACCATAGCACCAGACATCCTCCCATTCCTAACTGCAACCATCAACTCTTCACTCAACTCGGGGGTGGTCCCCTCCTCCCTAAAACAAGCCAGAGTCACGCCGCTCATAAAAAAACCAACCCTGAACCCTACCGTCATAGGCAACTACCGTCCTGTCTCTCTTCTCTCCTTCCTTTCTAAAACACTTGAACGTGCTGTATCCAACCAACTTACTGCTTATCTCTTACAGAATGACCTCCTAGACCCTAATCAGTCAGGCTTCAGGACTGGTCACTCCACAGAGACAGCCCTCATTGCGGTCACAGAGGCACTTCACTTAGCAAAAGCGAAAGGCCTCTCCTCTGTCCTGATTCTCCTAGATCTATCTGCAGCCTTCGACACAGTCAACCACCAGATCCTCCTTGCGGCCCTCGCAGGAATGGGAGTGGCTGGCTCTGCGCTGACATGGCTGTCATCATACCTCAATGACCGCTCCTACCAAGTGTCATGGAGAGGGACTCTGTCGGCCACCCGCCCCCTGCGGACGGGTGTCCCCCAGGGCTCGGTTTTAGGACCCCTTCTCTTCTCCCTCTACACTAAATCACTGGGTAAAATTATCACGTCTCATGGCTTCTCCTACCATTGTTATGCCGACGATACTCAACTCTTCCTCTCCTTCCCTCCCTCAGATATCCACGTCTCTGAGCGGATCTCGGCCTGTCTGTCCGACATCTCCGCCTGGATGACGTCCAACCACCTCAAACTGAACCTAAGCAAAACAGAATTGCTCCACCTGCCGGCCAAATCCTCCCCCCTAACCGACCTTTCAATCACAGTCGAGAATGCAGCTGTGACTGCGTCCCCGACCGCCAAGAACCTTGGTGTTGTCCTCGACGACCAGTTGAACTTCTCTGCTCACATCGCAGCGACGACCAGAACCTGCCGATTCCTCCTGAGCAACGTCAGAAGGATCCGCCCCTTCCTGACAAAAGAAGCCACCCAACTCCTCGTCCAATCAACAGTCATCTCCCGCCTCGACTACTGCAATGCACTGCTCGCTGGCCTCCCGGCCACTGCCACTAAGCCTCTTCAACTCATTCAGAACGCAGCGGCCCGCCTGATCTCAAACCTACCGAAGTCGGCCCATGTCACCCCACTTCTTAGGGACCTGCACTGGCTCCCCATTGCTGCACGAATCCGCTTCAAGGCCCTCGACCTAGCATACCGTGCGGCAAAGGGAACCGCTCCCGCCTACCTCCGGTCAATGGTCTCTAACTACACACCCTCAAGACCCCTACGCTCTGCATCTTCTGGCCGCCTCAGACCTACTCCTATCCAAGCTCCGGGAGGGTCATCAAAGAGAAGTCGCCTATTCTCAGTCCTTGCCCCACAATGGTGGAATGAACTACCCACCCCAGTTAGGACAGCCGAATCACGTCCAATCTTTCGCCGTCGACTAAAGACGCACTTCTTCAACCATTATCTGAATAAAAAAAAAAAAATCTATAAAAAAAAAAAATCTAACCCTAACTAACCGTACTGTCATGCACTTGTCCTAATAAACTAACCTACACTGTAGCACTCAACACTTTGATGAACATTGTTGCTCAGCTGATAGAGTTGTGCCCTTCCTGATGGCTTGTCGTACAGAACTTGTAAGTCGCTTTGGATAAAAGCGTCAGCTAAATGACTAAATGTAAATGTAAATGTAAATGAATGAAGTTTTATCTCTTTATTCTCAAATGCATTAATGTGACGTCAACGGCTCATTCAATTTCTCAAATCCGTCAAACAGCGCATCTCATCAGACATTTTAATCCCAGTTACAATATCACAATAACGTGTGAGTGATGATACAATTCAACAATCCTCAGAGTCCTCGTAATTCATAATCCACAAAAACCACAATCCACGCATAGACACTTCAATTTTATGCTTGAATGAAACACAATCCGGGCGCTCCGTTAAGCAAATCTACAGCAGAGAATATATGAAACTAATCAGAGCCAAACGGGGCCCAGCCCTACTGGGCAATGATGTTGTGATTTCTTAAGATAACTGATGATACAATGTAATTACCTGGTCACACATTAATCATAAGGCACCGTTACACATTATACAATCATTCTGAAAAAAAAATCTATATTTCTAAGTAAAAGAAATTATAATAAAAAATAACGTATCACTCTGTACTTTACAATATGACATATCTCTCTCTCTCTATTTTACATTATGACATATCTCTCTCTCTCTGTACCTTATATTATAATAATAATAATAATAATAATAATAATAATAATAATAATAATAATAATAATAATAATAATAATAATAATAATAATAACTTTATTTGTATAGCACTTTTCATACAGAGGTTGCAGTTCAACCTGCTTCACAACAGTAAAAAATACAGGCATACGCGAGCATACAATTTTTTTATGTAAATACAAAGAGATAGAGAGGTAGCAAGGTTAGGCAAATCACAGTTCTTCAGCAATACAAATAATAAAATAGAATAGATTAGATAGAGTAAAAAAGTGCGGTTTGATTCAGTTTAAAATAGGCTAAAAATAATAAGATAGAACGGACAGTAAAAAGGTGTGATAAGATTGTTCAATAAAAAATATATAACAACAGAGCAGTGTATCGTTCTTAGTACTTTGAGTTTCTTTACAAAGTTCTAACATACAACAGAGCATCGCTCTAACATACATACAACAGAGCAGTCCTTCGCTCTAACATACAACAGAGCAGTCCGTCGCTCTAACATACAACAGAGCAGTCCGTCGCTCTAACATACAACAGAGCAGTCTGTCGCTCTAACATACAACAGAGCAGTCCATCGCTCTAACATACAACAGAGCAGTCCATCGCTCTTAACACTTTGAGTTTCTTTACAAAGTACAGTTCTAAGTTACCTTATAGAACAACAGAGCAGTGTGTCGCTCACAACAACAGAGCATCACTCTAACATCATAGAACCGACATATGAATTTCATTGGAAGTGTATGAAAGTAGGTAGGGTAATAATAATAATAATAATAATAATAATAATAATAATAATAATAATAATAATAATAATAATAATAATAATAATAATAATAATATAATAATAATAACAATAATAGTTAAAAAATAGTCATCAGTAAGAAGTAAAAAGTGTGATAAAATAGTTCTCTTAAAATTACAGTGCATACAGTAGGAGGTAGTGAGATACAATTAGCATAGAACCGACACATGAATTTGATAGGCAGTGTATAAAAGTAGGCAGGGTAAGAATAGTGCAAAAAAGTACAATTTGTGTCAGGAAAGTGACGATGTTTTCGTCACTTTGCTAATATGAGAATTGAACTTCAGTATCATCCGCATAGCTATGGAAATAAATCTACATTATGTTCTCTGATGATATCACCCAGCGGTAACGTGTAAAGGGAGAAGAGTAAAGGACCTAAGCAACTCCCTTGTGCAACTCCATAGTTGTTGTCGTATCAGACATGTGATCTCCTAGTTTAACATAGAATTTCCTCCCTCTGATGTATGTTTTAAACCAGCCTAGCACATGTTCTGAGAAACCGACATGGTTTTCAAGACGATGGATTAGAATATCGTGATCGATTGTATCAAATGCTGCACTGAGATCTAGCAGGATAAGGATGGAGATCTTATTCTCGTCAGAGTTTAGCCTGAGGTCACTGATTATTTTGGTGAGGGCAGTTTCAGTGCTATGATATTTTCTGAAAACCCGACTGAAATTCTTATAAGATGTTGTTTTCTTCAAGAAAGGAATTTATTTGAACTGAAACTATCTTTTCAAGTACTTTACTAATGAATGGTAGGTTGGATATTGGACGATAATTTGCCATTACATTACTATCCAAGTTAGGTTTTTTTAGTAATGGCTTTACAACTGCTGTTTTAAAGGCATCTGGGAAAATACCAGTTCTAAGGGAAGGGTTAATGATATCTAGCACAGGGCTTGAACCACTATTAAACACCTGTTTGAAAAAAGCTGTAGGTATAGGGTCAATGTCTGAGGTGGAGCAGATACATTCTGAGACAGTTTTGCAGAGTACATCTAATGTGATGCATGTGAATCTTCTCATGGTTACATTGCGCGGTTTGCTGCAATCAGCTTTATTTCCATCATGAGTAATGCTGGCCCTGATCAAGGTTATTTTGTTGTTAAAGAATAGTGCAAGTTCTTCACACTTAACCGTTGATGACTGAGGAGGTGTAGGGGCAGTGTTGAGTAGTACATAAATAGTGTAAAAAAGGATTCTGGAGTTTCCAGCGTTTTCTGCAATGATTTTAGAGAAGTAGTCTTTCCTTGCTAAGCGGATGGTTTTATTATAAACAGTTAAAGCATCTTTGTATATATCACAGCATATGGTGGTTTTTGTTTTTCTCCATTTTCGCTCCGCTGCACAACATTTCCTTTTTTCTTTGTTGATCGTATTTTAGTTCAACCAGGGCGAGGCTCTGGTTTTCTTCTTTTTCGTTTTTAGTGGGGTGACAGAATTTAATACAGATGACAGTGCATCATTGAGATTTTCTACCATTTCATTTAGAGAGTATCTCTCTCTCTATATATACTTTACTGCAATTAGAAACTGGCCCCTGTACATGTCCAACCCCCCCCCCCCCCCCCCACCAATGTACAGTTTCTTCCCCTTCGGATGTATATATTTTTTATAATCTCTTTTTACTACACAGTTCTGTATATATGTTTGTCGTGTGTATGTCATAAATGTCATGGTGAATTGAAAATGAGGGACCCCGATGTAAACAAGACAAAAGTCTTTTTCTGGTCTGCATCCTCTTAGCAGTTTGTTTTGTATTGAGCTGTACTGTATTGTACCCATTCTGCAATCTGTTAATAAAGTTTTTAATCAATCAATTACATTATGACATCTCTCTCTCTCTCTACCTTACATTATGACATCTCTCTCTCTCTGTACCTTAAAGGAAAACTCCAAAATGTTGGGAAATTAGCTTATTTGCCATCAACCCAGGAGTTAGACAAGAAGATGCATACCTTTTTTCTTCTCTGTGCATGCTGTAGGAGTAGGAAGAGACACGCACCGTTAGCCTAGCTTAGCATCAGTCACTGGAAGTAGGTTCCTCCATTAGCCTAGTTCCCAACGTCTTCCTACTCCTACTGCATGCACAGAGAAGAAAAAGGTATGCATCTTCTTGTCTAACTCCAGGGTTCCCAGAATGTTGGAGTGTTAAGATACATACCCTTTTCTTCTCTGTGCATGCAGTAGGAGTAGGAAGACATGCACCGTTAGCCTAGCTTAGTGTCAGTCACTGGAAGTAGGTTCCTCCATTAGCCTAGTTCCCAACGTCTTCCTACTCCTACTGCATGCACAGAGAAGAAAAAGGTATGCATATTCTTGTCTAACTCCAGGGTAGATGGCAAATAAGCTAATTTCCCAAAATGTTGGAGTTTTCCTTTAAATTATGACATATATATCTCTCTATTTTACAAGATGACATATCTTTCTCTCTCCCTGTATCTTGTATTATGATATCTCTCTCTCTCTATACTTTACATTATGATCTCTCACTCTGTACTTTACATTTTGGCATATCTGTCTCTCTATTTTACTTTATGACGTATCTCTCTCTCTCTGTACTTTACACTAAGACATTCCTCTCTATCTCACTCTTTGTACTTTAGAATGAACGAGGCTCAGGTCAAGGGATATGAATCAGATGTTGGAACCAAGACAACGCTTCACATGATGTATCCTGAGAGTGCCATTGATTTGGACAAGAACACCCATCTTGTGTTCATTGGGTTCAAGGTGACGGACCTCCGGTGGCTCGTCAGTGCCTTCACCACGGGACGCATTACACAGTGAGTGTCTATGGGTGTATCATTTGCATTATCAACTAATCACATCGACTGGCGTGAAGGATTGTAACCCAAACAAATCTACCCTTCAGTTTACTGGGCCACAGTGGCTCAGGAGGTACTGTAGAAAAGTAATTTCGTAATCAGAAGGTTCTTGGTTCGATTCCGGCTTCTCCCGGTAACGTGTCCAAGTGTCCTCGAGCGAGACACTTAACCCCTAACTGCTCCCGAAGAACAGGCTGCATGGTTCCCGTGTGTGAGTGAATGGGTAAATGTGAGGCATAACTTGTAAAGCGCTTTGGATAAAAGCTCTATATGATTGAAGTCCATTTACTATTTTACTGTACTTTACAAACATCTCGCCTCTGCCTTTCTTTCCATCCTCCCCCTCTCTAAACCCTCCAGGTGACGGTCCCACAACCTCTGTGTGTGATCTTCCTGTTTGCATACCCTTAGACATGTGTTCTTCATGTTCTTCATGCACTGTGTTTGGCCCTCATTATACCGACCACCAAAATACACATCAGTATTTCTGAAGGAATTATCAGAGCTAATCTCAGTTGGTATCATTAGATGTGAAAGATTAATCATACATGGAGATCTGAATATCCATATCAATAAGAAGAACAACCCCAAGGCTATTGAGCTTATCAACCTACTGGACAGCTTTGAGCTAATACAACATGTAAATGAAGACAAAAACGATAACCGTTGTTAAGCGAAGAGTACGAGATGACATGACAGAAGAAAAGTTCTCAAATATCATGAGACTAACTAAACCACCCAGCCTGGACTGCTCTTTAAACTGCATGGTTGAAAATCTCATTTACACTGGATGTAAAGAGAAGTCAAATGACAAAATCTCCCCATGGTTAAACAATAGCAGTGTTGGTCAGACTATGAGAATATGTAGTTCAAGTTCAAGTTTCAAGTTTTGTTTGATTTGTCACATATAAGGTACATGTACAATACAGTGAAAGGCTTGGTTCTGTATGAGCCTCCTGATATTTTGCTTCATACAGTAAAAAAAAAGTAAAAAGAAGAAAGACCAAACACTATATAAAATATACCCAAAGCTAAAGTACAAAATGCAAACAAAATGCACAAATGAGTTAGAGCTGTAGTGCAACAATTTTAGTAATAAATAGATCAAATAGGTGTAGTGTTTAAAGTGTCCAAAGCGAATGTTAAGGTGAATGTTTAAAGTGAGTGTGTGCATGTGTGTGTGCAATGAATGTAGAATTGATGAGTTAGTGTTGCATAGAGTCATTGCAACAGTGGCTCGGTAGGTAGAGCAGTCATCTGGTTAACCAGAGGTTCCTGGTTCGATTCCCGCTCCTCCCAGGCAGAATTTTGAAGTGTCCTTGAGCAATACACTTAACCCCTAATTGCTCTCGATGAGCAGGTTGGCAATGTCTGCCGTCAGTGTGAATGTATGAGTGAATGGATATGTGAGGAACAAATTGTAAAGCGCTTTATAAATGCAGCCCTTTACCATTTACCATTCATTGATCATCCTGATGATCTGGGGATAGAAGCTCCTTTTGAGTCTCTCTGTAGAAATGTGGTTCTTTCTGGTCTGTCCTTTTGGTGAACGGAGAAGGATTCGGCGGGCTGGATAGCCTGGTCTTGTACCGCTGGCTTCAACCAAGTCTCAGTGAAACAAAGGACATTGCAGTCTCTGATGTCCCTCTGGAATTTGTAGAGCTGCTGAATGAAAATGGAGGACAACTAAGCTCACAGTTCACTGCGATATATATAAAGAAGCCACGACTGCCTATAACAAAGAAATAGAAGTGGCAAGAAAGGAATACTTTTCTAAGATTATCACAGGGAATGCTGGAAACTCTAGAATATTATATATAGTCCCAGTCAGGCCACTTTTTAAGCAGGGGGTCTGAAAATGTTTTTGTTACAAAGGCTTAATTTCCTGCATTCTGGTGCAGGAATGTTTGAAATTGTACCCTTTAAATGCCAGTGTTTGTGATGGCATCACAAATTATTGAAAAAAAAAAAAACACACAAAAATGTAAATATCTTCAATCTATCAAATGCAAAGTGGATTTTTATGGGGGGGGGAGGTTATTACAGGCTAGCATAATGTCAATGATTAGCAACAACACTGATTTCGATGGATTTTAAGTTTTTTGTAATGTAAAATTGAAAAGAATACTCATTCTTACCATTAGGGAACTAAATTGCCCTCTTCAAAAACGCCATGAAAATATGATATGCTTTTTCTTTGATAAATCTTTTATTCAACTTCAGCCCTGATCATAATCACCAATACATTTTCGATTTTTAACCCTTTAAATGCCAGTGTGTGTGTTACGACCCCTGTGAGTCTAAAGGGGTCCCCACACGGCGAGCGATTTTAGCCAGGCGACCGATTTTTTTAGCGAGCCGACAGACAGAATTGTATCGCCTTCATTGTTATGAATGAGAGAACCCACACGGCAGGAGATTCTGAAGCGACGGTCGCACAGCTATTTCTGTCGCCTCGCTCAAAATCGCCTCGATCCTATTTTTGGAGGCGACGGCAGGCAGGACAATGAGGAAATAATATGACTTCTACAGTAGAAGTAGTACAGAAGTTCTACTGGTGTATCATTTGTACACCATTAATGTATCATTCAATACATTCATTGATCAATAACCTACGTATTATTACCATGCTACTTATGTTCATTATTATTAACGGGAACAATTTAAATAAATAACGTTAGTTTGAGAAGCTGTAGTGGCCGCTTGTCATTAACTAATAAATGAACAATGCGCCACGATGCACCTACTAGTGTTTTTATACTCGGGTAACAAAAGAAGTTGTGGATGTTGACAGAGTTTAATGTCCAGGCTGCAGCTGATGTAGTTTGTAAGGTTTATTGTCCAAAGAAAATTATGGTTGAGAACAAAACAGTTTGCGTCTTCCGTGAAAAAAACACTCTCTCAGCAGCTGCATAACAATACTTGTCCAATCGTTGGTAATGAACGTATCGTAGCGATCAGGCATGCACTAATGTCAGGAAGAATGAGGAGAGGTTGTATTCGTATATGGTGGTTTAATTCCAGCTCAATATGGGTTTTACAGGTTAATACTCTCTCGTACTGCACAACACAGCTACCTGCTAACCCGCTTCACAACAACCTAACGTAACGTCCGGGACTCCGGTCCCGGCGGTCCGCCCTCCTATATCTCCCGGGGGGAAACACCCCCAGCTAAACAGAGCGACACATAGCTTATTATACCTGAGAACGGTCGCCTCTGGTGTGGGGGGCTAAGCGATTGTCATTGAGCGACAGGCAATCACATCGCCAGGCGACGTCTGTCGCCCGCCGTGTGCAGACCACTTAAGGGTAAAGGGATGTAACATAACAGTTGGTTGACAGAAAAGATGGACCACGTTTGTAAACAACAATGATATTTATTGATAGATGCAAAGGAAGCACATGTAGCTCAAGGGTGATCCCAGGCCAAAACAACAAACAAACACCACTATACTCCAAATAAACCCAATCTAATCTATGGTAAAAGAAATTACATTACCTAAACTACTCTTACCTAACCAAAACAGGAGAAAACAATATCCAAAGGAAATGGCAGCTCACCCCATCTGTGCTTCATGAGAAAGAGAGAAAAACACATTAATGATACATAAAACAAAGGCAGAATATATACAAAAACAAACTATAACTAACAATGCTCTCTCTGTGGCCATACACACACAAGGCAATTTCCACTAAGCACAAAGGCCAATAAACGAAATGCAATATTGTCAAAGTCAAGGTTACAAAATCACACTAGGCCTAGCCTCATGCCAGAGAGAGAGAGTGACTGAAGTGAGAAGCCATGTTTTAACAGGTGTGTGGTGATCCATGATTGGGTGGTGTTGATTGAGTGTTGGAGTCTGGAAAACCATCCACCAATCGGTGCTGTGCTGGGTAATGGAAGGGCAGGCCTGGCAGGGACCAATGGTGGAGGGAACAATGGCTGGAGGGAGGAAAGAAAAATGGAGAACACACACACATGGAGACACACACTGGGGAATATATACATTGGGATGTAACAGTGTGTGATGGCATCACAAATTATGGTTAAAAAAACACAACAAATATTTTCAATATAGCAAATGCAATGTAGATTTTTCTGGGGGGGGTTGTTACAGGCTAGCGTGTGTCAATGATTAGCAACAACACTGATTTAGATGGATTTTTTGTTTTTTGTAATGTCAGATTTAACAACAACTCTTTTCAGAAAAGTGGGAGTATTTCGTTTTTAATCTGACATTACAAAAAAAATATTGTTAGGATCAGGATTGAAGTTGAATAAATAAAACTGGCCTGGCCTGCTTCTACAGTAAGTTATGTGGCCTGACAAATTAAAAAAAAAAAAAAAAATTATATAATTAAAATGTTTTATCAGCACAGGCCAGACCACCGGGAAAAGTGTTCCCGGTGCTCCCGATGGCAAGTCCAGGCCTGTTCTCAGCCATCGACCAGCTACTCAACACTGCCCTCGCCCCTCCACAGTCCTCAAAATGTGAAGAACTCACATTATTCTTCAATAACAAAATAACTTAAATTAAAGCCAGCATTGGTCCTGATGCAAACACATATACCATATTGCCTACGTGTCCCGCATTGTCCCGCAAAAGCAGTGCTGCTGTCCTGCGACTGAACCATTTTGACCTGGTCACCCTATCTACACGTCCTCTACATAGTCACACTGACCGGTAATCCAATACTTACAAAACACTACACTCAAAAATGTTACCTGCATGTAAACCATATTCAACTACTTGGGGTAAATTGAGCAAAGGCGTAAGTTGAGCCACACCTTGTTTCTAGGAAACCGTAAAAGAAAAGTGAGCATATGACCAGAAATTTAGGAGGAAGGCGCCATTTCATGGAGTCTGTGAAGGTAAGAGCCACACGGCTAAAGTGGTTATTCATGTATGTCCAAAAAAATTTTAAGGTAAAAGAGAACTTAGTTCAAATATTCCTAGCAGCAGTAGTACATAGTAAATTAAATAAAGTGGCAGTGAGTTAGTGTGTGTGTGTGTGTGTGTGTGTGTGTGTGTGTGTGTGTGTGTGTGTGTGTGTGTGTGTGTGTGTGTGTGTGTGTGTGTGTGTGTGTGTGTGTGTGTGTGTGTGTGTGTGTGTGTGTGTGTGTGTGTGTGTGTGTGTGTGTGTGTGTGTGTGTGTGTGTGTGTGTGTGTGTGTGTGTGTGTGTGTGTGTGTGTGTGAGTGAGTGAGTGAGTGTGTGTGTATAATGTGCATAAATAGTAGGAAACATGTTTGTATAGGAAATTACTAGTTTTAGTTTAGTTTTTGTAAATATTGCCTTGAAATAGAGAAGCTGAAAAAGGTAGCAGGATGTAGCCTTCAATAGATAAGACATTATATTGTCAACAGATATGGTGGAAAAACAAACAATGTTTTAAATGTAATTGTGGTTAAATTTGTAGTTTCTTTAATTGAATTAACTTAAACTAGAAAAGTAAATACAAACTAAATTAACAATGTAACTTGTAATTTGTTTCACAACAGAGTGGTTTCAAAACAGTCAAGCAAGCCCCAACAGTACGGGCGGACCTTCCTACAGGCGATATAGGCGGTCGCCTAGAGCGCCTATATTTTAAAATTTTGTTTAAAATTTTTATTTTATTTTATTTTATAATTAATTTTTTGTTCTCTGTGCAGTTTTGGCGCCCCCCTCTATATCTGCAACCATTATTTTTACATAAAAAAAATTCTAACATAAGGGAAAATGAGCCAAAAATCTAAAACGGTCGATCGGTCTGAGCCTCAGCTTTAGGTGTTCACAGTCAGAACATGCTAGAGCGCTGTGCATTGATGGGTATCGGTCAAGTGTTTATAGAATTGAGCGTTGAGGAAAGAAAGACTAACGTTAGAGAACTATGAAGAGGCAAAAGCCATAAAAAAAAGAAAATTACAACAACAACAAAAATTATTACAAAAAAAATTAAAAAAAAAATAAAATCTCGCCTAGGGCGCCAAATGTGCTAGGTCCGCCCCTGTCACACACACACGCACAAGCACACACACAAATAGTATGTTTTCCATTCAAATCCCTTTACAATTAAATGTTCTTGTATCATTTCATCCAACAGAACGTACCGAGCCGTGAAAGCAAAGATAAAGGGTAACAAGGACTTGGTGAGTCAAACAGAAACAGGTCTTCCATTTTGACCAATGAGTCACAAATAATTAATGTAACTGTGCTGTAGTGGGTAAAGGGTTAAAAGTATATAAAAGGTAAAAAAAATATATAGATATATCAGTCCAATGATATTTCCATAGGTTAACTGTTGATTAATAACCCACACAGGTGTCGGTCCTCCATCCTGCTTTCATGAGATATGTTCATCAAATATGGCTGAGCAAGAGGGGAGCCCAACCGTCTACTGGCTTCCTGGCTCTGTTGCTTAGCATGCACATCTGTGACGAGGTAAATATATTATATTATATATAGAGACCTGTACTGTGTAACCTTGTCATGAAGAAACATCACTTCTTCAGCAAACTAACTGGTGTAGTTGGGACCGGATTGAGCTGAATAAGAGGAAACCCTCCCATCAGTGGCCACACGGAGGGACTTAAAAGATATTTGTGGCAAATCATTAGTCAAATAGAAAAATATAATTCATGTAACATTGTCTGTCATGTCTTCCCAGGTCAATGTGTTTGGATTTGGGGCAGACAAAGAGGGAAACTGGAGCCACTATTGGGAAAAACTAAAAGACACAAAACTGAAAACTGGAGAACATGATGGAACGTTTGAGTATAAACTTATTGTGGAACTGTCTGACAAACAAAAAGTCCATTTCTTTAGAGGATATTGAGCAATTACAGTTTTTCTCAGTCGCTTTGGTGCATTTCACAATACTATTAACATTTGCACAACAGTTAGTGCATTTCTCAAAACAATTAGTACAAACTGCAAAGCCTATATTGATAACGTGCAAAATGGATATTTCATTCCTCAAAAGCAAGTATTCATGTCAATGAAAGTGTCAGTGTCATCAAAATGAAAAGTCCTGACACCATTGTTTATGAACAAAATAGTCAAATGGCTTTGTCACGTTTTCATTATGACAGTTGACACATTATGACACATTCTGTAAGTGTATTCAATGCAAAAAAGTCAGATCTTGGTGACACTACCTGAAAATGCTCAAGACAGCACTATACATTATTTGCACAGCCATTTGAAATCTACAGTTGAGTTACACATTACTGTATTTTGTGAGGTAGATACAAGACACTGAATACATATGTTTCATTTTTACTGCATAATGCTCTTTGCAATTCTAATTTGTTCACAGCATTGTGCAGAGTAAAATTACAGTAATGTACAGTAAACATGATATACTGCCTTAACCCATATTACTATAGTGTACAATAACAGTGCTTCCCACTTGTAACATGCTGCAGTACAGTACCATACTGTAAATATGGCAAATCTTTACTGTAACACTACTTTATACTACAATACAGTAAATATGTGCTGTAGTAAAGCTGTAAGTCTAAATGTAAAATGTAAAAAGTGATAAGCTCTTGTCCCACTGTAAGCTTCATGTATGACACAATGGCAGTAGTGCAGTGCAGATTGTTTAGTGATGAAATACTGTCCAATATACACACCTGTTCTCCCCACAAAATGTTTGAATAATTAAATGTACAGTGGTTCTCCCAACATTTGGCTGCACCCTTTGACCAGCCTCAACCATTGTGAGACTGTGATTGACAACATGGTTCACAATTGTAGCCCTAATTTCATCAGGAATCTGCCTATAGTATGTACTTGGCCTCTTCTTCCTATTCCCCTGTTTTGTCCCCTTACCCTTCCTCCCCGCATCCTCGCCCCTCTTCCACGATGCTGACCTTCCATTTCTGTGTCACAGTATTGTCAAAATGGTACACACTATGTCCAGCTCTGTTCATATATGCTTGCCAATTGAGGGTTCATGGGATTCAGCTCTGAGTGACTGTGGAGAAGTGACTTATCATTGGTTACAACTAATGCTTCACCCAAGAGAAATTGTTAAATGTGGAAGACATTTTCAGGAAAAAATTATAAAGAAATGTATAAAATTAGCTTGATAGACTTTGAGAACTAGTTCAACATTTTTGTATGTAATGAATCAAGCAATGAAATGAGGACTATTAGTTTAATAGGGAATGACTATTCAGCATTCATAAGTATAGTTAATTTTGACTGACATGACATAAGCAAATGATAATGCTATAAAACAGCAGAGAATTTTATGAAAGCAATAATGCATGTCCAAAAGCATTTGCGATTTGGAAGGAATGAGAAACTGCCAGTATGATGTGCACAGATGACTAAATGTTGTTATTCTGATCAGAGAAATGCACCAAAGCAATTGAGAAAAACTGTATTATAGATTATACCAGTGGTTCCCAACCTGGGGGTCCTGACCCCACAAGGGGTCACAAAAGTTCCACAAGGAGTCGCGTATCCCTCCTCTTTTTTTGATCATTTATTTACCCAGGGTAGGTTCTCTGAGCATGGATGCTCTTTTTCAGCTACGCCACATTCACACAGTTCCATTCACACCTGGGAGCTGCCCAGTACAAACACAGTCTGACACCATTGGCCAGTGAGCAACTCCACTGGAGCAGTTGGGGGTAAGTGCCTTGCTCAAGGGCACTTCAGTGGTTGGTGTTAAGGTTAAGGTTGGTGCTCTTGATTTTAAAGTACAAATTTATATTAAAGAAACATGTCTCAGTATTTAATCATTTCTGTGAGGAAGACAACGCAAAGGGTTATTTAAAAAGTTTGTATTTTTATTTTTCTATTTAGGAAAGATTTCGAAATAATATTTATTTTTTATCTTGTCAGGGGCACTTGTCGACATGAACACCAGCATCATTCACAGAGCTAAGCTAGCAGAGCAAGCTGGCTAAACACTAAGAGTTGATACAGAAATGGCCAAGCGGGGCGGCGTGGCTCAGGGGTAGAGCGGGTCGTCCAATGATCAAAGGGTTGGTGGTTCGAATCCCGTGCAAGCCCATGTCCATCCCACTGCCGTTGTGTCCTTGGGCAAGACACTTAACCTACTTGCCTCGTATGAATGTGTATGCATGTGAATGAATGTTGGTGGTGGTCGGAGGGGCCGTAGGCGATGATTATTCGCCACGCTTCCGTGAGTCTGCCTCAGGGCAGCTCTGGCTGCAATTGTAGCTTACCACCACCGGTATGACTGTGTATGAACGAATAATGGACTCTGTAAGCGCTCTGGGGTCTCTGGGGTGTCATGAAGAGCGCTATATAAATCCAATCCATTATTATTATTATTAAGCGTCAGGGAGAAGGGAATGCTGAGTTTATCGAGAGACACACTTTTAAAGCAACACTATATCACTGACATCTAAGAAGGGAGATCCCCCCTTGGACGGCCATTCTAAGGTTTCTCCCCTCCACATTGTTTGTGGTGCTTTTTTCCTATTGCTAGGTTTTTAGTGAGTGTTTCCTTACCTTCGCGTGGCGTATGTCTGGGAGTGTTGCATTTATTAATTTTACATTTTATTTAGGATTTCATGGTGTTTTTAGTTTTGTTCTTGATTTATTGTGATGTTTCTTCTTGACTTGTTTAAAGGGGAACTATCTTATAAATGGCCTTTTTGAGTGTTTAGCATTGTTTCCTAGCTATGTGAACTTATATTAATATGATCTATGTCTCTAATTCTCATATTGGCGCATTCTTCCAATTCTCCTCTCACAATATTCACCCTCACTGAACTGAGTCATTTGAAAATGTGATGATTTGTGATGTCAGAGAGACACCGCTGCATGTTAATGTGGCTGTGTGGCATCAGGTACAAGATGAGCTGCACACAGTGGTTGGAGCCCAGCCTCAAAACGGCTCGAGATCTTGAGGTAGAAAAATGCTGTTTTTGAGGACTTGATTAGAAATACAAAACAATGAATAAAAAAAATATATATATTACAGAGGTGTTCCATAGACTCACAGGAATTGTGTAAAAGTGCCCAAATAGTGAAAGAAATAGTAAAATAGTTCCCCTTTAAAGAAGATGTGTCCGGCCCATGGGGACACTAACATGTGTTGTCGGGCCTTACAAATACATTTAATTTGATTTGAAAAAGAGGAGTTGATATTGAGAGAATTCTATTGAGTTTAGCTTCGTAGAGGTAATGGACAAAATTACAATTATATTGAGTTTGGCTTCATAGAAGTAATGGACACAATTACAATTGAACGTGTCAATTGTGGTGAGAATTGGCAAATAGTTTGACACAAACTATTGTGTCCGAAATATTGTGTCTGTTACTAGGCTTGAGTAAATTGTGATGAAACAAAGGAGAATATCAATTATTATTATTTATACATATTTGTACATCTTTGACGGTGAATGAATCCTTCAAATATTGGTTTTGATTTGAACTTACTCCTGTTGTTACTGTTCTATTAATCTATAGAGCCCCCCTCTTTGCTAAGGCTAGCTCTATTGATAAGATAGCTGACTCACTCTGTTATTATTCCAATGTTGAACTGATTGTTATGGGTGACTTGATATGGGTGCTCTGGGTGACTTGAATCAAAGGACTAAACCAGTCTCAACTAGAAAATTGTTGGAAAGTGTATAGCCATAGGAAACCTTATGAAAATGACTATATTTTCACTAACTTTTCTGTATTGCTCTGTTCAAGCCATTCAAATCTACGGGAGCACCCAGGACTTAATAACAAGAGTAGCAGAGAAAACAGGAAGGAACAGCTTGTAGCAGAGAACACAGGAAGGAACAGCTTGTAGCAGAGAATACAGGAAGGAACAGCTTGCAGCAGAGAATACAGGAAGGAACAGCTTGTAGCAGAGAATACAGGAAGGAACAGCTTGTAGCAGAGAATACAGGAAGGAACAGCTTGTGTAGCAGAGAACACAGGAAGGAACAGCTTGTAGCAGAGAATACAGGAAGGAACAGCTTGTAGCAGAGAATACAGGAAGGAACAGCTTGTAGCAGAGAATACAGGAAGGAGCAGCTTGTAGCAGAGAATACAGGAAGGAACAGGTTGTAGCAGAGAATACAGGAAGGAACAGCTTGTAGCAGAGAATACAGGAAGGAACAGCTTGTAGCAGAGAACACAGGAAGGAACAGCTTGCAGCAGAGAATACAGGAAGGAACAGCTTGTAGCAGAGAACACAGGAAGGAACAGCTTGTAGCAGAGAATACAGGGAGGAACAGCTTGTAGCAGAGAACACAGGAAGGAACAGCTTGTAGCAGAGAATACAGGAAGGAACAGCTTGTAGCAGAGAATACAGGAAGGAACAGCTTGTAGCAGAGAATACAGGAAGGAACAGCTTGTAGCAGAGAATACAGGGAGGAACAGCTTGTAGCAGAGAACACAGGAAGGAACAGCTTGTAGCAGTGAATACAGGAAGGAACAGCTTGTAGCAGAGAATACAGGAAGGAACAGCGTGTAGCAGAGCATACAGGAAGGAACAGCTTGTAGCAGAGAATACAGGGAGGAACAGCTTGTAGCAGAGAATACAGGAAGGAACAGCTTGTAGCAGAGAATACAGGGAGGAACAGCTTGTGTAGCAGAGAATACAGGAAGGAGCAGCTTGTGTAGCAGAGAATACAGGAAGGAACAGCTTGTAGCAGAGAATACAGGAAGGAACAGCTTGTAGCAGAGAATAGAGGAAGGAACAGCTTGTGTAGCAGAGAATACAGGAAGGAACAGCTTGTAGCAGAGAATACGGGGAGGTTGCGACCCTCTCTGCGCCGCCACCTATCTCCCTGTCTCCGGCTGTCTCGGAGCGATGACGGGAGTGTTGAGCGTCCTGTGATTAAGACGGGGAGGACGCAACCCTCTTTGCGCCACCCCTGTGCCTCAAATAGATCCGCTATCAGCTCTATCTTTAATCTTTCAAAATATTCAGTTGCTATCGCTATCAGCTCTATCTTACATTTTTCAAAATGTTCAGTTGCTATTGCATGCACTCATCTGTGTTTCACTACACACATGAGTGCATGCTTACCAACTGTCCGTCTGCAACACTACTATCAACGACATCTAAGAAGGGAGATCCCCCCTTGAACGGCCCTTCTAAGGTTTCTCTCCTCCACACTGCCTGTGGTGAATTTTTTCCTATTGCTAGGTTTTAGTGAGTGTTTCCTTACCTTCGCGTGGGGTATGTCTGGGAGTGCTTGCATTCATTCATTTATTTTGCATTTATTTCAAATTTGTTGGACCTTATGGTGTTCTTGTTTTATTCTTGATTTATTGTTATGTTTCTTCTTGACTTGTTTAAAGAAGACGTGTCCGGCCCATGGGGACATTAACGTGTGATGTCGGGCCTTACAAATAAATTTGATTTGATTTGATTTGAATAAAGGAAGGCACTGGCCAACATCTACCACCTATTGGTTTTCACAAGGGTGAATTACTTATGAATAGTGACTTTCAAACAAATTTCAAGTCAGGTCAAGTAAAACATACATCATACCCAGAGAGCAAAAAATGAGTGAATCAACGTTGAAATAGGGTTCGGCAGAAATATTGAATCTATGTTGAAGCCTGACATTGAAATTATACAGATCGTTGTCTATGACTTACATGTTGAATCAACGTTAGGTGTCAACCATAACTGATACTATATCAATGTTGATTCAACCATCATCTAAATGGTAATCTACATGCACATTTTAGTTGATTTTATATTGAATCAATGTTAGACATCAATGTTTATTCAACCATAATCTAAATGGTAATCTACATGCACATTTTAGTTGATTTTATATTGAATCAATGTTAGACATCAATGTTTATTCAACCATAATCTAAATGGTACTCTACTTGTACATTTGTAACTTGTACATCTACTTGTAACTTGTAAAGTTAAGGAATCAATACTGATTAATGTACATTTTACATTAAAATATTGCTGCTGATATGTATACATCATAACATTACATGTTTTTTTCCTGCTGTTAAACACACTATTGTTAAATAAATAATAATACAATTCTTATATGACCATATTTCCAAAAATGTGTGAACAAAAATGACAACATGGCTTTAATATGAATTTTTTTTTTCTAGGGTCTCATATCATACTTCCAGTGACCATACCTTTTACACACAAAAAAATAACAGACCTTATAACAGGCTTTCATTCACAATACATATATAGCCACTGCCAGAATAGTGACACA
Organism: Notolepis coatsorum; assembly: GCF_963971535.1. Taxonomy (NCBI): domain Eukaryota; kingdom Metazoa; phylum Chordata; class Actinopteri; order Aulopiformes; family Paralepididae; genus Notolepis; species Notolepis coatsorum. Next base: position 6,704,536 of record NC_140170.1, on the reverse strand, counting down.
CATATTGTGTGTGGTGAGCACACGCATTCATGCACAACGAAGACAAGATTGCGTTGTCTCAATCATTTTAACGATAGGTTATGTATATAACCTAGTTATATTAGTATTGGCTGAGCGTCCCGCTCTGAGCCTTATGAGATACCCCTTATCTCCTATGATACCTACTGTATCCCAACGAACAACTACATGCACCCACACCTGAATGGGGCCCCGCCCCTATGGAGGCGTAGCCTATATAACCATGACTCTGGTCACCAAACACTCTTCCTCGCCAAATCTCGTTCCAGGAAAAGATCCCTCAAGAGGGAACTCAGGGCCGCGCAGAGCGGGACGCTCAGCCAATACTAATATAACTAGGTTATATACATAACCTATCGTTATATATCGTATTTGCTTATCGCGTCCCGCTCTGAGCCTTATGAGATATGGGTTAGAGCGGACGCGAGACCCGACAGATGTACCCCCTGAGGACCCGTAAGCCCACATCAAGGGGTGCGGGGAGCCCTGTCACCCCATCCTCCCTAATGAAGGGGGGGCGCAGTCAACTCCACCTGAATGCGAACAAGAGGGAACCAGAACCCCTTGAACACACCGTACAGGCGGAACCACGTGTGACTCAACACACTGTGGCCCATACCCATACACTCCTGCTACCCTACCAAAGGACGGGAAGCAGGAAAGGCCACAGACCCCAGAACCGCCTGGGAGACAGAACCCCCGGTCATGTCCATGAGGTAAAACCTTACAAAGGGACCCGGGGAGGACCATGAAGCTGCAGCACAGATGTCCTCCACCGAGGCCCCACCCAGGAGAGCGGCAGAAGCAGCCACCCCACGAGTGGAGTGCGCCCTGACGCCCCCAGGGGGATCCTGCCCAGCCAACGTGTAGCAGAGGGTAATGCCCTCGCACAACCAATGGGACAGGCGCTGCTTCGACAGTGCCTTACCAGCACGAGCCCCACCGTAACAGACAAAAAGCTGGTCGGTAACCCTGAAGTCCTGAGTACGGCTGAGGTAAATCCCCAAAGCACGGACTGGACATGACAGGTGAAGGCCCGCATCTAACTCACTAGTGTGAGGAGGAGGACGAAACGCCTGAACCACAATATCCCGGGAGCGGAAGGAACTCCGGATATTCTTAGGCACAAAAGCAGGATTAGGTCGCAGAGTGGCACTGCAATCGGTCCGAAAAGACAGGCACTCTGGACGTACCGAGAGAGCACAGAGCTCACCTACGCGTTTAGCGGAAGTGACGGCCAGTAGGAACGCGGTCTTGAAGGAAAGCTGTCCCAACGGCGCCTGCTCGAGCGGCTCAAACGGGGCAAAGGACAACCGACCGAGGACCAATTGAAGATCCCAAGTCGGAGCCCAGGAGCGTTGCACCGGCTTAACGCGTTGAGCGCCAAGCAGGAAACACTTCACAAGAGGGTGGCTGAACAAGACATCGCCTCAAACCCCTCATGATAGGAGGATATAGCTGCTGCATATACCCTCACCGTCGAAGCCGACAGTCTATCAAGGAGAGACTGGAGGTAACTAAGGACAGCATCCAGGGGGCAGGAGACTGAGTCCCGGCCCCCCGCCTTACACCACACTTGGAACATACGTCATCTGCCCGCGTAAGCGCGACAGTGGAGGGAGCATGCACATTCCGGATGGTAACACCATCAGGATCAAGAACCTGCGCCCCTCAACGTACCCGTCCCAACAACTGACCTAACAGATGTATGGGGAAGAATCCCTGGCGGCACGGCATCGGTCCCAGACCTGCCTGGCTATGTCCAGACGTAATCCTCACCCGTCAGGATGAGGACCGCCCCGCGACAGTACACCTGCACCCACATTCTCCCTGCCGGGGATGTGGGGAGCCCTCAGGCCGCGCAGATGGAGGACGCCCATAGCCAGCCGCCCGCCGCCTGGTGCAGACAGGGGGAGCGTACTCCTCTCTGTCTGTCGATACACGACACTGACGTCGTATCGTCCGTCTTGATCAACACCATTTGTGGACCAGAAGGAGCGCTTTCAACACCAACACATTGAACGTAGCGCAGACCGGGCAGCATGGTTTGCCAGCTGCCCCCTACTGCGTTGGCCCGACGTGTCACCAGCGAGGGAGGCGTCAGTGAAAACGCAACGTGAGACAGCGCCGTAACCGTCCTAGGACAGAACCTCCCGAGCGTGTTGACAACACGCTCTGAGAGGGATGCCCATAGCCCTCCAACCGTTGACTGGGAAGAGGAGTACTCTACATCCAGTCTACAGCAACCCCAGGCTGGTAGAGACCTGCCTGGTACGAGACCTGACGATCCACCTTGACCACGAAGGACCAGAACGTCATCAGGTCAGAACACTCCGTAACCCCTGACGACGCAGAGGCCCCAGTGCGGCCTCCACGCACTTGGTGAAGATGCGGGGAGCCAGAGAAAACCGAACGGCAGCCTCTGGTACTCATACGCTAACCCTGCAAAGGAAGCGTAGGTAAGCCCTAGGATGGAAGATCGGAGATGCGCATACGCATCCTACAGGTCTATGGAGGAGAACCAGACCCCCACCTGACAGTGTTCAACAGGTAGGAGACGATCCAAAAAATGCTGAACCTTCCCATGGGACAGGTCCAGCCTGGGTCTTACACCCCTCCCTCCCGACTTCTCAGGCAGAGAACACCGGGAGGAGAACGCCACGACGATGGCTTGCTTCGTCCACAGAGATTGGATCTCGTTGACCAGAGCTGTCACTGCTGGAGACCCTGACAATAGGGTCTGTACCAAACCTGAAAACGGGTGGGGTTGTGTAAACACAAGTCCCTGCCTCAGCGTTCTCTCCATCCACCTCGACATATGGTACTGCTGTTGTCATATGTGATGACACTCCCAACGCACCCGCCGTCACGTGGCGCAGGTCCGCCAGGAACTGTAGATAGTTGGCCCGGTCCCCCCGCTGTGCGTAGCCAAACCTGGAACCGTGCGAGCAGCGCGTTCCGTGTCGGGACATCTGACCCTGACACCACCCACGAGGCAATCGCACCCAAGGGGGGACCCCGACAGAAAGGGCCGGTCTGATACGGGGGGCTTCCGATGAAAAAAGCCCCCCCACTGAACACCCCTCCAGAACATGCTGAGGAGTTGTTCTGCAGCCGGACATGCAAGGTGTAAGGACCCCATGGGTTCCTACACACCGTAGCCCTGCAGTGATATTACTACCACCCCAAATCACGCGTGCCTGCGACCACTGCCAATATTTCAGGAGTGGGAGGCACCAACATGATACCTGGCCTGGCGAAGGCGAGGCCGGGGAAGCCCGCACTGTGTGCCTCAAAGGTTTCGAGCCCCCCTGCTGACAACACTTAAGTTGACAGACGTAACACCAGGCTCAACCAACACAGCTTATGGTGTGGGAGCCGCTTGACAGCACAACATTCTCACGGACAGACCCAGGCTCAGCCATCAACTGGGTGTCAGCCCCTGTCCCCATGAGAAGCGAAAGGGGGGCCGCCCGCGCTTCAACGAAGGCACGCGGGCCGCAGCCAAAGGAAACAATCAGAGCCCACTTTTTCCGCTGGTGTTGGGGAAGGGAGTGATCGGAGAGCGGGCTGCTCGCGGCAGGACGGTGACGGCTTGTTTGTTCAAGCCGAACCCATCCTACATGGCCGATCCCTCGGCCGCCAAGGCTGTCGGGCTTGTGGACACCTGTCGAATCAACGCCCAGGATACCTCCGGCGGGGGAAAACATGGCCGCCTGTCGAGGGCCTCGTCATCGCCGCTGACGAGGCCGTGCTCTCTCTTCTTCTGGCTGCGCGGTGTGAGGCGGTGTAGGGCCTAGGACAATACCGCCCGCGCTCCAGCAGAAGACCAAAATCCCCTGCGGAGAGGGGAACCCTGAGCGGTTATAGCTTGCGGCTGGGTCAAAGCTAATAACGTCAACAACCTCGCGCAATGTGTCGACGTCGGCTGGCCCTCAAGGCCCCGCCACCAGACACAATTTTTTTTTAATAGAAAAAAACAGCAATTTGAACACAGTTCTAATCGCTGCCAATTCCATACCGTGGCGGTACAGGCTTTAACAGACCACCAGCCACTCGCCAGGCCGACCCACCCATGGCGTCGGCCGGGCGGGGCACTGTTTCAATATGTCAAAAACAAAGGACTGATGTTAACACGGAGCACCAGTGGTGGTTGCAAACAGCAACCTCCACTGTGGTGTGCACCATGAAAGGGTTAAATGAATAAAAGAACTAAACCACAAAATACTGTAGAATGAGCAAACCCATATACACAACGTTAAGGGGAGGCGGACCAGAGCGAACTAGTCCCGCCTTCATTCAAAATATTCACAACAGCACACCAGCCCTAGCTTAGCCCATTTACCAAAAAAGGTAAACAAAGCCCCCCCCCGCACTACTCCCCCAGTATACCGATTGACCGTCAGTATGAATGGTTGAGAGGAGAGAAAGCTGTAGCAAGACAGACCTTCTCATAGCAGAGTGACAGAACGGACCAATAGCCCACTACACAGGGCCCCCTCAGGGGGTGGGGGGCCTCGCGTTTAAAATCGCACAGGGCCTCACATTTCTCCCAGGCGGCCCTGCCCCTATACTACTACAGCCTAGCGTGAGGCGATGTGGAACCCAGATCAACAACCGCCTGCGCACAGACATGCAACATGTTTACCATGTCGGCTGGACCCATAGCCCCACTACCCGATGCCAATGTGGATAGGAACTAGCCAGCTGAGCCATAACCCGCCGTTAAGTCCCATCCTGCAGTAATATAGCTCTACTGCTACACCGCCGAGCTCACGCATCGGCCCCAGATGGGGGCACCGTTCCATAGACCCCGCCGGAACACAAGGTAACATACCTGGCTAAGCTACCTAGCCACGGCCTACCCTGTTGTCAACCCATTTACCCGAAAAAAGGTAAATAGGACTCAGCAAAAAAAAAAAAAAGAAAAAAACACAACAGCCACCGACTGACCTTCATTGATGAACCGGGCAAGAGGAGGGAGAAGTGACAACATCTCACGGCGGAGACATTAGAACAGCGTAGCAGTTAGTATGTAGCAGTAGTGGTAGCATGTGGCATTAGCGATAGCATGTAGCATAGCATTAGATGTTTAGCAGCACGCCCAAGACAGTTTGGAAACCGTTTTCTGCAGTGAACGTTCACCAAACCATCCTGCCCCCGGCGCCAACACACAACATGGTTGTGTAACAAAACAAACCAGCATTACTAACACTAATACCCATGCCTGAAGACACAGGGCCTACCTGGGTACAAGCTGGCCCGACAGCCAATCTTGTACAGCTGAACCTTGATCTGCTGTCATCAGACGAGGAACATCAACATAGGCCCGTCGTGTCGCCGAAAACATGCTTCGAAGATGCCAGGGGCCAGCAACCTCCGGTAAGCTTTCAACATTATGACTCTGATCTTTTTCATCCTGCTAGTTACGTATGGTGCACGCAGCCGATACGATGGAACGAAAATAGAGGAAGAGTGTTTGGTGACCAGAGTCATGGTTATATAGGCTACGCCTCCATAGGGGCGGGGCCCCATTCAGGTGTGGGTGCATGTAGTTGTTCGTTGGGATACAGTAGGTATCATAGGAGATAAGGGGTATCTCATAAGGCTCAGAGCGGGACGCGATAAGCAAATACGATATATAACTATAAATTTATGAGCTCAAAGTATGAGCTCACTGACTGAAATGTCCAACAAAAAGCATCAATTGTCAAATAATATTGATCACATTAACTAGACTAGATGTTTTTGAGGAAATTAGAAAGGGAACAACAACTTAACCCTTGTGTCTGATCAGATTCGTATTTGTTTGATAACTTTGCAGTGATTTTGTTTGTAGCCAACATAATATGTGGCATAATCTTTTAATTATCTTGTATTTTTTTTTTTACTCTTCATAAATTGTTTATTCCACTTCAGCCCGATCATAACCACCACATATTCGTTTTTGTGTCATATTTAACAACTCTTTTCAGAAAAGTGGGAGTATTTCATTACAAAAATAATATAAAAAATGGTTATGATCAGGGCTGAAGTTGAATAAAATATTTATGGAAAAGAAAGTGGGAAATTATTTCAACATAATCTTTTTATGGAGTTTTTCAATTTAGTCCCCTAATAAGAGTATAATACTTTAGTTTTCAGACACAAGGGTTAAATAACAATGGCAGAGGATTTGAATTTAAACACAGTGGAGCTTAGATGATCTACAGTTGTCCACGACTTATCCTCCAAGGCATCTGCTATATAATAATCTTCAGATTTACTTAAGTGTTATTAGTAGGTTACAGCAATAAGCATTAGTTTGCTCAGTCAATTATGGCCAATTCGTTTTATATTGTTTAATACAGTTAAATAAATAGATAAATGAAAAGCAATTTTTTTTGGATTCCCCCCCCCCCCCCCCCCCCCCCCACTGTACCGAAAATAATACCGAACTGTGTCTTCAAAACCGAGGTACGTACCGAACCGTGGATTTTGTGTACCGTTACACCCCTAATGTTTCTATAACTCTCTCCCATATAACTCTCTCCCATACCCTTAACACCAACCGCTGAAGTGCCCTTGAGCAAGGCACTAAACACCCAACTGCTCCAGTAGAGTTGCTCAGTGGCCAACAGTGTCAGACTGTGGTTGTACTGGGGCCTAACAAAATTAATAGTTTGTTTCAGGTTGGTTGTCAGTTTGGCCATGGGTAGGTAGGGAATTTATTTTATTTTATTTTTTTATTTTATTCTTTCCCACGGCGACTATGGATAGGGAATTTCTTTATTTAATTAAAATGTTCACAACAACATGGATGCATGTACTCTGCCAGCATGTTTAATATCCATAATACTAAATGTTTGACTAAGATTTCTATGAAACTTTATTAAAAAAAGAAAAAAAAAACAGATTTTTTTTTTTTTTATAATTTTTTCTAAAAACTCATAAAATATATTGGGTCGCACCTAAATCGGCAGGGTCGGTCGGCAACCTGAAACCAACTATTAATTTTGTTAGGCCTGGGCAGCTCCCAGGTGTGAATGGAACTCTGTGAATGTGAAGCAGGGCGTAGCTGAAAAAGAGCATCCGTGCTCAGCGAACCTACCCTGGGTAAATAAAGGTTAAAATAAAAAATAAAAAAAAATAAACACTGCAAGAACAGGCTGAAGCAGCAAGTCATTCAAGTAGATGCCGTCCATGGAAGAACAGTGTCCATGAGGGTAATTCCTTGTACTGTATGAACCAGGGAAACAGTGTGCTGGGGTACCCCAAGTTTGACTCTGGTTCGCTTGACTTAAGTTTGGGTCACTTCGGTTCCTTGAGATGCCTCCCTCCCGGCCTGGCGCATAATGAAGCCACTTCTTGACAGTTTCGCTGTAGTCCTGGTCGGTCAGCTTGGGGTCAAACTGTCGAGCAGCAGCTGATAGACACAAAAATAAAAAAGTGAGGAAGAGAGGTGAGATGATGTACGATGATAAGAGCACCCCTCACTTCACACGAGTGCGATTTTTTTTAATCACTCAATTACTCACTCTGTAGGTCTACAGTAACAAGCTACAGTCAGCATCCAGTTAAACTGGACAGGAAAGAGAATTAAGCAATCGCCTAGCCTGACACCATCTAGGCAATACAATGTGTATCCATGCACCTCTAAAGCTCACCAATTACGTTGTCCATTTCTTATAGGTTGCACTTTCATCACTTTATTCCAACATAACACTTTTTTTTTAAGTTTTTGCAACAGCATAATTATATTCTGAATCACCAGCATCACCAGCATCACCACCTCACTACCTAAACTTAACCTATGAAGTAGTTTGCAGGGGAGGAAGCTCACCAAACATGCAGGCTTGTAGTGTGGTGTGCTTGAATGGCTTCTTGCTTTCTGAACAACGCTTGTCTTTATTTCCAGCCCAGTTGAACCCACTGGCCAGGGCGTTGGTCATAGCAGTTTTCAACATCAGTCTGATCAGGTTCTCTGAATTGGTGCCTCTTACCAAAGCCAGGCGAGAAATCTAAATCAGAGAGAAGAAAATGAAGGCCCTGCGTTAGAAACAGCATAACATTTATTTTATGAACACAGAGCAACCAACTTGTTTATACACACACTTTATGCATGCACTGATATTCCAGCCCATGCCAGTCATTAGGTTTAACCACATTAACCCTCCTGTCCATATGTAAACGGTATATTTGAACAATTTCAAAACGTTTCATGAATAGCAGATATACAAGCTCTAACACGTTTTGAACTAGAAAGTGCTAAACACATTTTTCCCCTGAACAAGACCACACTGAAACGATCTACATTTGATAAATGAATGCAGTTCAATAAATTACCATCTTTTGACGGACTGATTGCTCCATCAGTAATGATTCTGCCTCATTGAAGTCTTGTTCACTGTCGATTGGCAGCTGGAAGGGGAGCATAGTGGTTGTGGTGGCCACCCCGTGTCCCCTGGTCCCACCAGATATGTTGCTGTGAAGTGCCACAGAACAACAAGTGACACTTTTGGAAATTGACATCCTGATTCGTTCCTATATAACCAGTATATTCTGAAATGCTGGTTCTGCTTAAAAAATGAAACTGAGCCTTTAATGTCTGCATAGAAGGTGTCTGTTGTCTGTGAGAGCAGGCCCCCGATGGGGAGTCAACCTGGGGAATGTGAGCAGAGGAGAGGAATCTGCAATGTTAACCCTCACAGAAGGGAAGGGAATTAAAGGTTGAGGTTGTGAAGTTTTAGAGAAACAGGGAGTCCTGAAACGATAGAGAGAATCTTAAAAACTATATAACAATTAAATGTTTAATGTGTACACTGTATACTATATATATATGTACTGTATTATACATGTATGTGTATCTGTATATATCTGTAGTATGTGTTGGGCTATGTACTATATAGCCAGCAGTCTCCCTCGTCTGCATCCCCTTGAGTTGGGGCGAGTGAGAACGAAGGGGGGCCCCTTCGGAATGCCATCTCTGAGCAGGGTGCTTTCCACAGCAGGTTGTCACACCCTGCGTAGAGTAGACAAGGATAGGTACAAGTATGTGCATATATATGTGTACACTGTATGCTATATATATATGTACTGTATTATACATGTATGTGTATCTGTATATATCTGTAGTATGTGTTGGGCTATGTACTATGTACTCATGCTGGAGGTGTGAGTTGCCTTCACTTCAATACTGCTTGGCCACTGAAGAATGTGAAAGACAACCTTGGAGCCTCTGGTCTCTGCTAAGTAACGGATGGGTATTTTCCAACACAAGGTAATCTGTTACTTCTCCAACAAAGAGGCATTCATGTTCTGAGGTAATGGGGTTTTCCTAGTAGAGTAGGATGGGAGGAGAGCCAGTCCCCACGTACCATGCATTGACTGGCTGGTGAAATGACATCACAGTGACAGCGCTGTATTTGGACCAATAAGCAAAAGAGATCTGGGGCCCTTTATAAAGGCCAACTGGCCAGATCACAGGCAGATTTTGGACTTTTTGAGACATTGGAAGATGGTGCTTGCAGACACCGGGCACAAGCCGTGCCAGATGAGATGTTTTGTTTTCTCTTTTGTAACTTGTCTTTTCTAATTAAAAATACCTCTTTATAAATTATCTTTTTGTATCCATTCTTCCGACCAGACGGACGGGTAAGCATTGAAATGTGTTTTGCATTGTAACTTCACCCTTTGCGTTCTGATTTATGATGTAAAGACTTTAGAAATCAGCCGACAACCACGCGGTCCCGTAATGTTTCTGATTTATGATGTAAAAACTTTAGAAGTGGGGCTTTATCCATACGGAGGCCTAAGGAGAAATATGTCAACCACGCGGTCCCGTAATGTTTCTGATTTATGATGTAAAAACTTTAGAAGTGGGGCTTTATCCATACGGAGGCCTAAGGAGAAATATGATTATGCATAAGGACTAAAGGTGGGTTCCGTATAACTGTGATTATCAAGTAATGCCATACAGTGGTAATACGGCCAACCTAGTAAGTTAAAGCAAAATAGAAAAATATACTCCGCAACTCCAATCAATCAACCGTATGACTGGGGGGGACGGAGGGGTGCATGTGTGTGAGCCTGGGTCGGCTGGGTTTAAGCCCTGAAGTTTTATAGACGCATTGAGTCCTAGACATCCCAGACGTCGCAGGACGCTGCTTGAAGCTGAGATGCGGACCAATGAGTTATGGGATTATCAATCTGACCTAGGCTTATGACTCGTACTTAACAGTTGCCCTCAGCCAACTCGGTCTTGATGAACATCTCTGGACAGATCCTTCACCACGACAAGTAATTCAGCAAGCATTGAATTCATCTTCTGGATGGTAAGGTCTTCAGAAGAAGAGTTAAAATCATTAAGTGAGAAATAAAAATAAGCAGCAAATCACACAAGGAATTACACCATGTCCAATAGACTTGCCTTTCATAAGCTGCCCGTCATCGCCGGCCATCTGTCTACGCTGTGAAACACCAGATGGGGTGTTGTGCCCTGAGCTGTATCCTGACATTGCTGTAGAAACAAAATCATAGTTATATATTTCACTATAGTTTGACTGCATTGGATCAAACTGGTGGTAGTTCCCTCTAAAATGGCATACCATTTTGTGCATGTTGTGAGAGACCAGGGGGACTGTAGTATTTCCCCGAGCTGCATCCCGACATCCCTGTAGAAACAAATCATTATATTTAAAAATACAAAATCTGACTTGTCAGTCAAATTAACATACATGTCATAATCACTAACACCGGTTCCTGACAGGCAGCAAGCGAGCGAACTGGAGACGAAATCGCACACGACACTGTCCTGATATGACGCAGCGCGTGTCCGAGTGTGTGTTACCTGGATTCTCGACCAATAAAAAGTGTTTAGGGGCGGGACTCGGCCGCGTAATCGCTCAACTAGAGACACAGCGAGCGAATATTTGAGGGGTGAACGACATCGCTGCTCAGTTCACTGTCGCTCGCGGCAGGTCAGGATAGTCTGATTGAAACGAATACATTTTAATCACTTTTTCTCGCTCGCTCGCGTCGCTCTATGTCAGGAAGGGGTGTAAGGAGTTGTATCCCCGTCTCTCAAAACACTGTTACTGAAAGAGTACAGTATCATACCACTACTTGCACTTTGTCGATCTTGCAGCTGCTGGACATGTGAGGCCTGCTGCTGCTGGTGGTACTGTACAATATCAAATCCTGGCATCTCGGCTGAAACACAGTAGGAAATACACAAAGTTATTAGCAAATGACGCTATTGTAATCCCCCATGTGAGAAAATGTTTGATTTCCATTCAGCTGATTTCACGTGCACTGCCAAATACTACTTTAATAAAAATATCAAAGACAATGCGAGACAATACAGATATTTTAAACATGCCAGAATATTATGTTATGAGATTGCTTGATAACTCACCATTATGTTGAGTTAGCGATTGCCGGTAGTTGCTAGTAACCAGATCTACAAAGGGGAAATGTAAAATAAGTTGCGACTCAAACATGGTGGAAATTGTGCTCAATATAAAAGCATTATGTACAACTACACATTTTTATTGTGACATTGCTTGCAAGTTGTGAAGGCTTTGAATTTTTGTAGTGGGCTGGCATGCACCATGATGCCAGCGACCTGCCAGCAAGCTCCTCACAAGAACACAGATATGGGTTCACTTACTGTTATTTGGATCAGGAGTCTGCAACAAATCTAAATAGCTGTAGATCATGCCACCATCCAAAGAATCTAAAAAAGGTAAGCCAGGGTGAGAATTGAAGATGCTGCAAATCATGTTTAAACAGTCATCTAGTTGGCATTTTAACATTCATAGCAACATACCATTCATTGTAGGCTCTTGGCCAACAACTGGAGGGTTGCCGGATCTTAGCGCCTTACGAGACCGGCTCGATTTTGGAGTCTGTCCTACAACATATTTTAGTTGGCATGTTATTCACAATGTATATATTTTGGGCCAACTATAGAATAACTGCAAGAAATGCAGAAGTCCAATCAAATTAAAATGCTCAATTTGTCGGTACATGGTCAGACTAATTTGTTTAACTGTTTATTATTATTATTATTATTATTATTATTATTATTATTATTATTATTATTATTATTATTATTATTATTATTATTATTATTATTATTATTATTATTATTATTATTATTATTATTATTATTATTATTATTATTATTATTATTATTATTATTATTATTAACTGTAGCAGTGATCATTTCCAAAGTGCCTATATAAAATAAATGCATTGCATCAATACCTGGGAAACCCCTTTGGCAAAACGTTTTCTTTTGGCGTCGCCACTCGAGTCATCAGAGTCCGAGTGCACATACTGCTGATTTGGCCTAAAAAAAAGTATATATATACACACATGTAATAAATGTAGTTATGATACTACGTTTATTAGTCAAGGCTAAAGTCTGAATACATAGGCCCTCAGGCCACTGTGTGTTATCCTTTTAGCACTACTTGCAACTACAACAGCAGTGCCATTATTTACAACACCCTAGGGAGAGTTGTCCCTTTAACAAAGTGAACACTGTACCTGGATCTTCTTTTCTGGCTGAGATCTCCTTCGTCCTCAGATTCAATTTCAGAGGTTGGACACATAGTTGAGGTGTACTTGGTCTCTCGTTTTTTGGCCTCATCATGGGTCTCTGGAAAGAGCACAGAGAAAATGACAATTAACATATCTGCAGTCCAGTGTTTAACGAAAAAATATATGTACCTCTTATCATATGTGCATCGTCACAATTTGCATCCTCACTTTTTGTGTATGTGTTGCACGAAATACTCACCACACGTAGTAAGCTCACGTACATCCTTATAGGTGATCCATTTATCATCTGGTTGCAGTCCATCTCGAAGGGCTTTTGTGAGCTTTATGTGTTTAGGGGGCCATAACACAGTCTGGTCTTTAGCATTAAACCAGCTCTCTAGAACTACTGCTGTCCCACCATTTGGGAACTGTACAACTGACCACAGCACCACCTCACCATTCATCTTCAAAGGGCTGAAATGAGAATTTACGGTACTAATAATGATCTCTCCTTACAAGCCATTCCCATACCGTCCTAAACCAGCCACAGGACCAAAGCAATATAATCCAGCCGAAAAGGGCTCTGTAGTCGTCGGTGTAGGTTATCCAGTGTACATATCCACACGGTTCTCGTCTAGGGCTCCTCGGATGGCGGCACAAGGTTAGGCCGCCCAGCCTGGATAAGCACACTAGCTCGGTACGATGAAACGTTGGTAATGCTGGTCACTGTAGAACGGTAGCCGCACGATACACTATACATAATAGACTAATACTTAATAATAGAATAGGTCGAACTCGACGATACAGCGTTAAACTCTGACACTTCAGCTATCAATTTGCACGCGGTCTCAAGGCTCTATTTTGGGGCAAAACGGGCCCACTTCACAGCACGTTGTATCGTGGTGAAGGCTTCAACTTATTGGGGTAACTAACTGCTGTATCCACCTGCAACGTATTTATACGTAAGGTGAATAATCTATAGTACCAGCCTTATTTCTGTCTGTAGTCGTCGGTGTAGGTTATCCAGTGTACATATCTACACGGTTCTCGTCTAGGGCTCCTCGGATGGCGGCACAAGGTTAGGCCGCCCAGCCTGGATAAGCACACTAGCTCAGTACGATGAAACGTTGGTAATGCTGGTCACTGTAGAACGGTAGCCGCACGATACACTATACATAATAGACTAATACTTAATAATAGAATAGGTCGAACTCGACGATACAGCGTTAAACTCTGACACTTCAGCTATCAATTTGCACGCGGTCTCAAGGCTCTATTTTGGGGCAAAACGGGCCCACTTCACAGCACGTTGTATCGTGGTGAAGGCTTCAACTTATTGGGGTAACTAACTGCTGTATCCACCTGCAACGTATTTATACGTAAGGTGAATAATCTATAGTACCAGCCTTATTTCTGTCTGTAGTCGTCGGTGTAGGTTATCCAGTGTACATATCCACACGGTTCTCGTCTAGGGCTCCTCGGATGGCGGCACAAGGTTAGGCCGCCCAGCCTGGATAAGCACACTAGCTCGGTACGATGAAACGTTGGTAATGCTGGTCACTGTAGAACGGTAGCCGCACGATACACTATACATAATAGACTAATACTTAATAATAGAATAGGTCGAACTCGACGATACAGCGTTAAACTCTGACACTTCAGCTATCAATTTGCACGCGGTCTCAAGGCTCTATTTTGGGGCAAAACGGGCCCACTTCACAGCACGTTGTATCGTGGTGAAGGCTTAAACTTATTGGGGTAACTAACTGCTGTATCCACCTGCAACGTATTTATACGTCTTAGCGGTGACTTTGAACTAGACATTGGGGGTATGGCCGTGGCGCCTAGGGGGGTCGCTGTCCAATAGGAGAACGAATATTATGGTCTGGCCTGTACTAGGTAAAGGGATATTCCGTGTATATGTACAAAGAATATACAAGGGATATCAGACGATATACAAATACTATACAATATATCTCAAGTAATAAATATATATATTCGGTTTAATCTGACCCTTTGTAACAGCCGCCTCCTAATTAGTCCGCACACATTGCATTTTTGAAGCATTTAAAGGAAAACTCCAACATTTTGTGAAATTAGCTTATTTGACATCTTCCCTGGAGTTATAAGAAGATACATACCTTTTTCGTCTCTCTGCATGCATTGGGCTTAGGGAACGCCTGGACAGTTAGCCTAGCTCAACTTCATCACTGGAAGTGGGGCAGACATCTAACCTAGTTCACTACAGTCAGGAAATATACTCCAAATACAATCAAAATACAACTCCCAAACGTTCCCGTAAACATGTTGTGACCTGTGTATTTACCACGTCTCCCAGTCACACAAGTCACACAAGTCTCCCAGTCACACAAGTCACACAAGTCTCCCAGTCACACAAGTCACACAAGTCTCCAAGTCACACAAGTCACACAAGTCACACAAGCCCAAGTCTCCAAGTCACACGAGTCACACAAGTCTCCAAGTCACACAAGCCCAAGTCTCCAAGTCACACGAGTCACACAAGTCTCCAAGTCACACAAGTCTCCCAGTCACACAAGTATCCAAGTCACATGAGTCACACAAGTCTCCAAGTCACACAAGTCTTCAAGTCACACAAGTCACACAAGTCCAAGTCTCCAAGTCACACGAGTCACACAAGTCTCCAAGTCACACAAGTCTCCAAGTCACACAAGTCACACAAGTCCAAGTCTCCAAGTCACACGAGTCACACAAGTCTCCAAGTCACACAAGTCACACAAGTCCAAGTCACACGAGTCACACGAGTCACACAAGTCTCCAAGTCACACAAGTCTCCCAGTCACACAAGTCTCCAAGTCACATGAGTCACACAAGTCTCCAAGTCACACAAGTCTCCAAGTCACACAAGTCACACAAGTCCAAGTCTCCAAGTCACACGAGTCACACAAGTCTCCAAGTCACACAAGTCTCCCAGTCACACAAGTCTCCAAGTCACATGAGTCACACAAGTCTCCAAGTCACGCAAGTCTCCAAGTCACACAAGTCACACAAGTCCAAGTCTCCAAGTCACACAAGTCTCCCAGTCACACAAGTCTCCAAGTCACATGAGTCAAACAAGTCTCCAAGTCACACAAGTCTCCAAGTCACACAAGTCACACAAGTCCAAGTCTCCAAGTCACACGAGTCACACAAGTCTCCAAGTCACACAAGTCACACAAGTCACACAAGTCACACAAGTCCAAGTCACACAAGTCACACAAGTCACACAAGTCTCCAAGTCACACAAGTCACACAAGTCTCCAAGTCACACAAGTCACACAAGTCACACAAGTCCAAGTCACACAAGTCACACAAGTCACACAAGTCTCCAAGTCACACAAGTCACACAAGTCTCCAAGTCACACAAGTCTCCCAGTCACACGAGACTCATGTGACTGGGAGACTTGTGTGACTTGTGTGACTGGGAGACGGGGTAAACACACAGGTCACAACATGTTTACAGGAACGTTTGGGAGTTGTATTTGGAGTATATTTCCTGACTGTAGTGAACTAGGCTAGATGTCTGCCCCACTTTCAGTGATGAAGTTAAGCTAGGCTAACGGTCCAGGCATTCCCTAAGCCCAAAGCATGCAGAGAGACGAAAAAGGTATGCATCTTCTTGTCCAACTCCAGGGAAGATGTTAAATAAGCTAATTTCACAAAATGTTGGAGTTTTCCTTTAAGCGTTTCAATTGGCCAGCCAAACATGTTATCTGTGTACATGTAATATTGTACTAATTGTGTATTTATTAATGAGGTAAGTTATGCCCCGAAATCCGACGTTAGAGTCAGTGTGTCAATATAGTTACTGCACTTTAGCTTTGTAGGGCAGTATGGTTATGCTGTTAAATGAAGTAGTGGTATTGCAATGGCACCATCTCCGTCTGGAGAGAGAAGACATTTGCGCTTGATATAGCGAAGTTTACCTATCCCTATATCTTCTTGCAAGCCACTGACCTTGTATGTACCAATGTATGATGATTCACAGGGATACATGTAGTATGGCTGTTTGTGTCTGTACTTTCTGTAAATTATATATACCTCTTCCTCTGATTTAAGAATATTCTCTACTAATGCAAATCCATCTCCAACCTCAATACAATTGTCTCCTTTCTTTGTGGACAAAGTAAACCGATGAGTGGAGACCTTCCTGTACTGTTGTGAAGAAGTAAACTGTGGGGGGACAGGCCCATCAGTGTGAATATTACGCAAAATTGGATCATCTGTGGGACATAGGGATCCAACATGTGGAATTTCAGACAACCTTTTCACTACCTGTTGTAGAGGCTGATGTGGCTTGCGTAGAAGATGCTTAATTTGTCCAAGATAGTTCTCAAAAGGGAATCCTGAGATATTATCTAGAGTGCCAAACTTCCTGTATTCCTCAGCCAAATGAATAAGCTGGTGTACATTGTACACAATTTCACCTCTTCCATACACTGTCCCAAAGTGTTCAACAAAAGAAACCATCAACTTGTGCGCAAAGGCCAACATTTCCTCAGAAATACTAGGGGACAGCAACAAGTACATTCCAACAGAAAACAACATGAAGTTGTCATACAGCTCACTGGGGAGGGAATCCTTCAAAACAACAGGACCCCAATACAACATGAAGGATCGCAACTCAGTAGCTTTCCAGCGATCTAACTCTGACAGTTCCCTTGGTTTACGGTTAAATTCACAAGGCATGTAGGGACGTAGCTTTAGCAGTTTACCTGAAATGGCTTGTACAGTTTTGGAAGGGACCCTTGTTGCCAAATTCTTCCCCTTTAACCATATATTAAGCAGTTTCCTTGTAACTCCGAGACAACAGAGATGCATGTAATCAGTTGGAAACATAGAAACCATCTTAACTAAACCTGTTAAAGGGCTCGTCCCATTGTGATGTGCCTCATCAACCATGTCTGAGAAACTGGAGTCTGTCCTAAGTCTGACTTTTGTTTCAGGATATGTCATTTTATTTCTCCATACACCCTCCTGAAAACACTTGTCACAACCAGAATAGCCATTAAATGCCTTGGTCTGCTTAATATAAGCTCTAGCCGGGGCATCACAAATGAAAGAAGAAATCTGTACATCAAATTGCTTGTCATTATAAATAATGCCATTAGACAGTACATTCTGAAGATCTTTGACAAACTGCTCTAGGTACTCAAAAACACTCTTTGGCTTGCTTAGACCACAAAAAATGCCAACAACAAATGGGGACTTTGTGTAGTCACATTTGAGACGTCCAAGTATGGGCCAAAACTGAAGTTTAGAACTTTTGAATAAAGGTAAACCATCTATATTAAACTGTAAATTAAGAGTTGTCAGAGTTGCCGGTAAAATCAAACATGCCAACCGTGAAAGCACCCCTTTGACTAAACCAAAATGATAGTATTCTCCCCCTTCAATCTTAGTGGTAGGCACATGTTTTTGTGTTCCTAGCAATGTTCTTCCATCTTTAGGAAGGGTGGGGTGAAACATCTTCAAAATGGACAGCAAAGATGATAGTGCAACCAGAGAGACTGAATAGGATGTTGCCCAATATTTTAAACTTGTCATGAGGAAATCTTCATTATGCTCATCACTGTCAAAGACATGTTCAGGTTCAATTTCGTCATCCCCAGCTATACTTTCAAAGTGTGCATTTGACTCACCTGGTGAGTCAATATTTTCACTTTGATCACTGATAGTTAGTGGTCTGTTTAGTGGCAAGTCTGAAGTTGATAAATCTAGTGGCAAGTCTGATCTAGTTGTTAAATCTAGTGGCAAGTCTGTCTTTGGTAAATCTAGCAGGCACTCAGTATAGGCTGTGACAGGATCTGTGTGTGTTCAGAGTGATGGTTTGTCCTTGAATTAGCAGCAACAATTAACTTATAATCAGTGAGGATAGCCTGCTCTGTCTCTCTCACTAATTTGTTGACTCTACGTCTTTTAGCTCGAGAATAAGATGACATAGTGATGAGGTGCTGTAGTCAATGTAATGGTACATACATTGTGCTATTTACTTGGCTAGAACAGGTCTTTGCTTCAATTGCTGCAACGTGCGGCTTCTTGAAACTGGTACGTGATTCTGGAAAAAGAAAGAAAAAAGGGGGGGTCCTGATTAATGTGCTGCATTGCAATGTGCAGGGTGAAACGCTTGCATAATTCTACATTTTGATCAATATCAAGAGAGTTCATTATTATATTATTGTTATATTGTTCATTAGAAAATACCGTGCATATAACCAAACGTCTAACTGTATACTATCTGTATGTCATGCATGTCCCTCCCTATGCCATAAATGTCATCATGTGTATGTCATAAATGTCACTATGAATTGAAAATGGGGGACCCTGATGTAAACGAGACAAAAACGTCTTTCTCTGGTCTGCATCCCCTTAACAATTGTGTGTATTGAGCCATATTGTATTGTACCCCTTCTGCAATCTGTTAAATAAAGTTTTCATTCATTCATTCAACATTAGCAGGACCAGTGGCACGCCAAACAGCCTGCAAACTACCTGGCGTTCTATCGCCATGCTCTAAGACAAACTCTAACCTTAACCAACTTAGAAAGAGTGCCTAAGCTTAAAGGGGAGATGAAGCATATAGCGATATAAACATAGTCATAGCATCAAATTAGTATTTAGATAAGCCACAGAAAAAAATCACGTTATAAAAATAAGTAGTTTCTAAGAAAAAACGATTTGTTATGTGAAGCGCTTTATCAACATGGGCGCCGCCATTTTGTTTGGTGACATCACCGTCGCGGTGCATTTAGCTAGCTGGCTACCTAGCCGCAGCCAGGATTCAAAGCCAACTAGCCGGCTAACCCAGCTCGCTAAATACTGCATGTAGCTAGCAGAACTGTAAAATTAGTTTGAACAGCCAGGAGCAATACAAAAAGAAACACGCGGTCCCGTTGTCTGGTAGGCAACGTTGCATTTACGGATCCACGTGTTTACTAGGCCAGCTAGCGCGTGCTTCCTTGACTACTTCCTGTTCACCCAATAAGCATGCTTTTGATTGGCTGAGTCGCACAACGTCATTCAGTACCAACGCACGCAATTGGACCACGCAATTTCTGTTCGTTTGGCGCTAGAATATATTTACATCGAAATAACTTAAACAACCGTACGATTCCACTTGCACACTCTCCAGAGTTATATTAAGCACACGCTAACGAATATTCATGAATATTTATCTTAGTTGACGTATATATATATTTACCTACCAAACTGCAGCATAAGCACATGCACAACGCCGTCAAGATCCACTGGTCACACTCACAATAACGTTATTTTTCACAGAACACAGTTAAGATAAAAGTAATAGCCAAAACTTACTGTAAAGCACTCAGTAGAATCAAATCCGGGGGATCCAGACGTGCTGTTCTGTTGCCATGCAGTTCACATTGAGAGAGTGCTCAGCTGCATGCTGGGACGTACCATATCTGTTTAAATTGGGGGGGGGGGATTCGGATCGGTCCAACGTAATGACGACAAACAGCATACGTTGAACAGCATACGTTGATTCAACATTTATTAGATATTGGCATTTCAATCATTAAAATGCAACCACAAAACAATATTGATTCAATGACATGTTTTCAACATTAGTCAATTGCTTCAGCGGTTAATGGGTGATTCACCATCAATCGTCGACCTTAACCAAAAATCAAGCATTTTGACCATAAATCAAAATTGAATTAACACCTTTTGCTATCTGGGTATACACCCATGAACACAACATTTGTTGAAAACAGGGAAATCTCTGGTAGTAGTGAGAAGTCAAAACTACACTGGTTTGGTCTTGAGGTCTAAGACATTTGTTTCTCCTATTCTTTGTTCGCCACGTGTAATTGTGTAATAATACATGTATAACACTGTAACGCACAATCATGTTATATACATTTTTGTTTTCAGAATATTTATGCTGCAGTCATGTCACATAAATATGTGCAAGCCATTCTGAAAAAGGTGTGTTCACACCAAAACGTCATGATATGATTTCAGGCTGCCAATAAATTTGGAAAAAACTGGAGTGCGTGCCTGAACATTGTTTCCCTATTTTTATGTCACATAAATAACAAATGTAAATTGAATCTCTCTGAATTCTTTATGAAATCACCCATAGAACACTATAGAACCTCTTGCACCCCATGCAATTCGGGTTCCGCACCCATCATTCAACAGAATCAGCAAACTGTATGTTCTTAGAAAAAGTTAAATACTCACTGGACACACATTTCTGTGTTGGTGCCGTCTTCGTTGATTTGAAGCGGGCATTTGATACTGTCAACCACCAGGTTACATTGTCCAAACTTAGACATTTAAATTTCTCTGAAAGAGCTCTCTTGTGGATGAAATCATATCTATCCAGTAGAAAGCAATGTGTTTGTGTTGATGGTGTCAAATCTCCCTACCTTGACTGTTATACAGGCCTTCCACAGGGTTCAAGTCTTGGGCCAACACTGTTCTCATTATTTATCAATGACCTACCTGATGCATGCCAAAACACCAATGTCCAAATGTATGCTGATGACTGTGTACTTGTGAAGTGCCACAGAACAACAGTGACCCTTTTGGAAATTGACATCCTGTTCGTCCCTTATAACCAGTATATTCTTTATAGACTTTAAAACTAAACTCTGGTTGGAAGATAGTGAAATGATTGTTCTGCTTAAAAAATAATTGCCTGGTCTGCATAAGAGGTGTCTGTGAGAGCAGGCCTGCAGTAGGGAGTTAACCCTAAAGAATGTGACCCTGAGATGCAGCAGGAGAGGAGAGTAAACTGTAATGTTAACCCTTACAGGGAGGAAGCAGAACAGACATGCATTTATGTTCTGAGGTGATGGGGCCCCAGAGGAGAGTAAAGGCTGAGGTTGTGAAATTTTAAAGGAAACAACCGTCATGTATACAGAGTCTTGAAACGATAGAGAGAATCTTAAAAACTATATAACAATTAAATGTTAAATGTTTACAGTAAAGTTTTCATAATGTCATGCTTATAATTAACTGTCAGTAGAGAATAATACTAAATGATGTGTAAACTGTTTTTCTGGAGGAGGGCATCTCTGAAGATTCTCTGCTATAACCTCTAAGGAGTCTTGATAAGAAATCTTATGGATGGCCTCGCCCGGTACTGCCTGGTACCACATGGTTACCACAGGCAAACCCTTTGTTTGTTCTGAAAAATGGAGGGACTTTCTCTTACTTAAAAACACTAGGTAACTAAAGGTAACGCGAGTAAAAGGAGGAGGAGAGTCCATCCTGACTACGTATTGTATTTTGGTTTGCTAAGCGAAATGACATCCCTGTGACATCACTGTTTTTAGACCAATCGGAATATGATACAGGATCAATATAAAAATTACTATTGCCCATTCAAGAGGCAGACTTTTTTGAGAGATTTGAAGATGTTGCTTGCAGACACCAGGCACAAGCCGTGTTAGGCCTTTGAGATCTTAAGAGAAGAGATGTTTTTGTTTTATACTTATTTTAACTGAGTTGGACATTTCCAATGAAGTCTCTTTTGTAACTTGCTTTTTCTAAATAAAACAGCTTTTTCTAATATATCTTTTTGTATCCATTCTTCTGACCAGACGGACGGGTAAGCATTGAAATGTTGTTTGCATTGTAACTTTACCCTTTGCGTTCTGATTTATGATGAAAAGACTTTAGAAGTGTGGCTTTACCCATACGGAGGCCTAAGGAGAAAAATGTATATGTATATGGACTAAAGGTGGGTTCTGTATAAATGTGATTATCAAGTAAAGCCATACAGTGGTAATACGTGTAACCGAATAAGTGAAATGGATATCCTATGAATAGGAAAAGTCCTTCTCAGTGCAAAATAAAATAAAAATACTCCGCAACTCCAATCAATCAACCGCATGACTGGAGGGGACGGAGGGGTGCGTGTGTGGGCTTGGGTCGGCTGGGTTTAACCCCTGCAGTTTGTAGACGCATTGAGTCCTGGACATCACAGACGTCGCAGGACGCTGCTTGAAGTTGAGATGCGGACCAATGAGTTATGGGGTTATCAATCTGACCGAGGCTTATGCCGGCACTTATCAGTACTCTTTACATCTGCAAAATCAATACAAGATGCCTCTGCAACTCTGACATCTGCAATGACCCATGTTCAAGACTGGCTAACAAAATCATGTCTTTCACTTAACACCAAGAAACAAAGGACATTGCAGTCCCTGATGTCCCTCTGGAATTTGTAGAGCTGCTGAATGAAAATGGAGGAAAACTAGGCTCACAGTCCACTGTGATATATATAAAGAAGCCATGACTGCCTATAACAAAGAAATAGAAGTGGCAAGAAAGCAATACTTTTCTAAGATTATCACAGAGAATGCTGGACACTCTAGAATATTATTCTCAGCCATCGACCAGCTACTCAACACTGCCCCCACCCCTCCGCAGTCCTCAAAATGTGAAGAACTAGCATTATTCTTCAATACAAAAATTACTTAAATTAGAGCCAGCATTAGTCCTGATGCAAACACATATACCATCTGCAAACCCTGCAAAAAAATAACCATAGGAAAACTGTTGAAGTCAGAGGTTCTAGGTAGGATTGTTATTAACTGTCTAACTGCATATATAACTGTTTCCACTAGAGGGCGCTCTAGGCGGAGCCATTCGGGACACCACCAGGTGGCGAGTATAAATAGGGATGTCTCCTCCTACTCGACCTCTCTCCACCACCTACCTCTCACCTCACAGAGAAGGACTCATGTGTTACTGCTCATACCATGTGAATAAATAAACCATGCCAGTTAAAGGCTGAAGATAGAAACCATGCCTCTTGACCACATTATTGTCGCCCTATAGCCTGATTCTGTCAACAAAAATGCACTTGCATTACATCAACTGAGCTCTATAAAACTGTCATGGAATGTACCTCCTCCTGTCACAATTCTCCTGTTCAGCCTGGCCACGTCCCCCCGCCAATTCAGAGACCCTTCCCTGTTATGTTCTGGTTACTGACTACGGTCGGGAACCACCCACCATTCTGTCATCTGTCACCTGGCTACTGTCACTTGTCTTTCCTGTCATTTAGTGTTGTCACTTAGGGGTTTGGTTCCTGATTGGCTGTCACAGGGGTGTGTGTGGAATGTTGGTATTTGGTGTCTATTTAACCTTCTTTCCTTCTGCTTGTTATTCGTCAGGTCTTCACTATAGGCGTTCGGAGATAACGCGGGCGGTTCCAGTTCTGGACCACCACTAAGCTCCCTTATCTTATTCGCTCTTCATCTTGCCCCTCGGCATAGTATCCTAGTATTACTCTTGTGTTCTTTACTATTAAAGTCGAACCTGTTCAAGAGTATACCATCTCCGTCTCTGTGATTGCCTAACACAATTGGAACTCACCTACCTCCATCCTGACACTTCCCTGCACCCCCCTTTCCCTCAGCCTCTCTTGGACAGCTCCCCTCTCATTCTGCTCCCATCCCTAAGCATGTGCCGCCATCTAGTGGACGTCTCCCATTACTGCCGCTGTTGGTGGCTATTCATGTTTGTATTATCAATATGTCCTTAATGTTTAATGTAATTTCTGTCATGTTGTTCATGTTGCCCTCTCTGTTTCCTGGTCTGGTCTAGTGTGTTGTCTCTTGTATTTGTATGTATTATTATTCAGTCCTGTCTTGTATTTGGTGTCACTTTGTTTGTCAGCTTGTGTCTTCGCCCATGTGTGTCTCGTTGTTAATTAGTCTCCCTATATATGCTGTGCTTCCCTGTTACTCCCCTGTCGGTTCGTTATCTATGTTGATTTTGTTTCCTGTATCCTGTGAACCTGTCTTTTTTAATCTGTTTGCTGCCTTGTGAACGATTTTTCGTTGAACTACACCCTGTCATGTCCTGCCTGTCTCTCTCTCTCGTCCTGTTCTGCATATTGGGTCCACACCACCACCGAACTGTAACACCTCCACTTCCTGCATTGACCCTATAGGCCTACCCACAGCATTTTTAAAGCAAATATTCAAGAGTATTTCAAGTCATATGCTAAAGATTATGAATACATAGCTTCTGAGAGGCATTTTCCCAGGTGCATTCAAAACAGCCATTGTAAAACCCTTACTAAAGAAACCCAAACTAGATTGTAATGTACTGACCAACTATAGGCCGATATCCAATCTTCCATTCATCAGCAAGATACTGGAAAGAAAATTCTCAATACAAATAAACTCCTTTCTCAAAGAAAACAACATCATGGAGGAATTTCAATCAGGCTTCAGAACATACTACAGCACTAAAACTGCTCTTACTAAAAATAATTAGTGACCTCAGACTAAACTAATATGCAAATAAAGTCTCAATTCTCATCCTTTTAGATTTAAGCGCAGCATTGAACATAATATAATGATATCCTAATAAATCCTTCATGCAGACATCCAATAAACACACACGTTGATTCTGCACAAATTCCTCTACAGGTCCTCTACATGGTCACACTGACCGGTAATCCAATACTTACAAAACACTACACTCTAAAATGTTACCTGCATGAAACCATATTCAACTACTTGGGGAGACTGGGGTAAGTTAAGCAAAGGGGTAAGTTGAGCCACAATCACAATTACAATTATATTGAGTTTTGCTTCATAGAGGTAATGGACAAAATTACAATTGAACTTGTCAATTGTGGTGAGAATTGGCAAATAGTTTGACACAAACTTCCTGCAGGTATTTACAGTAACCTCTTAAGCCTGAGCCATATTTTCAAAAAAATCTCCCTAAAAGTGCATACCTAAGTAGATGGAAGATTGCTCCACCTCTTCAAGGTCCATTTACATGTTATTGGTATCTAGGGACATCTATGGACCTCAGGGAATGTATTCCAAGTGTCAGAAATATTGTGTCTGTTACTAGGCTTGAGTAAATTGTGATAAACAAAGGAGAATATCAATTATTATTAGTTATATTTGTTTACATCTTTGACGGTGAATCAATGAATGAATCCTTCAAATATTGGTAAACATTTGATATGAACGTACTCCTGTTGTTACTGTTCTATTCATCTATAGAGCCCCCCCTCTCTGCTGAGGCTAGCTCTATTGATAAGATAGCTGACTCACTCCGTTATTATTCCGATGTTATTATTCCGCCATCATACAAAGCATACTCACCTCTTCAATCACAGTCTGGTACGGTTCTGCACAAAAACTCTCCATTCAAAAACTTCAGTGCATCATTAACAAGGCCTCCAAAATCATAGGATGTGACCTTCCCTCCCTGGACTCCATCTTCACCTCCCACACAACCACCCGTGCCATAAAAATTGCTAAGGACCCCTCACACCCAGCACACTCCCTGTTTCAGCCCCTGCCCTCAGGTAGGCGCTTCAAGTCCATCCCCTCAAAAACCACCCGCTTCAAGGACAGCTTCTTCCCAACCGCCATTTGGACCCTGAACTCCCTTGGCCCCCCTCTTCCCCTCCCCCCTTACACCAACCAAGCTCCTGACCTGATGGACTACTAGACTATTCTGTGTGTTTATGGGTTGTGATGTGTTGTGTTGTGCTGTGCTGTATTTATGTATTTATCGTGTCATGTTGTGCTGTATTATGTATCCATTTGTATCTATGTTCCAGTTTATGTAATGTAGAGCTATTACACTCTGTACCGACCAAGAATACCACCAACCTGGTTGTGTGTCAATAAAGGAATCTTGTACCTTGTATCTTGTTGAACTGATTGTTATCGGTGACTTGATATGGGTGCTATGGGTGACTTGAATCAAAGGACTAAACCAGTCTCAACTAGAAAATTGTTGGAAAGTTTATAGCCCTAGGAAACCTTATGAAAACGACTATATTTTTCGCAAATTTTCTGTATTGCTCTGTTCAAGCCATTCAAATCTACGGGAGCATGCAGGACTTAATAACAAGAGTAGCAGAGAATACAGGAAGGATCAGCTTGTAGCAGAGAATACAGGAAGGCACTGGCCAACATCTTCCACCTATTGGTTTTCACAAGGGTGAATTACTTATGAATAGTGACTTTCAAACAAATGTCAAATCAGGGAAAGTAAAACATACATCATATAATCCCATGAACACAACATTTGTTAAAAACAGGGACAATCTCTGGTAGTAGTGAGAAGTCAAAATTCACCAGGTGTAATTGTGTAATAAATAGATGTATAACACTGTAACGCACAATCATGTTATATACATCTTTGACAATTAAATACATTCTAACTCTTGATACATAAAAAGTAGTGCACTGGCCAGAAAAGCAGCTTGTTAGAGCAGCTCCTCCTCTCTCCCCACCTTTACCTTTTTTAATCTTATTTATTTTCGATTATACTCTCTTTTTTCGCTACTTTAATTTTGTAACAGTACATTGTTTTTGCTAAGGCTAAAAACGTCCATGAAGTTAGACAGCTAAGAGTTAGTTTAAGGTAGGTTTAGTCGGAAACAATGGAACAACACAACGACGACGACGCCAACAACAATAGAGCCGGCAACACTACGAGAGAGATATATGAACACACAGAATACAGGGCCAACACAATAAATTACAGTTGATTGTACACACTTGTTTAAGTCATTTACAATATGGAATTATAGATAGATAGATATGGTAGAATTGGTAGAATAAAATGGTAGAACAGGGAAATGCTTGGTTCTGTATGAGCCCCCTGAGAATGGGGGTTGGGTTAGGGTTGCCATTGTGTTGTCATTGAACATCATGATGAATGAATGAATGAATGAATGAATGAATGAATGAATGAATGAATGAATGAATGAATGAATGAATGAATGAATGAATGAATGAAATGAATGAATGAATGAATGAATGAATGAATGAATGAATGAATGAATGAATTAATGAATGAAAACTTTATTTAACAGATTGCAGAATGGGTACAATACAGTACGGCTCAATACATACAATTGTTAAGGGGATGCAGACCTGAGAAAGACGTTTGTCTTGTTTCCATCAGGGTCCCCCATTTTCAATTCATATAGACATTTATGACATACACAACATACATGACATTTATGGCATAGGGACATATAGGTATTTAGTACTGATACATTTGTGACATAAGCGGTATTCAAATATACAGTACTGTTACCCCTAGATCCTGACAGAGTATATACATATGATGGGGAGGGGACTGTACATTAGGAGGGGGTGGGTGGGTGGGTGGGAGGGAAATATACATACGGCGGGGAGGGAATATATACATGCGGTGGGGAGGAGACTGTCTATTAGGAGGTGGTGGGGGTTTTGGGCATTTACGGTGGCCAGTTTCGAATTGCAGCCTCCAGTAGGTGCTCTTTAAGAGCGGTTTTGAATGTGGGCAGGGATTCACATTCCTTTACGGCTTTGGGTAGGGCGTTCCACATTGTTGTGGCATAATTGCGAAACGTGTTTAGTCCCTTGTTTGAGCCGAATCTGGGTTTAACATGATTTGTTGAGCTTCCTCTGGTGTAGTGGTTGTGGTATTCACTGACCTTTGGGAAGTATTTTGACATGTACATGGTCACCCCGGTCGTATAGTGTATCTTGTAGACCAGGCCCATTGCAAGTTGCTGTACTCTGTCGTCTACTCTAAGCCATCCTAGGTTGTCAAAGTGGGCAGGAAGAGGTGGGTTCTGGGGTTCAGGTCAAGTAGTAGTCTGACCAGTTTGTTTTGTGATGTTTGTAATTTTGTTTTAAGCGCCTTTGAGGTGCTTTGGTACCATGAGGTGCACGCATAGTCAAAGTACCCTTGAATGAGTGCTCCTGCCAGAGTATTCAGGGTATTCTTGTTTACCAGAGAGGAGATCCGGTACAAGAATCTAGTTAGTTGGTTGACTTTTTTTATTACATTGGATGCCATTTTGTCACAGGAAAGATTTGCCTCTAGGATGGAACCCAGGTAGGTAATTTCGTCTTTCCTTGTGACAATATTGTCACCCACTGTAACTGAGAAGCCGTCGGTCTTGCTGAGTTTGTTATTTGAACCGAAGAGAATGGACTCTGTTTTGCCCATGTGTAATGATAGTTTGTTATCAGCGAGCCATATGCAGATTTTGCCTAGTTTCGTGCTGAGGGTTTTTTCAACCTGCAACTTGTTCTTGTCAGAGACCAGCAGGGCTGAGTCGTCCGCAAACAGGAACAAGTTGCAGTCACAGGCTGACGACATGTCATTTGGATAAATTAGGAAGAGTAGCGGTCCTAGTATGCTTCCTTGTGGAACACCACAGCTCACTGTGAGGGGGGGGGGATAGAGTACCGTTTACCTCTACCATCTGTTCTCTCCCCTCCAGGTAGGATTGCATCCAGCTCACTGATAAGCTATTCAAAACCAATTGCTTTTAGCTTGTCCATTAGAATGGAGTGATTGACAGTGTCGAAGGCCTTTTGTAGGTCCAGCATGACCATGCCGCAGTATTTGCCCGCGTCCACCTCTTGTTTGATGTGGTCGTTCAAATAGAGGAGGCATGTGTCAGTGGAGTGGGACGTTCTGAAGCCAGATTGGAATTCGTAGATTCGATTTTTTTCCGCCAGGTACTTTTCGACCTGTTCGTAGACTATTTTCTCCATGACTTTCGAGATGGAGGTAAGAATAGAAACAGGGCGGTAGTTGCCTGGGTCTAATTTGCTGCCCTTTTTGTGCAGAGGGGTCACTCTCGCAATTTTGAAGTCCTTGGGGACGTGCCCCTGTTTTATAGAGAGGTTTATTATGTGTGTGATGACTGGGGTGATGGCGGCTGCTGCGTCTCTGAGGAATTTGGAGGGGATGTTGTCATGGCCAGTGGCCTTGTTAGGTTGGAGGGCGCTAAATTTTTTGAGTACCTCATCGGTTGTTACCATTTCAAGTTTGAAGTCGTCTTTGTGGACCCCTAGGTTTTTGTAGTATGCTACTATGTGTTCTACCCCATAATGCCCTGAGTGGGAGGGTAGTTTGTTTACCAGTGTTGTGGCTATGTTTGTGAAAAAGATGTTTAAGTAATTGGCTACATCCAGCTTGTCTGTGATGAGCGTGTTGTCCGTCTTTATGTTTATGTTTGAGAATCTGGTTTTAAGTTTTTTACTGCAGCCTAGTTGATTATTGAGTAATTTCCAAAGTTTGCGGGGTTTGTTTTTGTTTTCCTCAGTTTTGTCGTTGATGAAATTTCTTTTTGCGGTTCTGATCATGGTGTCTACGTCATTTCTTAGTCTGTTTCTTTGAATTTTTAGTTCAACCACGTGGGCTTGGAGTTCACTGTTTGAGCTTTTGGAAAGCTTTGTCTGACTTTTATGAAGTTCAGAGCATTTTTTGTCTCTGGTTTTCATAGCGGCCAGTATTTCAGTGTGCATCCATGCCTCAGCGCGATTTTTAACCCTGGTGGTTCTTATGGGTGCCATGTTGTTGAGTATTGCTGTGAATTTTGTTTTGAATCCAAGCCATGTTTCTTCAACCTGTGTACCACTGAGTTCATCTGACCAGTCCAAGCTCCCCAGTTCTAGGTTAAAGGCCTCTCTAGAGTAAGTTTTGAGGTCTCTAGATGTGACTGTTTTGTGACAGCCGGCCTTCTGTTTTAGCTTTTTGCGGGTACAGAAAATCATATAATGATCACTTAACCCGCATGCTATCACCCCTTTATTGGAGATCATTGACTTGTCAGAGGTCAAAATGAGGTCAATGGTGGTTTGTGTCGAATCGCATACCCTTGTGGGTTGGGTGATTAGCTGGCTGAAACCGTGCAGATCAGAAAATCTACTGAAGGCCTTGAAGACGGGTGCTGCTTTACGCAGCATATCCGTGTTCCAGTCCCCAATAAGAATTTGTTCTACCCCCTCCACCCCAGCTAAACACCCATCAAGTGTGTCATAAAAGCCACTCTGTTCTGGTGGTCTATAGATTGTGCCTACTAGTACTGGTTTCGCCCTGTCTAATAAGATTTAAATCCAAACAGTTTCAATTTCCTCATGGTTAAGGTCAGTACGGTTGATGTATTTGGTATCCTTGTGTATATACACACAGACGCCACCTCCATACTGGTTCCTATCCCTCCTGACTATTGAGTAGTTTTCAATTTCAATCTCTGGATCCTGTACAGATGAGTCTAATTTTGTTTCTGTGAAACACAATATGTTAGCCTTACCGTTTAAAAACAACTGTTTGATTTCAGTCAGTTTAGGTCTCAGGCTATTTGTATTAAGATGAAATATGTGAAGTCAATCAGCATCATGATGGCCTGATGCTCTCAGACTGAAGGTGTCAAGAGGGGGGGGGGGGGGGGGTTATACATTGCTTTCTGGGTAAAGTAGTCATTAACCTCTTAGCAAGCGCCCCCAAAATTGGCCATATTAGTTTTCGTTTTTGAGGACTGCATACTTTTTTTGCAAACCAAAACAACATTTTATACTTATAGCACATGCATGAGCCTGGTCTCTTTTGAAAGATGACATTCGAAACTTTCTGATTCCGAACATTCACTTTTAGTGCTAATGTAATAGAGTTACATAGGTCTGAACTTGAGTTGTAGAAAAACTTGTTACTCAAGTTTTTCTGTAGTAGTTAGTAATCCAGAGGTAGTATTTCCCCAGAAGGTGGTATGGCTTACAAATCCAGACTGAGCCATAGCCTGAAGCCTTATGTAGTACATATCCAAATTTCATAAGGTTTCCATTCAGAAATGAGTGATTATGAGTGATTTTGGTAAACTGTGTACAAAGAAAAACTCAGTTTTCCCATAGACTTCAATTCATTCGGCTGTTTTGCTCTTCCTGTTATCGTGTTTTTCGTGTTTTTTTTCTTTTTTTTTTAGATCCCCATGTGGGGTATCATTGGAAAGCCACACTCATTGGCTACAACGATCCACAATCATTTTCGAGATCGGATCTAGATTGACGGAACTACTGCAGCCTGAGTCAGGAGTGGTATTTTGCGCAATACCGTGTACTTTGCACAAGCCTCAAATACCGGCATGTAACTCGAGAATCGCTGAATGGATTTTGTCACCTGAAAGGGCTATCCACAGGCAACAAATGGGGATTTTATTCGATATATATATTGTATTGCAAAATATGCACACCCGAGCCACTAGGGGTCGCCAAAGTGTCGATTGCTAAAAGTCCGAAAAACGTCCCATATGTGGGACGTCGCATTCGGAATGGCTAAGAAATGGCTTTGGTATTTTGGAAACCCTGTTGCTCAGGAATGAGTGGTGTGGTATCAGTATGATCCATAAGACATAGATTGAAAAGTATCCGTCGAAATTGTATTTGAAGCTTGCTCCATATGACCCTAAAGTCTGTGCCTGGTCACATATAATTAATTATGAATATATATTTATACCTCCTCATATTGTACTTGGCATCTGTAATTGTGCTCTGTCTCTCTTTATTCTTATTTTTAACTAAACTAAGTTTTATGAACTATCTGAAGTTGACCTCCCATCTTTTACTGGGGTACATTGAACAATCAGAAACTAAAAAGCATTACAGCATTACATAACAGTAATAGTATACGTTCCCTTTTTTGCTTATGAGCAAATGATAGAATAGAATAGAAATACTTTTATTATCCCAAGGGAAATGTGACACTGCAAATCGCTCACATTAAACATTTAGACAGAACAAGTCACGAATAAGAATAACAAAACAAATAGCCTAAGAATAAGAATAGAATAAAATAGGATAAAAATAGAATAAAATATACAGTAAATAAATACAGTAAAAATATACTGAAGTCTACAGTAGGTGTAATATTGCACAGTGCTGTTTCAAAAGTAAGAGTCCAGGAAGATGGTAACTGTCACTCTGTGCTCAGTGATGCAGTGAGGCATAGTGATGCATTGTATAGTGATGTATTGTATATTACTTAAGAGCGTCAGAAACTTAGTTTAGTTATTAAAAATAAGAAGTGATTGTGACATGTGAGAAAATTCCTGAAGACATTCCTACACATCAATCAATCAGATTTATGCAACTACATGGTTACTACTCTACTCTGGTTACGACTCTACTCTACGTGTTCAACTCGTTTGTACGCTCCTGGCGGCCCTCCACAACACAGGAATGAGGGTGGGACCGTTGGTCATGTGCATACGTGTAACTTTGGTTTGTCCCTTTTTGAAAAGGCAGTAAATAATTACACTAGTAGCTACTCCTCCACTGCAGCTGCCTCGTCGCCTGTCCTCCACCCAGAAGGGCATCACCAGGTAGGAAAACATTTTCATATTCTCAGAATGGAATATTCAACTAAAACACAATAAACGTTAATCCAAAAATAGACAAACAAACAAATAGTCAAACACACCAAAATGCAAATGTAAGGTTATTCACTATATCTTATCTTATCTTATCTTATCTTGTCTTATCTTATATCAAGTAGGCTACATTTATCACACTTGTTTTCAATACTTCTAAATGGACATGCAAGCTATACAGTTTGGCAATAGCCTAAAACGCAGAGGAGGCTGCTATTGCCTTGCTCTGGGACTTTTCAATAAAAAATTACGGTCAAACTAGAAATAACTTTTTTTATCTTGTTTTAAATATATATATATATATATACGTATATATTATGTGCGTCATATACCTTTTATATATGTCTTTTTTGCAATCCGGGGACAGGGTTACAGAAAGTAAGTGAGTGACGTTATTATGATATAATAGTGCTGCTACACCTGGATGGTGATGTTAGGAGTAGCATATTAGCTGGACCTTTATTATAGTCATTCAAGATTCAAGAGATGTATTTGTCACATTCATACACAAGACATGTAGTGAAATGAAGGTGGCCATGCCCGCCTTGATTATGCAAAAAAAGACCAATAATAATAGAATAAAATAGAATAGATAATAAAATAGACATGATAAAAAGTACTAAGATAAAATACAATACAATGCTAAGCTTACGAATGAAAGGTAATGAGTCCTATATACACTACTATACAATATACTATACAATATACAGTTATACTATATAACTAGGAGATTGTGTGATCCTACACACAGGAGAACAGGGGTTAGATATATATATATATATATATATATATATATATATATATATATATATATATATATATATATATATATATATATATATATATATATATATATAAAGACTAGAAGTCTTTATTTGTCATGCAGTTTTTAACACACACACGCAAGATGGGCGACGCACAGGAACACACACACACATGCACTGAGTCACCGATGAAATGTCTCTCTGCACTTTTCCCATCCCGTTGTCCTTCCCCCCAAGGGCAGCCGGGAGCAGATAGGGCGTCAACGTGAGCCAAGTGCTCCTGTCCGTCTTCATCAAGGACGCCACAGCGGCAGCGATCTGTTGTGCATGTTTTTCCATTGGGTTTATCTTATCGGGGGGGAAACCCTTGCGAGCACGGGGAGAACATGCAAACTCCACACAGAAAGGCCTGGGAGATACCCCACCTGGGTACCTGGCATCATGGAAACCTGGTCCCCAAGCGGGAATCGAACCCTGGACGTTCTTGCTGTGAGGCGACAGTGTTAACCACTACACCACCGTGCCGCTATAAATATATAGAGTATAGAGGTCCAGATAAGAGTCCTAATACCAAGACAGGTGAAACAACACTCAGACCAGGAGTGGCAGGGCAGGGGCGGGCTAGGGGGTGGCTACTTGGGCTCAAGCCCCGAATGTTTTCTGAAAAGCCCTGAATCTATTTTCAAAAAAAAATTTAAAATGTTGGACAATTAATCATTGTTACATGAAAATATGTTTGCACCAGATTTAGCAGAAGCTAATTTCCATCTGTAGCCTATCCAGCTGCTAACTGTATTTGAGTGAGTTAAGTCTTGGTGTTATGGTAGACTCAGACCTAAGCTTTAAATCACAATCAACAAGTTGACAAAAACGTAATTCTTCCACCTTAGAAACATAGCTAAAGTACGGCCATTTATAAATCAAAAGGACGCTGAAAACCAGATCCATGCCGTTATCTCAAGCCGACTCGACTACTGTAATGCACTCCTTACCAACCTCCCGAAAAAATACGATAACTATTTTATTGCAATGCACTATTGCATTATTTTATTCTATTTTACTAACTATTTTATCGAGTTAACCCTAGATCTTAGATCCTAATATGAAAAACGATGTGATTTAATGTTCTATGTCTTACCTTGACTTTGTCTATTTTACTGCTATCTATTTTATGCTTTATGTCTGCACTTTATGCATTGCTCTTGATCTGCCAATGTTGTGCTCATTTTATGCCTGTCTTTTTGTACTGCTGTGAAGCACTTTGAGCTGCAATTCTTGTATGAAAGGTGCTATACAAACACAGTGTATTATTATTATTATTATTATTATTATTATTATTATTATTATTATTATTATTATTATTATTATTATTATTATTATTATTATTATTATTATTATTATTATTATTATTATTATTATTATTATTATTATTATTATTATTATTATTATTATTATTATTATTATTATTATTATTATTATTATTATTATTATTATTATTATTATTATTATTATTATTATTATTATTATAAATTATTATAGCTTGCTTCATTAATTAAAGGGTGTGAATGTAAGTCTTCTCTAGTGCCTTTTGTCCGCTTTAAGGTGGTGGTATAAGTTAAAGGTTGTGGTGTCGAAGTAAAAAAAATCCTATCTGGGCTAAGCCCCGGATCTCCTACAATCCTAAATCCGCCCCTGTGGCAGGGGTGCAGGCCTCTTATCCTGGCTCAGTGATGATGAGATGTGTCTCAGGTGTCTAGACTGGCCCAGGTAGGCAGGCTGAGGGGGAAGCGGGAATATGGAGGGACCCATATATGGTAGCGGGGAGGGACCTGCTGATAGACAGGGGAGAGAAATGCCGCGTTCACGTTACGTGGGAAGAAGCGGAAGAACCAGCTTCCGACTGGGAAAAACCATTCACGTCAGCCTCCTAGTGGTAATTCCTACTAGGACATATGGGATTTTTTTATAGACCCCGATATCTCCCACTTCGCGTCACGAATTGCTGAAGTATGGATGTGGGCGTTTCATCGAGTCAACGCGTGAAGGCTTCCTAGTTGTAGCAACGCGATGTGCTCTGGTTCTTCCGCTTCTTCCCACGTAACGTGAACGCGGCAAAAGGCCCTGGCTGTGGCTGTGTAACACCATCAAAATGTCACAAATCAGGTTTTCAGGGGAGCTTATGTGTTATTGAGAGGAGCCAAGCTCCCTGGGGCTCCACTTTAGGTCGCATTCTTTCTTGCTCAGACCTATTTAAAATAATATTCTCGTTATTCAGATTGGGATGGTTGGTCCTGAGAGGTCCTCCCTCATTTATCAACAATTCTTAGAAAGTGTTCTATCTTTGTTCTTAAGCACATAATTTAGAATGTGTGTACGCACAAAAAAAACTGGATTTATCACACGTGCGTACACAGGTCGTACGCACACCTGTCTTGATAAATATCACTTTGATCCTACGCTGCAGCTCGTGCACGGTTTTACGTATTTGCATACCAGAACCCCCCCGATTATCCATATATGGTAATGGACACCCCCATGGGATGTGAAATAATGGACTGACCCGAGCGAACTCTGAGAGATTGTTCACAGAGGCGCTGCCGAACCAAGAAGACACAACCGGACAACCCGTGTGTTATGGGATAATAAATAAAATGCTGGCGGACTTGTACATGGTGAGATATCAACCACTCCCTAAAAGACCATTGCTGTAATTCTGCCTGGACAGCTCAAAATACTAATAAAGACCGTTCGTTAACCACTGTCTGTTTGGCGCATTGGTGTGTCATTATTATAACCATGATGGAATATGGATTGGCTACCGGGTATAATATGATGTGTGTAGAGGCATATGATACAATCTATTTTGTTGTCGGTATTAGGTAGCCTATATGAATTACATATAATAGCAGCCAGCCCATAGCCTACATTATGCAACAGTAACTTGCACATTATATAATAGCACATGACACAGCCCTGCGAACCCTGCACAATAAACTAACTTGATCATTAATCTAGCTGTTGTATCTTTACGCTTATGAAAACATTAAATAATATGTATATAGGCCGTCGCTTTGCATTAATTCTCAAATGGTATTTAATGGCTATCCGACTCCTCGCTATCATCGCGGACGGACCAGTATACCTTATATCATATCATATTCATATCATAGCCCACCCAGCATGTAATACGTTCTTTGTTAGAACTCAACTCGTTATTATTTTGCGCATAGATTGCAGAAATACGGGAACGTTTTGATTTAGGCTTTGACATTGTAAAACGAAATAAGTGAAATTCTGTAAGCAGAATACAAGTCATGATACCACCCACACGATATAGAGATAGACAGAGCATGTATTTTCATTCATTTAAGACACATTTATTGCAAGGGTTTTGTAATACACATACACTCAACAAATAACCTCTGTTCTCCTTGCAATGTGTTTTTTATTTTTTCTTATACAGTAGGAAGGGGGAAGAACACCATATCGTGGCCCACGATTCGTGGGTGTTCATATGACTTGTATTCTGCTTACAGCTTCGGGGTTCCACTTATTACGTTTAACAATGGCAAAGCCTTTTAAATATAATCAAAACGTTCCCGTATTTCTGCATCTATGCGCAAAATAATAACGAGTTGAGTTATACGCGGAGCGCAGTCAGTGCTTATTTCTGCGTTGTAAACATATTCTACCACCGGGCGCCAGCTACGCATGCTCCGAGCTGTGCGTAGATATAAGCACAAAGTCAAGCACAAGTTCAAATTGATAAGTCCCACACTTTGCTTAGAAATGATCGTACGCACAGGTTAAGCACATATCTGTGCGTACGCAACGTTGATAAATGAGGGCCCTGGAATGGGGGTGGGTTTAGGGGAAATGGTGTCTTTTACCATTATTTTTTTAATGTTTATATATATTTTATTTGTTTTTAAATCTTTTTATTTTTCATGAGGTTTCACATTCAATCGACAGCTTTGTATATAATGTTTTTCTATTTTTATAATTTGTATATATATAAATTATTATAATTGTTCCTGTTCTCTTCTCTTGTGACCCCAAATGTTATTGTTATTGTCTGTTCATCATTATCATTCTTCTTCTTCTTCTTCTTCTTCTTCTTCTTCTTCTTCTTCTTCTTCTTCTTCTTCTTCTTCTTCTTCTTCTTCTTCTTCTTCTTCTTCTTCTTCTTCTTCTTCTTCTTCTTCTTCTTCTTCTTCTTCTTCTTCTTCTTCTTCTTCTTCTTCTTCTTCTTCTTCTTCTTCTTCTTCTTCTTCTTCTTCTTCTTCTTCTTCTTCTTCTTCTTCTTCTTCTTCTTCTTCTTCTTCTTCTTCTTATTATTATTATTAAATAAATTTGACTGCTTCAATTATTCTTTACATTATTTATTATTGTGTTTTGGTATGTCTTGTTGTATGTTATGTAAAAAAGAAATTAAAAAATATTTGGTAAAAAAATATATATATATATTCTCACTATCCACAGACTGCTCTGCTATGAAGCCCACAGCCAAGATGAATGTCAAATACATAAGAGTCTTACTTACTGCCAGTCTGCTGAGCCTCGCCATCACCGCCTACGTGTTCTTGGGAGGACAATATTCTGAGATTCTGGACGGAACCACATGTTGTGCCTGTCATACATGCATAACAAATGACAACGAGACACGTTTAAAAAAATCTATTGATCCCTTTTTGACAAGAGAAAACAAGCATTCGGGGAACGCCCACGTGTGGTGGAAGGTAAGCGACACGTCTTTTGTACAGATACCCCTGTGAGTCAGTCTCATCTCTATCCTCATATCTCTATACCCCTGTGAGTCAGTCTTACCTCTATCCTCATATCTCTATACCCCTGTGAGTCAGTCTTACCTCTATCCTCATATCTATATACCCCTGTGAGTCAGTCTTACCTCTATCCTCGTTATGTTCACTCAGGTGTGAATATATCTTAAATTATGGCTATGGGTCTAATACACACGTCGCTTATCAATGAGTTCCTTGCAGTCAACATGTACGAAACGGATTGTTTTTTCATCTGTACATTTCCGTTTTATACCATTTTGAATACGAGTATAGTTTTGGTGATTTCTAGTAATTCCAGAGAAAGACGCGATAATAGCCCTTTAGTGGAATACACAAAACACGTTTTTTGATTTATGAATCGTTTTCAAATAAATGCTAGATTATCGAGAGTATATGTGTCCTCATGCACGATACAGAAGCGGTCTGAAAAATCGCTTATCCGTGCATTGGTCGGCGCCAACGGCACGCACATACACACACACACACACAGACACGGTGTGATCGCTGTGAAAGAAACATCTTATTAACCCAAGATTGATAACATAGAGTCCTTACCTCACATCTGATGTCCTGCAAAAAGATTAATCCAATTCCTGATCGCCATTCCAAATATTGATCGCGTTTATTGATCCAACGTTATATATCCAAAACACATAATCCACGCTGCTCAGAGTGTCCCCAGTCAATGTGGTATACGATACTGGATGCCCGAGAAGGAAAACCTGGACCGGACTTTTTTTTTTGATGCACAGTCCCAGCCAATCCAATCCAATGATGTGCAATACCATCCGGGAGACGATAGGCGGCGGTATTTGCCCTTTTGGGAGCTCAGACCCATTCCCAACGATAACATCAGGTTGGATGGATGAAAATGAATGGATATCGCTAATAAAAGAAATAACGATTAAAACCCGACTATACTCGTGATTGACGCTCAAGCATCGGTGAGTTAACCCGACTATACTCGTGACTGGCGTCCAATGAGTTAACTAAAGCAAATCAAAAGTACACAACGAAACTTGTGTGCAGGTGAGAAAGGAAACCATACAGGGCTGATACAAAGTCCTCACCTATATAAAAAAAACACACAAGTAAGATTGCTAATTAAATAATGTTCAAGAATATAATTATAATAATAAAAGTTTGAAATTATTGAGAGAAGATGATGAGTTGGCAATATGCCCTCAGAGGTGATCCGGGATTTACTCATTTTGATCTAAACAATGTTGTAATGTAGGCTAATCATGGATTCATTACAAAATAGTTTTGACCCCCTCCCCCCCTCCTACACACTCTGTGTATTGAAGCCACATGTCTTCTGAGTGAAAGACCCCAGGCGGTCAGGGTGGGGGGTCAGACCTCCAACACCATCACCCTGAGCATCGGGTCCCCCCAGGGCTGTGTTCTAAGCCCCCTGCTGTACTCACTCTACACACACGACTGTGCGGCCAAGTTCAGCTCCAACTCCATTGTGAAGTTTGCCGACGACACAGTGGTGGTGGGGCTGATCTCGGACAACGACGAGAAGGCCTACCGAGAGGAGGTTGAGGTACTGGAACGTTGGTGCCAGGACAACAGCCTGCTCCTGAACATTGGTAAAACGAAGGAGCTGATCGTGGATTATAGGAGAGGACAGCAGGAGACACACACACCACTGACGATTAACGGGGCTACCGTGGACAGGGTGAGCAGCTTCAAGTACCTGGGGGTCCACATCTCAGAGGACCTGACATGGTCAACACACATAGACACAGTAGTAAAGAAAGCGAAGCAGCGCCTCTACCACCTGAGACAGTTAAGGAAGTTCAGAGTATCGGGGAAGATACTCCAGTCCTTCTACTCAGGAGCTGTAGAGAGCATCTTGACCGGAAACATCACTGCCTGGTATGGGAACAGCACGGCACAGGACAAGAAGGCCCTACAGAGAGTGTTGCGCTCAGCCGAGCGTACCACGGGTATTGCGCTACCCCCCCTGCAGGCTCTATACAACAAGAGGTGCAAATCCAGAGCCTGCAGGATAATGAAAGACCCCCACCACCCCAATAACAGCCTGTTCCAGCTGCTGAGGTCAGGCAGACGCCTGCGAACTCCAGCTACTAGGACGGAGAGGCTTAGGCTAAGCTTCTTCCCCCAGGCCATCAGAGCCTTGAACAATGAACATTGAGAGACACAGAAACTGAACTATCCACACACAAGCACATACACGACACGCACGCTGAGCACGCTCACACACTAGCAGCCACTTTAACACTCATGCCGCACACATGCACACTTATGGCCAGAGGAAAGGCCACTTAAAGTAGTATAACATCAGGAACAGTGTATTGCACTACTAAAGCTACCTAGCATGTCCTATATGCTCTGTAAATACTAATGTACAGATACCGAGATGGCACACCATGTACCTGTTTATTGCACTGTTTTATTGGATTCTATTAATATGTTGTACCACTGTATTTTATTGGATTCTATTATATGTTGTACCACTGTATTGCACATCGTCGCGGGCAAGACCAGCCGCATTTCATTGTATACCTGTATGCCGTGACAATTAAAACTCTTGACTTGACTTGACTTGACTTGTCTTGTTTGGTTTGTGTCAGCGTTTACAGGCTGACAGACACGATGTTTCCTACGAAGCCGCTGTGGAAAAGCTGTTCAACTTCTTCCCAAACAATTTGACCTTCATGGATTCAAGCCCCCGGCGCTGCAGGACGTGTGCCGTGGTCGGTAATTCAGGGAACCTGATTAAATCACACTATGGAGCCATCATTGACATTCATGACGTCGTCATAAGGTAAACCATAGACATGTGGTTCCCAAGGTGTGGGCTGTTTTGATTTGATTTGAGTGAAGGTTATTTCAAATATGCAACATAACAAACAAACATCAAGTACATATATAGCCTTAAGCCGTTCAAATAATAAATGTATATAAAAAATTAAAGATAAAAAAAGAACAAAGAACAAACAAAAAAGTCAAACACATTTCTTTTGTGTCATTTACAAAAAAAAAGGAACCAAATAGAATGCCTCACAGAGATCTCAGCTGGTATGTTGACAGTCAGGTACTGTGCCTGATTGAGGAGCCTCAAGCACTAAACAAAAGGTCGGTGCAATTGGATATTAGACCTGCAATTAGACCTTGAACTCAATGCTCTAAAGACAGTGGAGATGGTAGTGGACTTCCGGAGGAAAGCAGCCCCGCCCCCTCCCATCATACGATGCCTTGAATTCATGAAGATTTTCTATCTTCTAGCATGTCTCCACGGTGAACGTAGAATAAAGAAAACTGTAGAAATACTTGATGAATTGAAGTTATAGGACATTTGGCTTAACCCTTTTACTACCACACTACAGAAGGTTAACCTTTCACTTGGTTGTGAAAGGGTTAAACCTTTGTCGTGTGGCAGTGAAAGGGTTAACGTTAGGTTATGACTATAACCAAGTTCTGTTAACACTAGTGGACGCTCAGCGTCTCATTGCATATATCTCGCTTCAGCATATATACAATGAATACATTTCAAAATGTACCTTTAAATGCCAGCATTCATCTGGCCACACCCCCATCCGCTTACCTATATAAGCAGGGGTGGTGCCACACAATCTCCTTCCCAACAAATTTCACCCCAATGAAAAATCAAGGGCCGCAGCAGCATCTAGACGCTGAGCGTCCACTAGTGTTAACAGAACTTGGTTATAGTCATAACCTAACGTTCTGTATCACACTAGCTCCCGCTCAGCGTCTCATTGCATAATAGGAGCTGAGCGGGAGCTAGAAGCTCGACAAATACACCCCGCTGAAGGCCCCCCACAACCATCAGAACAGGGAGGGCCGAGCCCCCCCGACCCCCCCTAATGGAGGGCACCCCCCCTATTAGAGGTTTCCCGGGAGGGCGACGGACCCGACCGTGCGAAGAGGCACTCAAGCAACTCAACGCACAGGGTGAGCAGACCGTGGCCTGACCCCACGACTACACACACGCACAACCCGCATGCCACCCGGGAACGAACGGAGGGAACAACCTCGTTACTGCCCCCTAGAATCACGGGGTCAAGGGTAAACCCAACCCCGTGGCAAGGCCGTAGCAGCGGAGCGCGAAGGAAGACCCAGACCCACCAAAGGGACTGGACCCCCTGGAACGGGGGCCCGGAGAAGTCCATGATGCCAGCATCAAGACCCCACCAGGTGGGCACTTAGTGACCCCGCCCCCCACATCGCCAGCGTATTCGGACAAAGGCCCCTCAGCCGAGCGGGCCCTGTCCCCCCAATAGTACACCGCCTGGCACACTGACCCTGCAGAACAGGCAGTCAGCATGGCCGTAAGCACACAAAAAAGGTTAACCAACGGAAGCAGGCAGCGCACCGGGGAAAAGACAGGCGCCAGAGGAGACAGCTGAACACAGCCGCCCCGGCGGAAGGGGCGTAAGCTGGCGGTGTTGCATGACCAAGCCTCCATTAAAAAAAACCCACCCAGAGGGGTTGAGGCAGAAAAGGCTGACACGATTGGCAGACGTCATGAACGTGCAGGGGCACCCTCAACCGGTGAACCCGGGAGTTGACACTGCTCCAACACACCAGGGAATCAACCACCTTGGTGTTACTCAATGCGGTGGTTGTTCCTATAACCCCTCAAGAAAAAACTCCAAAACACACCTGCGGGTATACACCGGCTATACCGCAGTACAAGTGTTTCAGTTTTCAAAAAAGGGTTAACCCAGGCCTACGGGTCGACGAAACATTACTTCGGACCGGGCCCGGCGATACGGGAAGCACAGGGTCACCAGAGGAGGTCAAAGACCACCCCAACAGGCCCCTCTTCGCCATGCGTGAGAGAGGAACGAAAAAGAATGGAGAACCAGCCCCAAGCACACCGTACTTGGTATTCCCAGGCGGTCTCCCAACCAAATACTAACCAGGACCAACCTGTGTAGCGGCCGAGATCTGACGAGATCGAGCGTGTACAGGTTGGCATGGCCGTAAGCCATTACGACAGTGCTGAGTAAAAAACGTACCCAACCAGGGTCTCCATAGTGCTTAACCCTGTGACGGACCGACCTGGTATTTTTCCCCCTGAAAAAAACCCAAGTCCCTCAGGGTACCAGAACAGCAGATCTGCATCCCCGGCGGACAACGGGTTCAACTGATCCGGACCAGCGTGACCAGAACCAGTCCCGTGCCCTAACCACGCCGACATGCCTACTCCAGGAGAAGGGGCAGATATGCGTGTTGATCTTAAACATGAAAAGAAGGCACCACCCAGACGTTCGGGCGAACCGCGCCCGGTGGCCCACCCCCAGGGCGTGAGACCCCTCTACATATGTTCAGATCCATTCCGTCATCATCCCCCAGATATGAACGAGAATCCGTCGATAACCAAACCAGGTCGTCGGATTTGGTCGTCGGAAGAGGAAAAACCTCCATCCCAGTTGCTTTATAAAAACGCCGCTTTAACCTCAAGCAACCAAGGCGTGCCAGTCAGTCGCCTGTTTACAGAACACCCCGAGCTAGCACTATACATGCGTCGGGACACACCCACATCAATGAACAGGCTGTTTAGACCTGTCATTGAATCCCCAAGGCGCCCAGGGGAACAACAAGAGGGGTGTGACACTTCCTAACTCCA
This sequence comes from Notolepis coatsorum, assembly GCF_963971535.1. Lineage (NCBI taxonomy): Eukaryota > Metazoa > Chordata > Actinopteri > Aulopiformes > Paralepididae > Notolepis > Notolepis coatsorum. The sequence continues at coordinate 6,660,598 of NC_140170.1, read as the reverse complement.
ACTCCAGGAAGCACCAACAGTATGTATCCCAGTCTACACAGCCGGGGGTAAAATATTTTCACATTTTTACATCCCACCACCCTCCCATAGGAAGGAGACGGGAATCCCCAGAGAGACTTCCCACGCGAGCTGTACAGATTGAAAAGAATATATTGCACCTTGAGCCATGAAAAAAATTGGTTTTAGGGCTCTCCGGGGAGGAGGCACTGAACCCATACACACTCAATAATCGAATTGAATCGAATACATACACAATAGAATAGGACTCCTTCTTGAGGGTCCACTCACCTTGACAATCTGAGGAGGAGGCTCTGTACTCTGAAGGAGGCTCCCTCACATGGAAGGAGGAGTCCCAACTCACAGAAGGCCCGAATAGGAGCTTGGTGAGGAGGAGCCCTGACCACCCCCCCAAAACAGATCCATCACATGGACCTGAACAGCACACGGAAGTCCTACCAACAGAGACGCGCACAGTGACGTACTCTATGGCGGGGGAATTTCTGCGGTGCACACGCCCAATATTCCAGGCCGTGGGACCAGGAAACTCCCTCCCACCCCTCCCCCCCTCACCCTGTAACGTGCCGAACCGCAACGTGACAGGAACCTTGAAGGACAGGGGGTTTACCCCTGACCAACAGAAAAAAGGGGGCAGGAAAGGTTACCAGTTCACCCCTTTACGACCCCACACCCATGATACGATGTAATGACAAAAAGAGAGTATGACACAGTCATAGTCAGCTCCATGAAGCGTCTGACAGCTTCACACAGCGCATGAGCTAACCTGCTATCTGATTTTTACTAAGGAAAAAACACAGAATAGAGAGGGCTCTTCAAGAGCCCCGGTACCAAACTTACACATGTGCTTCTGTGGCCAGTCCAACCCAGTTGTAGGTCACATGACACACACAACCCATCATCACCTACAAAAAATGGCAAAAACACTCTACAGAGGAACGCCGTTTTTCATAATGAGAGAATACATAATTCTCGATTAGTATCGGCCACAGGCCTTGCTAAGCACACACGAAAGCGACCAAACAATCTTTTCTTTTAGGAAAATAAAGTTTCTCCAGCAGTTTTAGCACAACCTCAGCAATCAAGCTAAGAGTTACATCGTATCCCTACCACACAGTGACACAATGTAGTGCAACAACATGTCTGATAGGAGGATGAAGAAGTCCCCAGGGAACCGGGGGGAAACACAATCCTCCTACTTTACCCTTAATACGGCCAGTTAAAACAGGAAAACCTGTTAATATGTGAACACACTGTTCATTGTCATTACAGGCTGAGAAAAGAATCATTCTTTACTCATTTGTCACTAAGCATAGCTTTATAGGTCAGTTAACCCTCTTAGTTGTGAGTACACGGTACATATAAACACACATGATGTTTCTCAACACAACAAACCAGATCATTTTCACATCTGTAACAACAACCCGATTTGCATGGAGAAGCTAAATACCAGTGACAAGACAATTCACACATAACTCGCGTCGTATCCTAAATGTAGTGCAGCAACACTCGTTTTGGAAAACATCGTTATTTACAAAACATTTAGAAGGGAAAGCCAGAAGAAGTGTATAAGGTCTGGCCAAACCTTGCCTACCCGGAGCGTAGATCAACGAAGTGCAGTCTCAAGGCACCGTAGTAAACACAGCCGTTCTGTGTTGCCGACCCGGCCGCGTGAATATTTTAGGCAACCAACTTGTGTAAAGCGTTTCTCTGATTGGCCAATACGCCCATGTGACCACGGCAGCGCGAGAGAGCGGCAGCGCGGAAATAGGCTGTCTATTGCCTCGCGCTGCAGCGCGGAAATAGGCTGTCTATTGCCATTCTCTAAGTCAAACTCTAACCTTAACCAGCTCCTTAACAGCGCCTAAACTTAACCCTTCTAACCTTAAGCAACTCCGAAACAATGCCTAACCTTAACCAACTCCGAAACAATGCCTAAACTTAACCGGAGAAATGAATGCACGTTAAAAAATATTGCCATTCTCTAAGTCAAACTCTAACCTTAACCAGCTCCTTAACAGCGCCTAAACTTAACCCTTCTAACCTTAAGCAACTCCGAAACAATGCCTAACCTTAACCAACTCCGAAACAATGCCTTTTTTTTTTTTGATCCACTTTTTCTCCCATTTTTCCATATTTTCTCCCATCCCAATTTCGTATCATCCAATTCAACCCTCCCCTGTCACGAACGCTGTTTCTTGCCTCCCACAAGCCGGCTGCAATGTGGACTAAGTCATACATAGCACAAGTCCCCTCCGGTACTTGAGGTAACAGCAGTCGCATCTTTTCACCTGCGCAGCTCGATCTCTCAGTGTCGAGGAGTAACGCGTGGGAGGCTCACGCTGCCCCCGACACTTCCTGATTCTACTGCGCAGGCGCACCAACCGACTTGTAGGAGTCGCTTGTTCACAACGTTCGATCCCCACCCTTCAGTTTTCCCTCCCCGTAATACGGCCAATGTGTATTACTGCGGACGACCAGCCAAACTGAAAAACAATGTGGAGAGCTGGATTCGAACACGCGAATCCTAGCGTCTCCACACTGGTGGCGAGTGCCTTGTCCACTACACCACCTAGCCGCCCCCTCCGAAACAATGCCTAAACTTAACCGGCGAAATGAAACGGCGAAAGAATGCGAATGCACGTTAAAAACAAATTGAAGGGAATCAAACTCGCCAGCAACGAGCCGTAGGATCCACAGCCATGCAGTCTTGCCAATTGAGCTATTTCTGGATACTGAATAAGGGGCGGTTACTGGCATATAATGAGCTCCGCTCTGCCGCTCCGCGGCCGAGCTACGCTCAGCCGCTACGCTCTGCTGCAGCCGCGTCGCCGCGGGGGCGTGGCGAGACGCAAGTTGGGCGTGGTTAGACACAAGTTGGTTGCCTTTAATATTTAGGCGACCCGGCCAGCGTCGGCGCTCCAACCCGTCGCTATGGTCCCCTTTGTTGATGCAGGCCTCGCCGTCCTGGCCCAGGGCAGGTTCGACAAACATCCTCTGTCAAAGATGACGTCGTAGTCAAGAGTGTTTAAAACATGTTATAATCAAAGCACGTTCAACAGAGTAGCATTAAGCTAACGGCCGCTCCAACCGTCGGTCGCTACCGCCCCTGCCCGCGAGACGCCGAGCGAATGGCGCATGCGACCAGAGGGGAGCTTCGAATCCCCCCCTGCCTCTCCCCGTGAGGGAGAGGGGAGTTGAGAACCGCGGCGGCGAGCGAGGGGCCGGAGCCAACCCGCGCTGGGCCTCGGCCGATAGCAGCAAGCTAACGTTTCCTAGCCTAGCCAGGTAGGCCACCTACTCACCTAGTAATCACAGCAGGCTAGCGCCGCAGCTAACAGCTGACTGGCTAACAGTAGGCCACCACTAGCACGTAAGCTAAGCAGCGATAGCAGCAAGCTAACGTTTCCTAGCCTAACCTAGATAGGCCACCTAGTGATCACAGCAGGCTAGCGCCGCAGCTAACAGCTGACTGGCTAACAGTAGGCCACCACTAGCACGTAAGCTAAGCAGAACCACAAAACAGTCACATCTAGAGACCTCAAAACCTACTCTAGCGAGGCCTTCAACCTTGAACTGGAGAGTCTGGACTGGTCAGATGAACTCAATGGTACACTGGTTGACGAAACATGGCTTGGTTTCAAAACCAAATTCTCAGCAATACTAAACGACATGGCCCCCCTAAGAACCACCAGGGTAAAAAATCGCGCTGAGCCGTGGATGCACTCCGAAATACTGGCCGCTATGAAAACCAGAGACAAAAAATGCTCTGAGTTTCGTAAAAGTCAGTCAAAGCTTACTAAAAGCACGAGCAGTGAACTCCAAGCCCACGTGACTGAACTCAAACTAGAAAGAAACAGACTAAGAAACGACGTAAACTCCATGATCAAAACTGCAAAAAAGAATTTCATCAATGACAAAACTGAGGAAAACAAAAACAAACCACGTGAACTTTGGAAATTACTCAATAATCAACTAGGATGCAGCAAAAAACTTAAAACCAGATTCTCAAACATAAACATAAAAACTGACAACACGCTCATCACAGACAAGCTGGATGTAGCCAATTACTTAAACATTTTCTTCACAAACATAGCCACAACACTGGTAAACAAACTACCCTCCCACTCAGGGCTTTATGGGGTAGAACACATAGTAGCTTACTACAAAAACCTAGGGGTCCGCAAGGACGACTTCAAGCTGGAAATGGTAACAACAGATGAGGTACTCAATAAACTGAGCGCCCTCCAACCTAACAAGGCCACTGGCCATGACAACATCCCCTCCAAATTCCTCAGAGACTCAGCAGCCGCCATCACACCAATCATCACACACATAATAAACCTCTCCATAAAACAGGGACACGTCCCCAAGGACTTCAAAATTGCGAGGGTGACCCCTCTGCACAAAAAGGGCAGCAAATTAGACCCAGGCAACTACCGCCCTGTTTCTATTCTCACCTCCATCTCGAAAGTCATGGAAAAAATAGTCTACGAACAGGTCGAAAAATACCTAGCGGAAAAAAATCTAATCTACGAATTCCAATCTGGCTTCAGAACATCCCACTCCACTGACACATGCCTTCTCTATTTGAATGACCACATCAAACAAGAGGTGGACGCAGGCAAATACTGCGGCATGGTCATGCTGGACCTACAAAAGGCCTTTGACACGGTCAATCACTCCATTCTGATTGACAAGCTAAAAGCAATTGGTTTTGATAGTCTATCAGTGAGCTGGATGCAATCCTACCTTGAGGGGAGGGAACAGATGGTGGAGGTAAACGGTACCCTATCCCCCCCCCTCACAGTGAGCTGTGGTGTTCCACAAGGAAGCATACTAGGACCGCTACTGTTCCTAATTTATGCAAATGACATGTCGTCAGCTTGTGACTGCAACTTGTTCCTGTTTGCGGACGACTCAGCCCTGCTGGTCTCTGACAAGAACAAGTTACAGGTTGAAAAAACCCTCAGCTCGGAACTAGGCAGAATCTGCATATGGCTCGCTGATAACAAACTATCATTACACATGGGCAAAACAGAGTCCATTCTCTTCGGTTCAAATAACAAACTCAGCAAGACCGACGGCTTCTCAGTTACAGTGGGTGACAATATTGTCACAAGGAAAGATGAAATTACCTACCTGGGTTCCATCCTAGAGGCTAATCTCTCCTGTGACAAAATGGCATCCAATGTAATAAAAAAAGTCAACCAACGAACTCGATTCTTGTACCGGATCTCCTCTCTGGTAAACAAGAACACCCTGAAGACTCTGGCAGGAGCACTCATTCAGGGGTACTACGACTATGCTTGCACCTCATGGTACCAAAGCACCTCAAAGGCGCTAAAAACAAAATTACAAACATCTCAAAACAAACTGGTCAGACTACTGCTTGACCTTACTCCTAGAACCCACCTCACCCCTGCCCACTTCGACAACCTAGGATGGCTTAGAGTAGACGACAGAGTACAACAACTTGCAATGGGTCTGGTCTACAAGATACACTACACGACCAAGGTACCCATGTACATGTCAAAATACTTCCCAAAGGTCAGTGAATACCACGATCACAACACCAGAGGGAGCTCCACAAATCATGTTAAACCCAGATTCGGCTCAAATAAGGGACTAAACACGTTTCGCAATTATGCCACATCAATGTGGAACGCCCTACCCAAAGCTGTAAAGGAATGTGGATCACTACCCACTTTCAAAACCTCTCTCAAGGGACACCTACGGGAGACTGCAATTCAACACTGGCCCCTGTAAATATCCTAACCCAACCCCCTCCAATGTACAGTCATTTACCTAGTATGGTTTTGTCAATAGTTCAATGTACAATTGTGTTTGTTTGTACAGTGTCTCCTCCCCCCCCCCCCTCAATGTACAGTGTTACTTGTTTATACAGTGTGCCCCCCGCCCCCCCCCCCCCTCCCAACCACCTCCAATGTAAATTACCCAGTATGGTTGTCAATATCCCAATGTACCCAACCCCCCCCACCCAACCTCCTCCAATGTACAGTTTCTACGTCAAATGTATATACTCCCTTTTCTTGACTCCTTCTGTATCACAAACAGTACTGTATTTGCAAATCTGGTATGTCATAAATGTATAGATGTAGCAGTACTGACTATCTGTATGTCATGTATGTCATATATGTCTATATGAATTGAAAATGGGGGACCCTGATGGAAACAAGACAAACGTCTTTCTCAGGTCTGCATCCCCTTAACAATTGTATGTATTGAGCCGTACTGTATTGTACCCATTCTGCAATCTGTTAAATAAAGTTTTCATTCATTCATTCATTCAGCTATCACCTGCACTTGTACACAATGATATAACACTCACCCAGACAGGCCGCCGTTCTGAAACCCTCCTCACTTTTTAAGAGAAAAGAGAAACAAGATGTTAACACAGTTTTACAACTGTGATTTTACCAACACCCGACGGAGCCAGCACAATACCCAACTGGCCTGTGTAGCTGACTTTGAACACAGATCTTCCGCTAATGAACATCTATGCCCATATCTCCTCATGAGGGAATACTCTCATTTGGATATGAAAGATGGGGCCTAACACGGTGACAGAGAGACATCCACTCGTCCAGAAAACACAGGGATCACCAGTGTTAATGGTCGTGGCCCACTAGTTAAACTATAATGGACTTCAGATCAAGGTCTTCTGCTGCTGCCTAAGAGGCTGAACAAAAGACCTTAATCTGGGGCCGGTGTTCGTAAACATTGTCAGTTAGCCCCCATAGCACTAACAGACAAGTGGAGCCGCAAGCAAAACAGTACTCACCCAACCTGAAACCCACCGCTTCTCACAACAGCGGCGCGTCCTACAGTTCAGCTGTGTCCTGAAAGGTTTCACCCCAACCAACACAGCAAAAAACTGCAGTTGAGAGGCATGCAGCGGCGTGCTCCCAATACGAAAACCGGTGGAGGATTTTAGAATGATCACCATCTTCCAGACACTCCAGTGACGAAGACAATATCGCCGTATTTTCTCGAAAATAGTGAGAGAGAAAATAAAGATATGATGTCAACGTATCTCCTTGTTCTTCCTTTCCTCGTAAACATTGCTCTTCCAGCCAATATTTTTCTCCACGTCAAGTGGGCATATGAGCAACACGTTGCTTGTGATGAAATTTGAGAAGGAGATGAGTGTGTGGCACCACCCCTGCTTATATAGGTAAGCGGATGGGGGTGTGGCCAGATGAATGCTGGCATTTAAAGGTACATTTAGAAATTTATTCAGTGTATATATGCTGAAGCGAGATATATGCAATGAGACGCTGAGCGGGAGCTAGTGTGATACAGAACTTCTGTATTGTCGCAGTGAAAGGGTTACCCATTTGCTAGTGTGGTATAGTGAAAGGGTTAACAGCAAAACTATATAAAACCATCCGTTTACAACTTCTACAGTTTTCATTCATATAAATATATATATGTAACGGTTATGACAACGTCACCTCAAACTTCGATGTCCCGAGTGGGAGTCGAACCCCGGTCTCCCACACCGCGGGCAGCAACACAGACCGCTATACCAAGAGGTGAATTCACTTCTAAGTAATGGGTCTATGCGTCTTTTGAGGATGTGAGAGTGAGTTTAACCCATAGCACCAGTACTCACCCCAGCCCTTCTTGACTGCGCTTCACGATACCATCCGTTACACTCACCCTCTCAAACTCACTCCACTCCACCCAAGGCATCCAGGTCAATCGGCACCATTGTAACGGTCGTGACAACGTCACCTCAAACTTCGATGCCCCGAGTGGGAGTCCAACCCCAGTCTCCCACACCGCGGGCAGCAACACAGACCGCTATACCAAGAGGTGAATTAACTTCTAAGTAGGGATGTCCCGATTGCGTTTTTTTGCTCCCGATCCGATCCCGGTCATGTGATTTTGACTATCTGCCGATACCGATCTTTCCTGATCCGATCTTTCACATTAGTAACCAATTTGACAAATTTTTGTCAGAAACTGGCGAAGCGAGACAAAGCCCCTCCGTTCACATCCCCAGCAGCAGTAGCAACAACAACAAAAACAACAACAACCATTCTTAAATCATGACCACGTCAACTAGATTAGAATAATTTTAAATCGTAGTTCAGTTTCACAACAAGAGATGAAAAAAACTTTTTTTCTGAATGTCTATTCTTCTGATAGCAGGTGTTTAATAATCAAACATCCCCACTTTCTAGTCTTGCACAAGGACCAATCAGCATGGGTATGGGCGGGTGCATTTTCCATTGATGGGGATTTGATTGGCTGTTTTTAAATAAAGTGCGGCCGCAGGATTATTATCGTTAACGTTAGTTCGGCCAGAGAAACAAATATACTAATTAAAATAGTTGGACCTGCGAGATTTGTACTTTGTAGGTCTGCATTTTAAATGTAAGGAGTAAAAAGTATGTTTTTTTCCTCTGAAATGTAATTGAGTAAAAGTATACAAACATAATAATACTAGAGTAAAGTACAAATCCCCCAAAAACAGTACTTAAGTATTGTAACGAAGTACAATTACTCAAGTACTTTACACCCCTGGCAGTTGGTGAGTATAGTTTCTATGGCACACCGTCTATGGCAGGTCCTCGGAAATGTGGACTCCCAGGAATTTGAAGCTGGAGACACGCTCAACCTGTCCTGTTGATGTGGACGGGGGGGTGTGCGCTGGCTTCCTGAAGTCCACGATGAGCTCCTTGGTTTTCTTGGTGTTGAGGGCCAGGTTGTTGAGGATTGGAGTTTGAGGCGTATGCCACGCACATTTTCACAGAAATACACTCAATATCTGCAGGGACATGCACAGGACTTTAGAGGGGCAGTTGCTCAAAGGCTGAAAAGGGCACTATACCTGTGTGTTTTAACTGAGCGTGCATAGCGCGCAAGCTCGATTTTTAAGGGCCCTTTTCGGGCGGGGGTCCCCCTTTTTATGCTTTTTGGGGGGTTTTGGTGATCAAATATTGAATATTGAACTATAATAATCAGTGCAGGAGCTCACTTATCCTTGAAAGACACTTTTATCACTGACTTAAAAGGCCCATACATCTCCATAAATGTTCAGGGGGGAGGGAATAAGTGCTTACCCTACAGACCCCAAGAAGTGCTGTATATTCTGTATTGTTTAATATAAATATAGATATTGTTCAACCAGCTAATGGGTCTGTATCTTTCCCAATACAAATAAACCATACTATACTTTTTCAGGAATACAGTCACACTATCATTCTAATATTCATTCTAACATTCTAATTAATGAGATAATAACGGGTTATACATGCAAAATGGACAATTACAGAATAGAACACTGGAACTGGAAATATTTAAATGGGGACTGACTTTGCATATAGACTATATAGGCATTTACAGCTGTTCCAATGTAAATTCCGCCCGCTCTGAAGTTGGATTCGGTGTGGACGCGCCTCTGGTCTGTCCCCGGCAATTCGTGCATTAGTCGTGCTCAGTGCTATCCACACGTAAGTGGGGGAGAGTGTGAGGGGTTGGAGGTTGGCAGGGAGGGCAGCCTTTCTGGGCGCCTCCTGGTCGTCCATGTCAAATCTGGTATAAAAGTTATTGAGCTCATCCGGGAGGGAGGGGTCAGTGGTTGGGAGTGAGTTGTTCGGTGGGTTTGTGATCTGTGATGGCCTGGATGCTCTCTGCCACATGCGTTCGTGCATTGGAACCCGTGCTGCAGCTCAGAGTCTGCCCCGTCAGGCCACATTTTAAATGTTCAAACTGAGGGCTTCACACTTTGGCGGCATGAACAAAGAGAGGTGGTCAAATATTCCCAGATGGGGGAGGGGGACAGATTTGTATGCATCAGCTGTATTGGTGTAAACATGGTCTAATGTCTTGTCTCTTCTTGTGGGGCAAGAGACATGATGGTAACATTTGGGAGAACAGACTTTAGGTTGGTGTGCGTTCAATTGTTTGCTTATGTCCGTATAAAGTTCCTTCATTGCTAGCATAGCATTTGCATCAGGAGGTATGTATGCTGCAGTCACAATTGTAGCTGTAAATTCCCTGGGTTGATAGAATGGTCTGCATTCACTCATGGGAGATTCCAAGTTAGCAGAGTAGTGACTCACAATGGTGGTGGTGTTTGTGCACCAAGTTTTGTTTACATAAATACACAAAACTGCACCTGGATTTACCGGAGCTGTCAGCTGTTCTGTCCACCCTGTGTAGAGAGTATGGCCTGGTAGCTCAAAAACAGTCATGAATCCTGCTATTTAACCAGCTTTCCGTACAAATCACGACATTGTAGTCCATAGTCCATTTATGATTGATGATCCGCAACTAGGGATCGCTCCCGATCCGATCCCGATCATGTGTTTTTGAGTATCTGCCGATACCGATCTTGCCCGATCCGATCTTTCACACATTTTTGTCAGAAACTGGCGAAGCGAGACAAGCCCCTCTGTTGCCTCAATAGCCCCTCGAGCGTGGTGGCTCACATTACATTCACCCTGAGCGCCTTAGAATGTGCTTCATACGAGAAATGTTCAAAGTTTCAATCTGTTTGCACATTAGTATACATTCACAGTGTTCGACTTATGTAATGATTTGCTCCATTTTGGTCTGAAACGCAGACAATAATCCTCACAAAGCGAATGTTGACGTTATCCAGACAAACGTTAACTTCATTAAAGCGAGGCATTGCAATCAATACAGCTGTTTGGCAAAGCACCATAGATTGGTCGTGTTGAACGCAGCTCTGTTCTTTCCTCCACGCGGAACGTCCGCCTTGCAAACATTGCAACTGGCTATTGGACTGGTATCGGTTTCAATAAAAAAATGCTTCCAAACTTCTGACATTGTGTCTAGCTGCTCCGAGTCATCAGGTGGACATAACCTGCCGGTGTTGCGGGAGCGACGCGTTGTGAGCTTGTAGGTCTGCTATTTTCGGCATATGTCACTGTCGTGCGACGGTGTAAATCAAAAGAAATTAGTTTGTTTTGGCAAATTCTTCTGCTCTGTGCAACAATAAATAAATGAATGATGATATGTAATTTAAAACCAAAACTAAGGCCTCATTATGAGTTTAAGATGTGAAATGGTCATGTTTGTTGAATACATTTTTCTTTACTCCAGATTTATTCCCCCCGATCCCGATCTTCTGAAAATCATGTGATCGGATCGGGACATCCCTATCCGCAACCGCAGTTCATCCATTTTGTTTGCCAGAGACCGCACGTTAGCTAGGAAGAGGCTGGGTAACGCAGGGTTATGGGGAGCTAAGGTTAGCCTAGCTTGCAGTCCTCCGTGCATACCCCTCTTATGTTTACGCTCACAGCGGGGGGTTTGATTGATTGAATTGATTGATTGAAAATTTTATTAACAGATTGCAGAATGGGTACAATACAGTACAGCTCAATACACACAATTGTTAAGGGGATGCAGACCAGATAAATACTTTCGTCTTGTTTACATCAGGGTCCCCCATTTTCAATTCATCATAACATATATGACATACATGACATAGAGATAGACAGTACTGCTACATCTATACATTTATGACATACCAGATTTACAAATACAGTAGTGTTTGTGATACAAAAAGAGTTTAAAAAAGTATATACATTTGACGAAGAAACTGTACATTGGAGGAGGTGGGGGGGGGGGGGGGGGGTTGGGTAGGTGGGGTGGGGTGGGGGGGGGGGGGGGGGGTGGGTAGGTGGGTGGGGGTAACTGTACATTGGATTATCGACGAAACCTTACTTGGTCCCAAGAAGAAGGTCTTGTGTATTACTGGGTTAGGACATTATTTTTACAGGGGCCAGTTTCAAATTGCAGTCTCCCATAGGTACTCCTTGAGAGTGGTTTTAAAAGTGGGTAGTGATGCACATTCCTTTACAGCTGTGGGTAGGGCGTTCCACATTGATGTGGCATAATTGCGAAACGTGTTTAGTCCCTTGTTTGAGCCGAATCTGGGTTTAACATGATTTGTGGAGCTCCCTCTGGTGTTGTGTTCGTGGTATTCACTGACCTTTGGGAAGTGTATTGACATGTACATGGGTACCTTAGTCGTGTAGTGTATCTTGTAGACCAGGCCCATTGCAAGTTGCTGTACTCTGTCGTCTACTCTAAGCCATCCTAGGTTGTCAAAGTGGGCAGGGGTGAGGTGGGTTCTAGGAGTAAGGTCATGCAGTAGTCTGACCAGTTTGTTTTGTGATGTTTGTAATTTTGTTTTTAGTGCCTTTGAGGTGCTTTGGTACCATGAGGTCTATACTTTACATTATGACGTATCTCTCTCTGTACTTTACATCATAACGTATCTCTCTCTGTACTTTACATTATGATGTATCTCTCTCTATTTTACATTATAACGTATCTCTCTCTGTACTTTACATTATGATGTATCTCTTTCTATACTTTACATTATGATCTCATCTCAAGTCAAGTCAAGTCAAGAGTTTTATTTGTCACGGCATACGGATATACAATGAAATGCGGGTGGTCTTGCCCGCAACGATGTGCAATTGGTACAACATATAATATATAATAGAATCCAATACAAAAAAAAATTGCAATAAAATTGTGCAATAACAGGTAGTAGGTAACAATAAATTTGTGCAATGACGGGTAACAGTTGACAGTTAACAGTAGTAGTAATAGTAGTGCAATACACTGTTACTGTTGCTAATACTAATTTAAAGTGGCCTTTCCTTTTGGCAATAAGTGAGGGTGCGTGCGGCCTGAGTGTGTGCCCGCTCATGCTAAAGTGTTACAGTGGTACTCAATGTTCATTGTTCAGGACTCTGATGGCCTGGGGGAAGAAGCTGAGCCTAAGCCGCTCTGTCCTAGTAGCTGGGGTTCGCAGGCGTTTGCCTGACCTCAGCAGCTGGAACAGGCTGTTATTGGGGTGGTGAGGGTCTTTCATTATCCTGCAGGCTCTGGATTTGCACCTCTTGTTGTATAGAACCTGCAGGGGAGGTAGTGCAATACCCGTGGTACGCTCGGCTGAGCGCACCACTCTCTGTATGGCCTTCTTGTCTTGTGCCGTGCTGTTTCCATACCAGGCAGTGATGTTTCCGGTCAAGATGCTCTCTACAGCTCCTGAGTAGAAGGACTGGAGTATCTTCCCTGATACTCTGAACTTCCTTAACTGTCTCAGGTGGTAGAGGCGCTGTTTCGCCTTCTTTACTACTGTGTCTATGTGTGTTGACCATGTCAGATCCTCTGAGATGTGGACCCCCAGGTACTTAAAGCTGCTCACCCTGTCCACGGTAGCCCCGTTAATCATCAGTGGTGTGTGTGTCTCCTGCTGTCCTCTCCTATAATCCACGATCAGCTCCTTGGTTTTACCAATGTTCAGGAGCAGGCTGTTGTCCTGGCACCAGCGTTCCAGTACCTCAACCTCCTCCCGGTAGGCCTTCTCGTCGTTGTCCGAGATCAGCCCCACCACCACCGTGTCGTCGGCGAACTTCACTATGGAGTTGGAGCTGAACTTGGCCACACAGTCGTGTGTGTAGAGTGAGTACAGCAGGGGGCTTAGAACACAGCCCTGGGGGGACCCGATGCTCAGGGTGATGGTGTTGGAGGTCTGACCCCCCACCCTGACCGCCTGGGGTCTTTCACTCAGAAAGTCCAGTACCCAGGCGCTCAGGGCGGAGCTCAGACCCAGCTCGATCAGCTTGTCCACCAGTCTGGTGGGGACTATGGTGTTGAACGCTGAGCTGTAGTCAATGAACAACAGTCTTACATAGCCCCCCTTCTGACGGTCAAGGTGGGAGAGGGTGCTGTGCAGTACCTGGGAGACCGCGTCGTCAGTGGACCTGTTTGTCCTGTATGCAAATTGCATAGGGTCCATATCACTGGGGAGGGAGGCACAAATGTGGTCCTTGACCAGCCTCTCAAAACATTTCATGACCACAGAGGTGAGTGCCACCGGTCTGTAGTCATTTGGACATGTTGGGGAGGGTTTCTTCGGTACAGGGATGATGGTAGACATCTTGAAGCAGGCAGGGACCACCAACTCCGCCAGGGATTGATTGAATATGGCGGTGAACACAGGGGCTAGCTGGTTGGCACAGGACTTAAGTATGCGTCCTGTTATTCCATCTGGGCCAGCAGCCTTCCTGGTGTTCACCTGCATAAATGCTCTTCTCACACTGTGTACCGTCAATGAGAGAGCGTCCCCGCCCCCCCGCGGATGCCCCCCCCCCCTCCACAACAGCCGGCGCACCAGTGACGTCACTAGCCGTTGGGCTAGCAGTGCCACTGTTTGCACCAAACCGAGCGTAAAAGGTGTTGAGCTTGTCCGCAAGGGAGGCGTCGTCGCTCCCCATTGAGGGGGCACTGACTTTGTAATCAGTTATAGCCCTCAGTCCCTGCCATAATCCTCTTGTGTCATTCTGTGCCATTTGTGCCTCCATCTTGTCGGCATACGTCCTCTTAGCAAGTTTGACAGCCTTGCGCAGAGTGTAGACTGTTGTCTTGTACTCTTCCATGTTTCCTGACTCTCTGCCCCGGTTATAAGCAGTGGTGCGAGAGTTCAGGGCTGCTCTGATGGTACTGTCCACCCATGGTTTCTGGTTTGGGAACACCCTCGCCTTCTTTGTGGGGATGATAGTATCAGCCAGTGTTGTTATGAATGACACTACAGCGTCTGTGAAATCGCTGACGTCACTATTACTCCTCCTGAACATTCCCCAGTCGGCGTCATCCAGTGCGTCTTGAAACATGGCCTCTGATTGGTCGTCCCATTTTTTTACCTCACGTGACACGACGGCGTCACGTGATCTCTGTTTATACGCTGGGACCAAGAAGATGGCGGCGTGATCCGATGTGTTTGTTGCTCCCGCTAATGGTGGAGCCGGTACAGCCTTGTATCCGGCTCTAAACGGGGTGTAGCAGTGGTCGAGTGTATTTCCTCCCCTTGTGGAGCAGACGATGTGCTGGAAGAAAGACGGCATGACTTTCTTCAGATTTTCCTGATTGAAATCCCGGGCTATGATCATGGCTGCGTCCGGATGCTTGATCTGGTGCGCGTTCAGATGGTCGTGTAGTTCCCCTAGCGCCCTGTCGACATTCGCCTGGGGATGGATGTACACTGCCGTCATTATCACTGCAGTGAATTCGCGCGGCAGATGGAAGGGGCGACATTGGATCGTGATGTGTTCCATGTCGGGAGAGCATGAACGGGAGAGTATCTTCACTTCCCCGGGGCTAGTCCAGCCGTTGTTGGTCATAAGGCATAGCCCCCCGCCGATGCTCTTCCCGGAGGCTTCTGTACGATCCGCTCTGAAGATGGTGAAGGAGTCGGAGGGAGAGATGCTGTGATCGGGAGTCACTGGTTTCAGCCAGGTCTCGGTGAAACACAGGATATTGCATTCCCTCATCTCTCGCTGGAATCGGACCTGTGCACGTAAATCATCCATCTTACTCTCTAGTGAACGGGCATTCGCTAGGAAGATGGATGGAATAGCCGGACGGTAAGCAGATTTCCTTAATCTTAATCTGATCCCGCTCCTCTTCCCCCTGTGTCTTCTCTTTGTCTTGCGTCCTTCTTTGTCTGCCGGCGCGTTGTCTTTGTCTCGCCTGATCTCCGATGGCCATTCTTGGCATGATAAAGTGTCTCTAAACTCCCCTTTGAGTCCGGAGTTTAGGTCAATAAGTGACTGACGGTCGTATGACGTCCCCGCCAGTGATGCTTCGATAAAAAAAGTTATAAAAACAAACATAATAACTATAAATGTGCACATTCGTTGCTGAGCAAAACCCATGGCGACTGACTCGGGGACTGACTTTACATTAAGACATATCTCTCTCTCTCTCACTCTTTGTACTTTAGAATGAACCGGGGTTCATCAAATGTCAAGGGATACGAATCGGATGTTGGAAACAAGACAACACTTCACATGATGTATCCTGAGAGTGCCATTGATTTGGACGAGAACACCCATCTTGTGTTCGTTGCGTTCAAGGTGACGGACCTCCGATGGCTCGTCAGTGCCTTCACCACGGGACACATTACAAGGTGAGAGTCTATGGGTGTATCATTTGCATTATCAACAAATCACATCAACTGGAGTGAAGGATTGGAAACCAAATAAATCTACCCTTCAGTTTACTGAGCGACAGTGGCTCAGGAGGTACTGTAGAACGGGCATTTCGTAATCAGAAGGTTCCGGGTTCGATTAGTTAGTCAAGAGTTATGGCGGATGACTCCCCGGGGTACAAGGCCAGGTTACCCCAAAAGAGCTCCCAGAATCATGTTATCCGTAGACCTTTATACCTGACCAAAGGGGTGTTATAACACAGTTATAATACATCTTCTTATACAGTACAGATGCTAGTGAGCCAAATTTCTGCATGAAACAAGCGGGAGGGAGATTACACGGCTACCACACATGATACATAATACTTATGATGCAAAACAGAGGGGCGTGGTCCTGATCAGTGATTGGTGCATTGAGTAAAATTATTTCAGTGGGCGCCTATTGGCACCAGAGTGCTCCAATAGGACAAAGCAAGCCACTGAAGCCAGAATGAGATATAACGCATTTTGCAAAAGAAACACACACACACACACACACACACACACACACACACACACACACACACACACACACACACACACACACACACACACACACACACACACACACACACACACACACACACACACACACACACACACACACACACACACACACACACACACACACACACACACACACACACACACACACACACACACACACACACACACACACACACACACACACACACACACACACACATTATGTTTTCCATTCAAATCCCTTTACAATGAAATGTTCTTGTATCATTTCATCCAACAGAACGTACCGACCCGTGAAAGCAAAGATAAAGGCTAACAAGGACTTGGTGAGTCAAACAGAAACAGGTCTTCCATTTTGACCAATAAGTCACAAATAATTACTGTAACTGTGCTGTAGTGGGTAAAGGGTTCAAAGTAGTGCTCTCAGGCGATACAAAAATGTTATCTAATTAATTACAGGATTTGTAATTAATTTATATAATTAATCGCATTTTAATCGCATAACCATTTTAGGCCTGATATTCTCTATAATCATCATTTCAAATTGCATGTTGGCAGAATTCAATACTGTATCTACAAAACCTTCTATTTAATCATCTTCCATTTATTAATTTGCTTAGATTTTTCATGTCTGGTCAATTTTAGCATGGTGTTATTCACAGTCAAAGATTAAAAAAAATTGAATTGATATTCTCATCTTGTTCATTACAATTTACTCAAGCCTAGTAGACACAGTATTTCTGACAGTGGGAATACATTCCCTGAGATCCATAGATGTCCCTAGAATCAGATACCAAGAACATGCAAATGAGCCATTAAAAAAAAATTCTGTAAATGTTTATTCTACGTTTTTACGGTTCTTATGGAATGAATGAGATAAAACAAAAATAAATTTATACAAATGTATACATTTTTTTTTGTATTATTAATTTTGAGTTAATTTTTATAACGCGTAATTAATTAATGTACTTAACGTGATAAACTGACAGCCCTAATTAAAAGTATATAAAAGGTAAAAAAATATATAGATTATTATAGTCGGTTATTGCACTTTTTAATTACTGAATAGAGAGCCTATTAGGATGCTAGATCCTAATGTGAAACACTATGCTTATGGAAGATCAATCAGCATGGATTGTCTGTAAACTTTAATACATGGCAGTTTGGTTTGTTAGAACAGACTGTAATCTTATGCTTATGGCAGATCAATCAGCATGGATTGTCTGTAAACTTTAATACATGGCAGTTTGGTTTGTTAGAACAGACTGTAATCTTCACTTGCTTATGGCAGATCAATCAGCATGGATTGTCTGTAAACTTTCACTTGCTTATGGCAGATCAATCAGCATGGATTGTCTGTAAACTTTATGCATTGTTGTCACTTGCCATATCTTGCTATGCTCGCTCATGCCTGTATTTTTTATGTCTGTTCTATTTTATAATTTTTATTTTATTTTATTTTATTTTTATTTTACTATTTTTAAACTGAATCATTTTAAACTATTTTTACTATTTGTGTTACTGAAAAGTGTAAGCGGAGAGCCTATTGGGATGCTAGATCCTAATGTGAAACACTGTGATTCTACCTGTCTATCTTTTTATGCTCGCTTATGCCTGTATTTTTTACTGTTGTGAAGCACTTTGAACTGCAACCTCTGTATGAAAAGTGCTATACAAATAAAGTTATTATTATTATTATTATAGATATATCAGTCCAATGACATTTCCATAGGTTAACTGTTGATTCATAACCCACACAGATTTCGATCCTCCATCCTGCATTCATCAGATATGTTCATGAAATATGGATGAGAAAGAGCGGCACCTATCCATCTACTGGCATCCTGGCTGTGATTCTTAGCATGCACATCTGTGATGAGGTAAATATATTATATTATATATAGAGACCTGTACTGTGTAACCTTGTCATGAAGAAACATCACTTCTTCAGCAAATTGAATGGTGTAGTTTGGACCGGATTGAGCTGAATAAGAGGAAACCCTCCCATCAGTGGCCACACAGAGGGACTTAAAATATATTTGTGGCAAATCATTAGTAAAATAGAAAAATAAAATCTAATACAAAGGTTAAGTCCATGCTCCATTCATGTAACATTGGGCCTCATTCACCAATACTCTCTTTTTTTTTCTACTTTTTCTCCGCATTTTTCTATTTTCCTCCCTTCCCCAATTTCGTATTGTCCAATTCTACTCTCCACTGTCTCGAACGTTGGTTGGCCATGCCTCCCACAAGCCGGCTGCAATGTGGATGAAGCCTTGCATCACGTGTCCCCTCCGGTACTCGAAGAGGCAGCCGTCGCATCTTTTCACCTGCACCGCGCGATCTCTCAGCGGCGAGGGTCTGCGTGGGAGGGACACGCCGCCCCCGTCGCTTCCTGATTCTACTGCGCAGGCGCACCAACCGACCTGTAGGAGTCGCTGTCCACAATGTCCGATCCCCACCCACCAGCTTCCCACCCCCTAATACTGCCAATTGTATTAGTATGAACGACCAGCCAAGCTGGTAGCAACGCCGAGAGCTGGGCTCGAACCCAGCATATCCTGCGTTGGTGGCGAGCGCTTTGCCCACTGCGCCACCTAGCCGCCTCACCAATACTCGCTTATTATTTTTATTATATTCTTTCAGACATTTCTGTTAAGAGAAAAATAAGAAAAACCACACCACATTCATCAACCCGTTCTTAACGTCCAAATCTGTTCTTACCCAGGTGTGTTGGGTGTTCTTAAACTCAAATGCGCGTTCACGCTCAATTAATTTGCACGCCCCGGCTGCTCCTTATAAGGCCGATGAGGCGTGTGCAAAACAGCTTGAGAGGTTCGGCAATTGCATGCTGATCCATTCAACAGGAAGCGATTTGCGAGTTGCGACTGATTTCAAAATAAGATTAGATTCAAATATATTGTTATTATAGAGCACAAGTACAATACACCATCCAACCAGAGTGAATAGATGCTCCAGAAATAAATAAATATAAATAAACGGCTTAGCGCACACCAGGGGCGGATTTAGGATTGTAGGCGATCCGGGGCTTAGCCCAGATGCCCCCCCCCCCCCCCCCCCTTTTTTTTTTCTTTTTTTTTTTTTTTTTTCTTTTTTTTTTGTGCAGGCAAGGGGTGACGACAGATTTATTTTGAATTTAATGAACCTGTACGTGCAATTTCCTGCAATATAGAGCCTTCAATCTTGACCAATAAAGCTGCTCTTTTCACTATAAAACTCAGTTAACCATAACGTAGTTATGGTTAGATTTATATATTGGGGGGGGATATATCATATTTTTCATATAATCAAAAAGTGGTGGAGCAAGATCATACCTTTGCTCCCCCAAGTTCAATAGTGGGAGAGCAGAGATGCTCCGAATGCTCTTATGGCCAGGCGTCTATGATTCACTGATACAAAGTAAAATAGTGCAGTGCAATAAAATAGTTAGTAAAATAGAATAAAATAATGCAATAGTGCATTGCAATAAAATAGTTATCATCGTATTTTTTCGGGAGGCCGGTAAGGAGTGCATTACAGTAGTCGAGTTGGCTTGAGATAAAGGCATGGATCTGGTTTTCAGCGTCCTTTTGATTTATAAATGGCCGTACTTTAGCTATGTTTCTAAGGTGGAAGAATTAAGTTTTTGTCAACTTGTTGATTGTGATTTAAAGCTTAGGTCTGAGTCTACCATAACACCAAGACTTAACTCACTCAAATACAGTTAGCAGCTGGATAGACCACAGATGGAAATTAGCTTCTGCTAAATCTGGTGCAAACATATTTTCATGTAACAATGATGAATTGTAAAAAAAAATAAAAAATAAAAAGAAATCATTTTTTTTTATTTTTTTTTTATTTTTTTTTATTTTTTTTTTAAATAGATTCGGGGCTTTTCAGAATACATCCAGGGCTTGATCCCAGGTAGCCACCCCCTAGCTCCGCCCCTGGCACACACGTCCGAGCGCACACACACACGTCTCACGACTCAGTGCATGCATGTGTGTGTTCCTGTGGGTTGCCCATCGCATTTGTGTGTGTGTGTGTTAATCTGATGACAAATAAAGACTTATACGTATTGTATATATGCTAAATTAATCATTCCAGCAATGTAGGCTTTTTCAATACTGAACGACTGTGGCGTCTGTTGTGTCTGAGTTGATGCTCCAGAGTATCTCAATCTGAAACGGTTAAGCAGCCACTCATCTGGCTCTGCAAATAGATATAGTCGATATGCGTTCTATGTGCACAGCCTGGGCGGCCAGAGCATCTAACTGTTCTACAGCAATATATAATCCATTTCAGAAGCAGAACGCCAATAATTATTGAAAAGTTCTGGGATTTTAACCTCTTAAGCCCAGAGCCCTATTTTCTGAAAATCCGCCTAAAATACATACCTAAGTAAATGGAATATTGCTCCACTTCTACAAGGTCCATTTGCATGTTCTTGGTATCTAGAGACATCTAAGGACATCAGTGAATGTATTCCCAGTGTCATAAATATTGTGTCTATTACTAGGCTTGCTGAAATTGTGATGAAACCAAGGAGAATATGAATTGTGATTTTTTTTTGCATCTTTGACAGTAAATAACACCATGCTAAAAATGACCAGACATAAGAAACTGCCACTGATCTCGTTCAGTATACTTCTTGAGATCACATGTACAAAAATTCTAAGGAAATGTATAAAGGGAAGATGATTAAACAGAAGGTTTTGTAGATACAGTACTGAATTCTGCCATCCGGACCCATGCAATTTTTTATATTATTATAGAATATAGGATATGAGGCCTATAAATTACCTTATTATAGCCAACTTGCACACTGGATCGGGCCAAATCTACTCTTTCCAATGGCAGAGTTCAATTTGGATTTAGTATCACCAGGCGTGCATGAAGAACAGAGAATGAAATCTACTGTATGTACAGTCGGTTTTTTATTTTTGCAACAGCTATGCCATTGTTAAACTGATTTCAAATCGGATGGTTGCTAAATGTTCAAAATAGGGGAGACAAACTAACTGCGCTCCAATATATGCCAATGACATTCAGTTTTGTGGTATATAATACAGAGTAATAAGAGAAATAAAATAAATAAGAGTTTCTTATCTGGGTAAGAGTGCTCTCGGCCACTCTTAGAATGTGGTCTTGCCTATAGGAGAAAAGCAAAAATAAGAAAACATTGCTGAATCTCAACAAAATAAGAACAAATGCTAGTTAAGAATGAAATCTGTTCTTATATCGCTTCAAGAATGAGGCCCATTGTCTGTCTTTCCTCCCAGGTCGATGTGTTCGGATTTGGGGCAGACAAAGATGGAAACTGGAGCCACTATTGGGAAGAACTGAAAAACAAAAAACTGAAAACTGGACAACATGATGGAATGTCTGAGTATAAACTTATTGTGGAACTATCTAACAAACAAAAAATACATTTCTTTAGATGATATTGAGAAATTATTATAGCGTATTATACAACGGCATGCAAATTTCTCGATTCTGATTTACACGTATGTATAGGGCACAATCCACGCTCCTGGTCCCAGGACCCGCCCACAACCGAATCACATCACTCCGCCGTGCAGATTCTTCGGAGAAAACAAGATGGCGGACAATAATCTTTTTATTTATTTTTTTTTTTTTTAGCTTTTTTCCCGGCCCTTTTTTGAGGGCACTCCATCCACCCCCCCCCCCCCTCTTCGGGGGACAACTTTATTATTTATTATACGTTTTAATTATTTACAGTACAAAATTAAATAAAAAGTGTAGTAAAATAAGAAAAATATTAAAAAAATATATATTTCATTGCCCTCTCGGAGGGGGGGAACTCAGACTAGATATTGACAAACAAATTACAACTAAGGACAATGAAGGACAAGAACGAATACACATGACAAGGGAAAGGGGGGGGGCAGAGAGGGGAGTAATTAAAGTAGAGGGGGATTGAGAGAAGGGTGGGTTATGGAGTGGATGGCTCACAGGTCAATCTCCTATGATTGGGAGCCTAGATTATCCACAAGCAATTTCCAGATGTTATTAAATTGTGAGACTTCGATGTGATCCACGGTTGAGATTGTTTCCTGTGATATGTAATTTGAGAGAAGGCCTAACCATTGGCCAGTATTCACCTTTTTTCTTGTCTTCCAGTTTAAGAGGATGGTTTTCTTGGCAACAGCTAGAGAAACGAGTAGGGGTTTGGTGTTCTGGACTAATAAATTGATAGCAGTAGTATCCCCAAGTAGGCAGAGGGAGGGGGAGAGAGGAATGCTGCAGCTCATGACCCAGGATAGTGTATTGATGACAGAATTCCAGAAGTCTAGAACAGGTGGGCAGAGCCAGGTGGCATGGAAATAGTTGTCTGGGGTGTTGAGGGTGCAATGGGAGCATACATCTGTGCTTGCAAATCCCATTTGAAACATCCTGTGCTGTGTGATATGTACTCTGTGTAACACCTTATATTGGATTAATTGAAGGTTAGTGTTGTTAGTCATTGTGAATGTGTTGGTGCAAATTTGTTCCCAGGATACGGCATTGGGAGAGAAAGCCATGTCCTGTTCCCATTTTGTGAAGGGGAGATGGAATGTAGTGTCTGCGTTTGCCAGTATTTTGTATATTTTTGAAAATATTTCCCTCTGTGATGTTATTTTATTCATTGCTAATATAATTGGAGGTGGTTCAAGATCATTCTGTGTAGTGTTAATTTTTTATTTCAAAATTGATTTCAGCTGTAGAAATTGGAAGTGTTGGTCTGTCCCAATGCCGTATCCTTCAGTAAAATCTTGATAAGTGATTAGGCTGTTGTCTGTGAAGATGTGGTGAAGATGAGTAATGCCTTTTTGTTTCCAAGCTGGGAAGCATATGGGTGATTTGCCGAGTTGAAAGTCAGGGTTGTGCCAGATTGGTGTGTATTTACAGGGGGTTAGTGTGTTACCAGTGATTTTGTTGGCTTTCCACCAGGCTGTCAGAGTTGTGGAAATGACTGTATTCCTAAAACAAGAGTGATGTTTTATGCTTGTGCTAAAGAATGGCAGATCTTGTGGTGAGATTTCCATGCACATCCCAGGGGTTGTATTGTTGGGTAGGGTGAATCCATTTGTAGATGTATATTAATTGGTTGGCCAGATAATAGTTGAGAAAGTTAGGTGCTTCAAGTCCTCCTTGTTTTTTGTTTTTTTGAAGGGTGGTTAACTTAATTCTTGCTTTTTTATTCTTCCAGTAAAACTTAGTAATGGTGGAGTCCAGGGAGTTGAACCAATTGGTGGTAGGCTGGGTTGGGATCATAGTGAATAGATAATTTATTTTTGGGAGAATTGACATTTTGACAGTTGATATTCTACCTATTAGTGATAGTGGTAAGTTTAGCCATCTTTGTGTGTCGTCTTCTATTGTTTTTAACAGTGGGATGAAATTGAGTTGAAATAACTCTGACAGTCTGGGTGAAATGTTGATTCCTAGATATCTGATATTCCCTGAGGGGAAGGGGAAGGATGGGCTCTGAGCTGCAGGACTCCTATCACCCCCCCACAATGGCAAGATGATTGACTTTGACCAATTTATAGCGTAGTCTGATATTTTAGAGAAGGAGTCTATGAGTTTGGTAGTTGCTTGTAGTGAATTGGTTGGTTCCTGTAGGTATAACAACACATCGTCTGCATAGAGGCTGATCTTATGGTGAGTATTGTGTGTAATAAAATAATCATTTTGTCTGATTGCTGCTGCGAGAGGTTCAATAAAAAGGGCAAAAAGAGAGGGGGAGAGTGGACATCCCTGCCTGGTTCCCCTGTGAAGTGTGAAGCTTTGTGATGTTAGTCCGTTAGTAGTAACAGTGGCCCTGGGTGACGTGTATAGTGTTTTAATCCAATGAATAAACGACTCTCCGAAACCAAATTTTCGTAATGTCCAGAATAAAAATGAACAGTTTACTCTATCAAAAGCTTTTTCTGCATCTAGTGAGGTGATTATTACATCAAGGTTTTGTTGTTTGATTATATTCATTAGATGGAATAATCTGTGCATGTTATTTGACCCGAGGCGTCCTTTAATAAATCCTGTTTGGTCGGGGTGAATTAGGGTGGATATGACTGTTTCCAGTCTGGTGGTTAGCGCTTTAGTTATTATTTTAATATTTGTGTTGATCAGTGAGAGGGGGCGGTAGCTAGAGGGTAGGGTTGGGTCTTTGTCCGGCTTGAGCAGTAGTGAGATGAGTGCTGTGTTCATGTGTGGGGGGATTCTGGAGGTATGTTTTATTTCATTAGCCATCCTTATGAATAGTGGCGATATTGTTGACCAGAAATGTTTGAAGAATTCAGCAGGGAAGCCGTCGGGTCCTGGGGATTTATTGTTGGGCATCTGAAGTAATGCTTTGTGGAATTCAGTTAAGGTTAATGGTTTGTCCAGTGATTGTGCATGCTCTTTGGATATTTGGGGAAGATTTATAGCATCGAGGAAGGCGTCCATATCAGCAGTGCTTGGATTAATGTCAGGTGTGTATAATTTATAGGGATGTCCCGATCCGATCACGTGATCGGGATCGGCGCCGATCACGTGCTTTTCAGAGGATCGGGATCGGGAAAAAAATGTAAATAAAAATCGGCAGTCAAAAAAGATTTTTTTTTTTTTTATTCAACAAACATGACCATGTTCATGTCTTAAACTCATACGGAGGCCTTAGTTTTGGTTTCAAATTACATATAATATATCATTAATGTATTTATTGTCACACAGAGCAGAATAATTGTCCACAACAAACACATTCCCTTTAATTTACACCGTTGCAACAAACACATTCCCTTTCATTTACATCACAACAACACGCCGCTCCCGAAACACGGTTATCCACTGACTTGAGCAGCTAGAGGTTTGGAACTAAGCATTTTAAAATAGAAAGTCAAGCCAGTCCAACAGCAATTGCAATGTTTGCAAGGAGGACATTCCGTGTGGAGGAAAAACTCATGAAGCAGCAGGCTGGAGGCGGACTTTTCAGACTAACTTTTCACCTGGATAACGTCAATTGTTTGCTGTGACTGAGGATTATCGTCGGCGTTTCAGACCGTAAGTCGAACACTGAATGTATACTAATGTGCAAACATATATTGAAACTTTTAATATTTCTCATGAAGCACATTTCTCAGGGTGAATGTCATAACAAGAGCCGCCGCGCTCGCGCCCCCCTCGAGGGACTATAGGCAACAGAGGGGCTTGTCTTGCTCCGCCAGTTTCTGACAAAAATGCGTCAAAATTGATTACTAATGTGAAAGATCGGATCGGGAACGATCGGGATCGGTAGATATTTAACATTGCATGATCGGGATCGGATCGGGAGCAAAAAAAGGCGATCGGGACATCCCTAATAATTTACTATACATTTTTTTAAATGTGTCGTTGATCTCTTGAGGTGCTCTCAGCGTCTTCCCTGCTGAGTCCTTTACTGCAAGTATAATTGATTTATCTTTATTTTTTTTTAGTTGGTTGGCTAGATATTTTCCAGATTTATTGTTGTGTTTAAAGTGGTCCTGTCTTAATCTCTCTGTATCAAAAATTACAAGCGCCTGTATTTGCATGTGTGTGTATGCATATGGTTGTGTCTGCGCGTTTGGTGTAGATATATTGGGGGGGAGAAGGGAAAGAGGGAGGAACATTTAAAGTTGTTGTTGAACAGGGAGGAGGAGACACTAAGGGAAGGGTACAGACAAACAAGACAACAAGCAACATTAAGACAGCACATAACCGGAGCCCATTGCTCCGTTCTATCATTTTGGCAACTTGTCAGCTAGCCATGTGTCCCGTGAAGATAATAATCAATAATGATATCATTATAAAAAGGAGAAAAGAAAGAGAAAAAAATATATATAATAATAAAGGAAATAAAAGAGAAAGAAAGAACAAATTTAAGAAATATATATATATACATAAACAAATAAGCAAGGAAGTAGAGAGATATATAGGCTATATCAATTAGCAGTCCAATAGGGATAGGGGAGAGCAGATGTAGAGTCATTGTTCATATCTGTGTTATTGGGGAGAGATTTACTTACTATCTTGGAGGCGCTTAAGGTTCATGTTTTAGTTTCACCACTAGAAGGTGCCAAATGATACAACCTTGTCTTCAATTGTCTTCTTATTTATGTCCAATGTCCATCATCACCATCATCATCCCTGTAATTCTCATCATCGCCATAGTCATCACCACCATCATTACCACAATCGCCATCATCACATTAATCATCATCACCATCATATCCCCATCACCATTGTTATCATCATCACCATCATAATCATAATCATCATCATCATCATCATCATCATCATCATCATCATCATCATCATCATCATCATCATCATCATCACCACAACCATCATTCCCACCTATGAGAGTATATGAGGGGAAGATGGGCAGTATGGAGAGAGAGAGAGAGAGAGAGAGAGAGAGAGAGAGAGAGAGAGAGAGAGAGAGAGAGAGAGAGAGAGAGAGAGAGAGAGAGAGAGAGAGAGTGTGTTTGAATGTATGTTTTATTTCATTAGCCATCCTTATGAATAGTGGCGATATTGTTGACCAGAAATGTTTGAAGAATTCAGTAGGGAAGCCGTCGGGTCCTGGGGATTTATTGTTGGGCATCTGAAGTAATGCTTTGTGGAATTCAGGTTAATGGTTTGTCCAGTGATTGTGCATGCTCTTTGGATATTTGGGGAAGATTTATAGCATCGAGGAAGGCGTCCATATCAGCAGTGCTTGAATTAATGTCAGTGTGTATAATTTATAGGGATGTCCCGATCCGATCACGTGATCGGGATCGGCGCCGATCACGTGCTTTTCAGAAAATGCGTCAAAATTGATTACTAATGTTAAAGATCGGATCGGGAACGATCGGGATCGGTAGATATTTAACATTGCATGATCGGGATCGGATCGGGAGCAAAAAAAGGCGATCGGGACATCCCTAATAATTTACTATAATTTTTTTTAAATGTGTCGTTGATCTCTTGAGGTGCTCTCAGCGTCTTCCCTGCTGAGTCCTTTACTGCAAGTATAATTGATTTCTCTTTATTTTTTTTTCTTGGTTGGCTAGATATTTTCCAGATTTATTGTTGTGTTTAAAGTGGTCCTGTCTTAATCTCTCTGTATCAAAATTTTATTTTTTTATTTTGTATTTCATTAAGCTGAAATTGTAATTTGCGTAAATCCCTAAAAATGTATTCATTGGGGTCATTAACATATGCATTATTTAATTCCTCTATTTTTTGTTTCAGATTATTTTCAAATTGGAGATATTTTTTTTTCTTATGTGATGAATATGATATGATGTTTCCTCTCAATACTGCTTTGGCCGTTTCCCATAGTAATGTGGATGACATTTCTGGAGAGTCGTTCGTTTCCATCAAGGATGTCCACTCTTTCTTGAAATATGTGTCGAATTCAGGGTCTTCCAGCAGTGATGTGTTGAAGCGCCATCTCTGGGAAGGTGGTTTGGGGTGATTAGTATTTAGAGTGAGGGAAACAGGTGCATGGTCACTGATTGTAATGGGATGGATTTTAGAATCACAGATGTCTGGTTGGATTGAATTGCTGGTAAGAAAGAAATCAATTCGAGAGAGAGACTTATGGACATGTGAGAAATGTGTATACTCTTTAGAGGAGGGATGGCTTGTGCGCCAGCTGTCGCCAAGACCAAAATCCGTCATATATTGTTTCAGTGTGTCAGTGGAATGCCAATTTCTTGATTTGCTTGTTCTGTCAATAGTGGGATTAATAACTGTGTTGAAGTCACCTCCAATTATGATAGTTGAGTTGGAGTGATTACTTAGTGCTGAGAAGAAAGAGTGAAAAAAAGTGGGGTCATCAGCATTAGGACCGTAAATACTGGCAATGGTCATGTTGTGATTAAAAACAGAGCAGTTGACAATGATGAAACGACCCTCTGGGTCTGAAAATGTGAAATTGTGAGTGAGTGGCAGTCGTTTATTAATTAAAATGGAAACTCCTCTTTGCTTTGAATTATATGTTGCTGAGAAGGTTTGAGGGAAATGTACAGATTAAAATTTTTGATGGTCGGATTCTGCTTGGTGGGTTTCCTGTAATAGACAGATGTCTGCCTCTAGTTCCACTAGGTGGTTCATGATTTTAATTAATTTAGCCTGTGAGCCAGCCCCTCGAATATTCCATGTTATAAATTTAATAGGAAGCATTTAGTGTTTGTGTGTATATACAGTATGTGTGTATGGTCGCGCACGAGAGTGTGCATATATATGCGCATACAAGCGCCTGTATTTGCATGTGTGTGTATGCATATGGTTGTGTCTGCGCGTTTGGTGTAGATATATTGGGGGGGAGAAGGGAAAGAGGGAGGAACATTTAAAGTTGTTGTTGAACAGGGAGGAGGAGACACTAAGGGAAGGGTACAGACAAACAAGACAACAAGCAACATTAAGACAGCACATAACCGGAGCCCATTGCTCCGTTCTATCATTTTGGCAACTTGTCAGCTAGCCATGTGTCCCGTGAAGATAATAATCAATAATGATATCATTATAAAAAGGAGAAAAGAAAGAGAAAAAAATATATATAATAATAAAGGAAATAAAAGAGAAAGAAAGAACAAATTTAAGAAATATATATATATACATAAACAAATAAGCAAGGAAGTAGAGAGATATATAGGCTATATCAATTAGCAGTCCAATAGGGATAGGGGAGAGCAGATGTAGAGTCATTGTTCATATCTGTGTTATTGGGGAGAGATTTACTTACTATCTTGGAGGCGCTTAAGGTTCATGTTTTAGTTTCACCACTAGAAGGTGCCAAATGATACAACCTTGTCTTCAATTGTCTTCTTATTTATGTCCAATGTCCATCATCACCATCATCATCCCTGTAATTCTCATCATCGCCATAGTCATCACCACCATCATTACCACAATCGCCATCATCACATTAATCATCATCACCATCATATCCCCATCACCATTGTTATCATCATCACCATCATAATCATAATCATCATCATCATCATCATCATCATCATCATCATCATCATCATCATCATCATCATCATCATCATCATCATCATCACCACAACCATCATTCCCACCTATGAGAGTATATGAGGGGAAGATGGGCAGTATGGAGAGAGAGAGAGAGAGAGAGAGAGAGAGAGAGAGAGAGAGAGAGAGAGAGAGAGAGAGAGAGAGAGAGAGAGAGTGTGTTTGAATGTATGTTTTATTTCATTAGCCATCCTTATGAATAGTGGCGATATTGTTGACCAGAAATGTTTGAAGAATTCAGCAGGGAAGCCGTCGGGTCCTGGGGATTTATTGTTGGGCATCTGAAGTAATGCTTTGTGGAATTCAGGTTAATGGTTTGTCCAGTGATTGTGCATGCTCTTTGGATATTTGGGGAAGATTTATAGCATCGAGGAAGGCGTCCATATCAGCAGTGCTTGAATTAATGTCAGTGTGTATAATTTATAGGGATGTCCCGATCCGATCACGTGATCGGGATCGGCGCCGATCACGTGCTTTTCAGAAAATGCGTCAAAATTGATTACTAATGTTAAAGATCGGATCGGGAACGATCGGGATCGGTAGATATTTAACATTGCATGATCGGGATCGGATCGGGAGCAAAAAAAGGCGATCGGGACATCCCTAATAATTTACTATAATTTTTTTTAAATGTGTCGTTGATCTCTTGAGGTGCTCTCAGCGTCTTCCCTGCTGAGTCCTTTACTGCAAGTATAATTGATTTCTCTTTATTTTTTTTTCTTGGTTGGCTAGATATTTTCCAGATTTATTGTTGTGTTTAAAGTGGTCCTGTCTTAATCTCTCTGTATCAAAATTTTATTTTTTTATTTTGTATTTCATTAAGCTGAAATTGTAATTTGCGTAAATCCCTAAAAATGTATTCATTGGGGTCATTAACATATGCATTATTTAATTCCTCTATTTTTTGTTTCAGATTATTTTCAAATTGGAGATATTTTTTTTTCTTATGTGATGAATATGATATGATGTTTCCTCTCAATACTGCTTTGGCCGTTTCCCATAGTAATGTGGATGACATTTCTGGAGAGTCGTTCGTTTCCATCAAGGATGTCCACTCTTTCTTGAAATATGTGTCGAATTCAGGGTCTTCCAGCAGTGATGTGTTGAAGCGCCATCTCTGGGAAGGTGGTTTGGGGTGATTAGTATTTAGAGTGAGGGAAACAGGTGCATGGTCACTGATTGTAATGGGATGGATTTTAGAATCACAGATGTCTGGTTGGATTGAATTGCTGGTAAGAAAGAAATCAATTCGAGAGAGAGACTTATGGACATGTGAGAAATGTGTATACTCTTTAGAGGAGGGATGGCTTGTGCGCCAGCTGTCGCCAAGACCAAAATCCGTCATATATTGTTTCAGTGTGTCAGTGGAATGCCAATTTCTTGATTTGCTTGTTCTGTCAATAGTGGGATTAATAACTGTGTTGAAGTCACCTCCAATTATGATAGTTGAGTTGGAGTGATTACTTAGTGCTGAGAAGAAAGAGTGAAAAAAAGTGGGGTCATCAGCATTAGGACCGTAAATACTGGCAATGGTCATGTTGTGATTAAAAACAGAGCAGTTGACAATGATGAAACGACCCTCTGGGTCTGAAAATGTGAAATTGTGAGTGAGTGGCAGTCGTTTATTAATTAAAATGGAAACTCCTCTTTGCTTTGAATTATATGTTGCTGAGAAGGTTTGAGGGAAATGTACAGATTAAAATTTTTGATGGTCGGATTCTGCTTGGTGGGTTTCCTGTAATAGACAGATGTCTGCCTCTAGTTCCACTAGGTGGTTCATGATTTTAATTAATTTAGCCTGTGAGCCAGCCCCTCGAATATTCCATGTTATAAATTTAATAGGAAGCATTTAGTGTTTGTGTGTATATACAGTATGTGTGTATGGTCGCGCACGAGAGTGTGCATATATATGCGCATACAAGCGCCTGTATTTGCATGTGTGTGTATGCATATGGTTGTGTCTGCGCGTTTGGTGTAGATATATTGGGGGGGAGAAGGGAAAGAGGGAGGAACATTTAAAGTTGTTGTTGAACAGGGAGGAGGAGACACTAAGGGAAGGGTACAGACAAACAAGACAACAAGCAACATTAAGACAGCACATAACCGGAGCCCATTGCTCCGTTCTATCATTTTGGCAACTTGTCAGCTAGCCATGTGTCCCGTGAAGATAATAATCAATAATGATATCATTATAAAAAGGAGAAAAGAAAGAGAAAAAAATATATATAATAATAAAGGAAATAAAAGAGAAAGAAAGAACAAATTTAAGAAATATATATATATACATAAACAAATAAGCAAGGAAGTAGAGAGATATATAGGCTATATCAATTAGCAGTCCAATAGGGATAGGGGAGAGCAGATGTAGAGTCATTGTTCATATCTGTGTTATTGGGGAGAGATTTACTTACTATCTTGGAGGCGCTTAAGGTTCATGTTTTAGTTTCACCACTAGAAGGTGCCAAATGATACAACCTTGTCTTCAATTGTCTTCTTATTTATGTCCAATGTCCATCATCACCATCATCATCCCTGTAATTCTCATCATCGCCATAGTCATCACCACCATCATTACCACAATCGCCATCATCACATTAATCATCATCACCATCATATCCCCATCACCATTGTTATCATCATCACCATCATAATCATAATCATCATCATCATCATCATCATCATCATCATCATCATCATCATCATCATCATCATCACCACAACCATCATTCCCACCTATGAGAGTATATGAGGGGAAGATGGGCAGTATGGAGAGAGAGAGAGAGAGAGAGAGAGAGAGAGAGAGAGAGAGAGAGAGAGAGAGAGAGAGAGAGAGAGAGAGTGTGTTTGAATGTATGTTTTATTTCATTAGCCATCCTTATGAATAGTGGCGATATTGTTGACCAGAAATGTTTGAAGAATTCAGTAGGGAAGCCGTCGGGTCCTGGGGATTTATTGTTGGGCATCTGAAGTAATGCTTTGTGGAATTCAGGTTAATGGTTTGTCCAGTGATTGTGCATGCTCTTTGGATATTTGGGGAAGATTTATAGCATCGAGGAAGGCGTCCATATCAGCAGTGCTTGAATTAATGTCAGTGTGTATAATTTATAGGGATGTCCCGATCCGATCACGTGATCGGGATCGGCGCCGATCACGTGCTTTTCAGAAAATGCGTCAAAATTGATTACTAATGTTAAAGATCGGATCGGGAACGATCGGGATCGGTAGATATTTAACATTGCATGATCGGGATCGGATCGGGAGCAAAAAAAGGCGATCGGGACATCCCTAATAATTTACTATAATTTTTTTTAAATGTGTCGTTGATCTCTTGAGGTGCTCTCAGCGTCTTCCCTGCTGAGTCCTTTACTGCAAGTATAATTGATTTCTCTTTATTTTTTTTTCTTGGTTGGCTAGATATTTTCCAGATTTATTGTTGTGTTTAAAGTGGTCCTGTCTTAATCTCTCTGTATCAAAATTTTATTTTTTTATTTTGTATTTCATTAAGCTGAAATTGTAATTTGCGTAAATCCCTAAAAATGTATTCATTGGGGTCATTAACATATGCATTATTTAATTCCTCTATTTTTTGTTTCAGATTATTTTCAAATTGGAGATATTTTTTTTTCTTATGTGATGAATATGATATGATGTTTCCTCTCAATACTGCTTTGGCCGTTTCCCATAGTAATGTGGATGACATTTCTGGAGAGTCGTTCGTTTCCATCAAGGATGTCCACTCTTTCTTGAAATATGTGTCGAATTCAGGGTCTTCCAGCAGTGATGTGTTGAAGCGCCATCTCTGGGAAGGTGGTTTGGGGTGATTAGTATTTAGAGTGAGGGAAACAGGTGCATGGTCACTGATTGTAATGGGATGGATTTTAGAATCACAGATGTCTGGTTGGATTGAATTGCTGGTAAGAAAGAAATCAATTCGAGAGAGAGACTTATGGACATGTGAGAAATGTGTATACTCTTTAGAGGAGGGATGGCTTGTGCGCCAGCTGTCGCCAAGACCAAAATCCGTCATATATTGTTTCAGTGTGTCAGTGGAATGCCAATTTCTTGATTTGCTTGTTCTGTCAATAGTGGGATTAATAACTGTGTTGAAGTCACCTCCAATTATGATAGTTGAGTTGGAGTGATTACTTAGTGCTGAGAAGAAAGAGTGAAAAAAAGTGGGGTCATCAGCATTAGGACCGTAAATACTGGCAATGGTCATGTTGTGATTAAAAACAGAGCAGTTGACAATGATGAAACGACCCTCTGGGTCTGAAAATGTGAAATTGTGAGTGAGTGGCAGTCGTTTATTAATTAAAATGGAAACTCCTCTTTGCTTTGAATTATATGTTGCTGAGAAGGTTTGAGGGAAATGTACAGATTAAAATTTTTGATGGTCGGATTCTGCTTGGTGGGTTTCCTGTAATAGACAGATGTCTGCCTCTAGTTCCACTAGGTGGTTCATGATTTTAATTAATTTAGCCTGTGAGCCAGCCCCTCGAATATTCCATGTTATAAATTTAATAGGAAGCATTTAGTGTTTGTGTGTATATACAGTATGTGTGTATGGTCGCGCACGAGAGTGTGCATATATATGCGCATACAAGCGCCTGTATTTGCATGTGTGTGTATGCATATGGTTGTGTCTGCGCGTTTGGTGTAGATATATTGGGGGGGAGAAGGGAAAGAGGGAGGAACATTTAAAGTTGTTGTTGAACAGGGAGGAGGAGACACTAAGGGAAGGGTACAGACAAACAAGACAACAAGCAACATTAAGACAGCACATAACCGGAGCCCATTGCTCCGTTCTATCATTTTGGCAACTTGTCAGCTAGCCATGTGTCCCGTGAAGATAATAATCAATAATGATATCATTATAAAAAGGAGAAAAGAAAGAGAAAAAAAAATATATAATAATAAAGGAAATAAAAGAGAAAGAAAGAACAAATTTAAGAAATATATATATATACATAAACAAATAAGCAAGGAAGTAGAGAGATATATAGGCTATATCAATTAGCAGTCCAATAGGGATAGGGGAGAGCAGATGTAGAGTCATTGTTCATATCTGTGTTATTGGGGAGAGATTTACTTACTATCTTGGAGGCGCTTAAGGTTCATGTTTTAGTTTCACCACTAGAAGGCGCCAAATGATACAACCTTGTCTTCAATTGTCTTCTTATTTATGTCCAATGTCCATCATCACCATCATCATCCCTGTAATTCTCATCATCGCCATAGTCATCACCACCATCATTACCACAATCGCCATCATCACATTAATCATCATCACCATCATATCCCCATCACCATTGTTATCATCATCACCATCATAATCATCATCATCATCATCATCATCATCATCATCATCATCATCATCATCATCATCATCATCATCATCATCACCACAACCATCATTCCCACCTATGAGAGTATATGAGGGGAAGATGGGCAGTATGGAGAGAGAGAGAGAGAGAGAGAGAGAGAGAGAGAGAGAGAGAGAGAGAGAGAGAGAGAGAGAGAGAGAGAGAGAGAGAGAGAGTGTGTTTGAATGTATGTTTTATTTCATTAGCCATCCTTATGAATAGTGGCGATATTGTTGACCAGAAATGTTTGAAGAATTCAGCAGGGAAGCCGTCGGGTCCTGGGGATTTATTGTTGGGCATCTGAAGTAATGCTTTGTGGAATTCAGGTTAATGGTTTGTCCAGTGATTGTGCATGCTCTTTGGATATTTGGGGAAGATTTATAGCATCGAGGAAGGCGTCCATATCAGCAGTGCTTGGATTAATGTCAGTGTGTATAATTTATAGGGATGTCCCGATCCGATCACGTGATCTGGATCGGCGCCGATCACGTGCTTTTCAGAAAATGCGTCAAAATTGATTACTAATGTTAAAGATCGGATCGGGAACGATCGGGATCGGTAGATATTTAACATTGCATGATCGGGATCGGATCGGGAGCAAAAAAAGGCGATCGGGACATCCCTAATAATTTACTATACATTTTTTTAAATGTGTCGTTGATCTCTTGAGGTGCTCTCAGCGTCTTCCCTGCTGAGTCCTTTACTGCAAGTATAATTGATTTCTCTTTATTTTTTTTTCTTGGTTGGCTAGATATTTTCCAGATTTATTGTTGTGTTTAAAGTGGTCCTGTCTTAATCTCTCTGTATCAAAAATTTATTTTTTTTATTTTGTATTTCATTAAGCTGAAATTGTAATTTGCGTAAATCCCTAAAAATGTATTCATTGGGGTCATTAACATATGCATTATTTAATTCCTCTATTTTTTGTTTCAGATTATTTTCAAATTGGAGATATTTTTTTTTCTTATGTGATGAATATGATATGATGTTTCCTCTCAATACTGCTTTGGCCGTTTCCCATAGTAATGTGGATGACATTTCTGGAGAGTCGTTCGTTTCCATCAAGGATGTCCACTCTTTCTTGAAATATGTGTCGAATTCAGGGTCTTCCAGCAGTGATGTGTTGAAGCGCCATCTCTGGGAAGGTGGTTTGGGGTGATTAGTATTTAGAGTGAGGGAAACAGGTGCATGGTCACTGATTGTAATGGGATGGATTTTAGAATCACAGATGTCTGGTTGGATTGAATTGCTGGTAAGAAAGAAATCAATTCGAGAGAGAGACTTATGGACATGTGAGAAATGTGTATACTCTTTAGAGGAGGGATGGCTTGTGCGCCAGCTGTCGCCAAGACCAAAATCCGTCATATATTGTTTCAGTGTGTCAGTGGAATGCCAATTTCTTGATTTGCTTGTTCTGTCAATAGTGGGATTAATAACTGTGTTGAAGTCACCTCCAATTATGATAGTTGAGTTGGAGTGATTACTTAGTGCTGAGAAGAAAGAGTGAAAAAAAGTGGGGTCATCAGCATTAGGACCGTAAATACTGGCAATGGTCATGTTGTGATTAAAAACAGAGCAGTTGACAATGATGAAACGACCCTCTGGGTCTGAAAATGTGAAATTGTGAGTGAGTGGCAGTCGTTTATTAATTAAAATGGAAACTCCTCTTTGCTTTGAATTATATGTTGCTGAGAAGGTTTGAGGGAAATGTACAGATTAAAATTTTTGATGGTCGGATTCTGCTTGGTGGGTTTCCTGTAATAGACAGATGTCTGCCTCTAGTTCCACTAGGTGGTTCATGATTTTAATTAATTTAGCCTGTGAGCCAGCCCCTCGAATATTCCATGTTATAAATTTAATAGGAAGCATTTAGTGTTTGTGTGTATATACAGTATGTGTGTATGGTCGCGCACAAGAGTGTGCATATATATGCGCATACAAGCGCCTGTATTTGCATGTGTGTGTATGCATATGGTTGTGTCTGCGCGTTTGGTGTAGATATATTGGGGGGGAGAAGGGAAAGAGGGAAGAACATTTAAAGTTGTTGTTGAACAGGGAGGAGGAGACACTAAGGGAAGGGTACAGACAAACAAGACAACAAGCAACATTAAGACAGCACATAACCGGAGCCCATTGCTCCGTTCTATCATTTTGGCAACTTGTCAGCTAGCCATGTGTCCCGTGAAGATAATAATCAATAATGATATCATTATAAAAAGGAGAAAAGAAAGAGAAAAAAATATATATAATAATAAAGGAAATAAAAGAGAAAGAAAGAACAAATTTAAGAAATATATATATATATACATAAACAAATAAGCAAGGAAGTAGAGAGATATATAGGCTATATCAATTAGCAGTCCAATAGGGATAGGGGAGAGCAGATGTAGAGTCATTGTTCATATCTGTGTTATTGGGGAGAGATGTACTTACTATCTTCGAGGCGCTTAAGGTTCATGTTTTAGTTTCACCACTAGAAGGCGCCAAATGATACAACCTTGTCTTCAATTGTCTTCTTATCTATGTCCAATGTCCATCATCACCATCATCATCCCTGTAATTCTCATCATCGCCATAGTCATCACCACCATCATTACCACCATCGCCATCATCACATTAATCATCATCACCATCATATCCCCATCACCATTGTTATCATCATCACCATCATAATCATCATCATCATCATCATCATCATCATCATCATCATCATCATCATCACCACCATCACCACAACCATCATTCCCACCTATGAGAGTATATGAGGGGAAGATGGGCAGTATGGAGAGAGAGAGAGAGAGAGAGAGAGAGAGAGAGAGAGAGAGAGAGAGAGAGAGAGAGAGAGAGAGAGAGAGAGAGAGAGAGAGAGAAATGTTAGGTTGAGCCATCTATGTGGGCTATCCTACTCACAACCATGTGACAACCTTTGGATCTCTGAAGAGCTGATTGTTGATATACAGCTTGTCCAGTACGATTGTTGCTCTCTGGCCCTTCTCTCTTTGCTCTTTTAATATGGGGTAAAGTTGTCTTCTCCTCCAGAGGATCTCAGGGGGGTACTGCTCATTGATAGAGAATGGTGTGTTCTTGAGCTCCCGTCCATGAGAGAGAATTGTGTCTTTCATCTTGAAGTGGGTCAGCCTGGCCACAATCGGTCTGGGTCTGTCATCTCTTTTTTTAGAGAATCTGTGGGCTCTTTGGAAGTCGATCCTTTGGATTAGGTCTTCAGTCATATGTAGGTTGTTTCTTAAGAAGCTAAACACCTTCTTTTCTGTTTTGAAGTAATCCTCTCCCTGCTCTTCATCCACGCCAGTAATTAAAATATTTTTCCTCATACTGCGACATTTCAGATCGAGAATAGCTGCAGTGAGATGTTTGTTTTGAGATTCTAGGGTTGTTGTGGTAGTAGTTAGGCTGTCTACCTGTTTGCGGAGCTCACTGTTGTCCTTCTGTACGTCCATGATGAGTTTGTTGTTGAATTCCATTGCTATTTTCACTGCCTCTATTTCGGAAAAAAGTGCAGATATCTTGTCCAGATTATCGAGTTTGCTGAGTTTTCTTTCGATGCTGGCCAGCCTCTCACTATCCGTGATAGATAGTTTGGTGGTTTGAGAAGATGTCAGGGTAATGCTGATTTTAGAGGGTTGAGCATCTCCCTCACTCTCTGTGGAAAATGCATCCCCTCTTACTCTCTTGTTGTCATCTGACATTGTCAGAAAGGCGTTGTCAATAAACCTCTCTATTCTTACTATTTTATCCAGTTTTCCTCTCTTTTGTTCTCTCAGTAGATTATAGTTTGGAGCAGCAGGCTACCTAGCAAGCATCTCACTCCATTTTGTGTGTCACTTCCTGGTCTGTCTGTCCCACTTCCTGGTCTGTCTCTCTCTAATCTTTAACAAATGGATATGTTGATGAATGAATGAATGAATGAATGAAAACTTTATTTAACAGATTGCAGAATGGGTACAATACAGTACGGCTCAATACATACAATTGTTAAGGAGATGCAGACCTGAGAAAGACGTTTGTCTTGTTTCCATCAGGGTCCCCCATTTTCATTTCATATAGACATTTATGACATACACAACATACATGACATTTATGGCATAGGGACATATAGGTATTTAGTACTGATACATTTGTGACATAAGCGGTATTCAAATATACAGTACTGTTACCCCTAGATCCTGACAGAGTATATACATATGATGGGGAGGGGACTGTACATTAGGAGGGGGTGGGTGGGTGGGAGGGAAATATACATACGGCGGGGAGGGAATATATACATGCGGTGGGGAGGAGACTGTCTATTAGGAGGTGGTGGGGGTTTTGGGCATTTACGGTGGCCAGTTTCGAATAGCAGCCTCCCGTAGGTGCTCTTTAAGAGCGGTTTTGAATGTGGGCAGGGATTCACATTCCTTTACAGCTTTGGGTAGGGCGTTCCACATTGTTGTGGCATAATTGCGAAACGTGTTTAGTCCCTTGTTTGAGCCGAATCTGGGTTTAACATGATTTGTTGAGCTTCCTCTGGTGTAGTGGTTGTGGTATTCACTGACCTTTGGGAAGTATTTTGACATGTACATGGGCACCCCGGTCGTATAGTGTATCTTGAAGACCACGCCCATTGCAAGTTGCTGTACTCTGTCGTCTACTCTAAGCCATCCTAGGTTGTCAAAGTGGGCAGGGGTGATAGCGTCATAACGACTAAATATAAAGCGATTCAGTCACGGCGAATGTCTTAGTCCTTTAAACAATGTTGGATGATGTAATTGATGGGTCATGAGTCATTGTAGAACAAAAGAAAAATTGCGGATTGATTAATTGATTATTTGCAATTTTATTTTAAATTTCTTCTTTCTTCCCCCTGACTGCAGAGCTCACTCTCACACTGTCTGGCCCACCCACCCACCCACCCACCCACCCACCCACCCACCCACACACACACACACACACACACACACACACACACACACACACACACACACACACACACACACACACACACACACACACACACACACACACACACACACACACACACACACACACACACACACACACACACACACACACACACACACACACACACACACACACACACACACACACACACACACACACACACACACACACACACACACACACACACACACACACACACACACACACACACACACACACACACACACACACACACACACACACACACACACACACTCCTGTCTGCAACGGCGGAGGAGAGTCAGACTGAGAGAGCTGGGTGTTGCGATGTTTTAAGTGAGCATGGCCCATTGAATTGATTGATTGGTTGATTGCTAATTTTATTACTGTACGCCTGGTTTCAAACTGGTTA
Source organism: Notolepis coatsorum (assembly GCF_963971535.1). Classification (NCBI taxonomy): domain Eukaryota; kingdom Metazoa; phylum Chordata; class Actinopteri; order Aulopiformes; family Paralepididae; genus Notolepis; species Notolepis coatsorum. Next base: position 6,620,298 of record NC_140170.1, on the reverse strand, counting down.
AGTTTAGGCCCTCTAAAGTAGGTTTAAAAAAAATTATAAAAAAATAGGGCGAAGAAAACTTTTTTTTCCCTATAGGGCAAAGAAAACCTTTTAATTTGTTTTACCTACTTTCTATAGAAGCATCTAAGAATGAAGTTATATAGAAAGTAGGTCTGCATCCCCTTAACAATTGTGTGTATTGAGCCGTACTGTATTGTACCCATTCTGCATCTGGTAATAAAATGTTCATCAATCATTCCAATAACACACAGTTGGATGTGTTAGTTTGTTGGATCCGTTGGATGCACTTCCGAGCTGCTTCCACATGGAGGCAACCTCTCTCAAGCATTCCAATAACACACAGTTGGATGTGTTAGTAGGTTGGATGCACTTCCGAGCTGCTTTTATAATTTTTTTTTTTATATAATTATAATTTTTTTTTATCTGTGCAGGCCAGGCCACCGGGAAAACTCCCGGTGCTCCCTATGGCCAGTCCGGGCCTGCTCAACGGTGTTCTTTTAATATAGAAGTTGTTATGTACCATTGAGCCTGATCACTCCTGTGTCACTGCCTGATCACTGCTGTGTCACTGGGCATACAGGTGAGGGCTGCTAATTAGCTAATTGCTGCTGATTGGTTACTTGCTGGGAGCTTAAAACCAGCCCTTGAGTCACACATGCAGGGTCTGTGGTTAGAGGAAGAGCTGTCACGTTCTTCCAATCCTTGTATTTTAGTTTACACCAGTAATTCCTTGTTAGAGTAGCATTTTGAGTTTGAGCACAGGTTTTTGGTGTTGGTTTGCACTTTGGTGTTGCGTGCCTTTGAGCCAGGGTCGTAACAGAAGTCAAGGCAGGAGCAAGGCAGGAATATATATAATACAAAACAAAAGGCACAGCGGCACTGGCGCTGACTACAAACATGTACTGAGATACGAAAACAAAGATCACAAAAACAGAATACTAATATCACTTACTGACTCTAAGTACAACAGCAGGGCAAGGCAGACGACAGCAAGGTACAAACGAACGGGTAACACGGAGGTATGACGCCCCACAGGAAGTGGGAACAGGACAACCTAATATAATCAAACTAATTTACAATGATTACAAACGATCAACAGCTGGGGGAAGAGACACTAGAACTAATACACTACAAAATACAATACAACCATCAAAGAACACACACAGGCTAAATACAAAAACACAGAATAAGAATACTAACACAGAACACACCTAAACAGACAACACTTGTAATAAGAAAAAATAAGAAAACATTGCTGAATCTTAACAAAATAAGAACAAATGCTAGTTAAGAATGGAATCTGTTCTTATATCGCTTCAAGAATGAGGCCCATTGTCTGTCTTTCCTCCCAGGTCGATGTGTTCGGATTTGGGGAAGACAAAGATGGAAACTGGAGCCACTATTGGGAAGAACTGAAAAACAAAAAACTGAAAACTGGACAACATGATGGAATGTTTGAGTATAAACTTATTGTGGAACTGTCTAACAAACAAAAAATACATTTCTTTAGATGATATTGAGCAATTATTATAGCGTATTATACAACGGCATGCACATTTCTCGATTATGATTGGCTGAAACAGTCCATTTACACGTATGTATAGGGCACAATCCACGCTCCTGGTCCCAGGACCCGCCCACAACCGAATCACATCACTCCGCCGTGCAGATTCTTCAGAGAAAACAAGATGGCGGACAATAATCTTTAACAAATGGATATGTTGATAGCGTCATAACGACTAAATATAAAGCGATTCTGTCACGGCGAGTGTCTTAGTCCTTTAAACAATGTTGGATGATTTAATTGATGGGTCATGAGTCATTGTAGAACAAAAGAAAAATCGCGGATTGATTGATTGATTATTTGCAATTTTATTTTAAATTTCTTCTTTCTTCCCCCTGACTGCAGAGCTCACTCTCACACTGTCTGGCGCACACACACACACACACACACACACACACACACACACACACACACACACACACACACACACACACACACACACACACACACACACACACGTACACACACACACGTACACACACACACACACACACACACACTCCTGTCTGCAACGGCGGAGGAGAGTCAGACTGAGAGAGCTGGGTGTTGCAATGTTTTAAGTGAGCATGGCCTATTGAGTTGATTGATTGATTGATTGATTGCTAATTTTATTACTGTACGCCTGGTTTCCAACTGGTTACGTTTAGGCCCTCTAAAGTAGGTTTAAAAAAATAAATAAAAAAATAGGGCGAAGAAATTTTTTTTTTCCTATAGGGCAAAGAAAACCTGTTAATTTGTTTTACCTACTTTCTATAGAAGCATCTAAGAATGAAGTTATATAGAAAGTAGGTCTGCATCCCCTTAACAATTGTGTGTATTGAGCTGTACTGTATTGTACCCATTCTGCATCTGGTAATAAAATGTTCAATCAATCATTCCAATAACACACAGTTGGATGTGTTAGTTTGTTGGATCCGTTGGATGCACTTCCGAGCTGCTTCCACATGGAGGCAACCTCTCTCAATCATTCCAATAACACACAGTTGGATGTGTTAGTTGGTTGGATGCACTTCCGAGCTGCTTCCACATGGAGGCAACTTGTATTTTTTGTTGTTGTGGGAACAACTTTTTCTGGCGGATGGTTTTTTCAATAAATCTTCGATTAATGTGTGTTTATTGTATAGCAATAAGGTTGGATGAATGTGGCAGTTGTATAAAAGCATTACACCACTTGCAGTCGTGATTTGTGAACAATAAACCATGCCTAGGGGGGTCTAACGACCACCCCTAGGCATGGTTTATTGTTCACAAACCACTCCTGCGCGTGATGTAATGCTTAATTATATTTGGTGACCCACTACTAAGTTCCACAAGGAGTCGCGAATCCCTCTTGATTTGAAAGTTGTACGCATTTATATTAAAGAAACATTTCTCAGTATTTAATAATTTTTGTGAGGAAGACAATGCAATGTAAGGATTATTTAAAAAGTTTGTTGCATTACTGCTGATCAACACTGGTGTCGTTCGCAGGCTATAATCTCCAACCATGTGTTGGACATTCGAGACCGTTTTCAAATAATCTAACGAATTGTGCTCATAAAATGCTTAAAATGTTAAATGTGATTATAATATTGTATAGTGACGTGCACAGGCTGACTTCCTGCAGACCAGCCGTCAGAATGTTAATTTGGGATAAATAAATAATAATGGGTTTCTTTATTTATTTTTGTTGTATTGTGCTTGTGCATGATGAAATACATAATCAAATGTCCAATCTAATTGTTCTATTCATGCAAATATCTGAAGCATTTTTATTAAGGTGACTAACCTCTCAAGCACTCATTGCTTTGTACACTCATACTAATTTGTCATGTTATTCAATATAGGCATGCTTGATTGCATGATTCTATCACACATTGAGTACTGCTTCACAAACTGGTCTTGCACAGGTGTGACGATTCTCAAACCCATAGAACAGCTATAGAGTGCACTTAATAGGAAACCTCACTCATATCAGCACTGTCACATTCTTCAGATGAAATTCCTTTTGAGTTTAGCCCATTTTAAAGTTTTTAAACAGGCTATTGTTATATACAAGACCCTACATGGTCTGTGTCCGCCCCCTCTGAGGGAATTGATAGAAAGGAAGCCCGATAGAGGGATCAGCACTATAGAGCAACCACTAGAGGGGATTGCGAAGTGCCCGGCCAGCAAACCGCCTTTGGTAATAACACCCTCTCAGTCCAGGGCTGTTTAATCTCGAATGATCTACCATTGACCATAATATATTGTACATAATTTCCATCTTTTAAGTTTAATCTAAAAAAAAATAGTTACTCGACAACCAAACCAGTGACCATGTATAGTCAAATATGTTACGATTCGGCATGACAGAAGGACCCAATATGCGGTTGACAGTATAAAGGAGACGGTGGTTGCTCTTCTCAACGGTGTTCTTTTAATATAGAAGTCAAGGCAGGAGCAAGGCAGGAATATATATAATACAAAACAAAAGGCACAGCGGCACTGGCGCTAACTACAAACACGTACTGAGATACGAAAACAAAGATCACAAAAACAGAATACTAATATCACTTACTGACTCTAAGTACAACAGCAGGGCAAGGCAGACGACAGCAAGGTACAAACGAACGGGTAACACAGAGGTATGACGCCCCACAGGAAGTCTTCTTCTTCTTCTTCTATTTGGTGTTTTACGGCGGACGGGCACCAAATTTGGGCCATTTACCGCCACCTACCGACCCAGCGATCGGGCCAGCCTTCCAGTCTCCCCTCTCTAACCACTAGTCTAACTAACTACCTAACCTACAAACACCTTCCTACAACCACACTGTTCACCATCCCTATAAACCTACATCTACATTATACTACATATCCCACTCTCTGACTCATGTATATTTCAACTTTCTATCTAACTTCCAACTCTGACCCTTTCTCTCAGACCCTATCATACACCCCCACATTCCTCAAACACCCCATCACCACCCTCGCCTTATCTCCCCCTCCCCCACTCAGTATTTCCGATATCCCCAACTCCCTAACCCCCATCTCCCTCAAACCTTCTGTGATACCCCGCCCGAATAAAGCACCCTATGCACCTCCTCCCACCCCAGCCCCTCTACTCCCAAATGACTCACTGCTGCCTTCACTACCACCTGAACCTTTGCAGTCCTAGATGTAACCCCGAAAGCACTATTAATCACCTCAGCTATAAAAAACACAAGCGCCTTCTTCTCCACTAATATCCTACCAGCCATCTGCCTATCCACCTCACCGACCACTACCTCCCTCGCCTCCCGCCCCCTGGCCCCTCCACCTTGTCCCCCCTCTGCCCTCACTGCCTGAGCATATGAGAGCCGACCTTCCACTCTCACCTTCTGGACATTCGTCTCCCTCCTCATGACCTCACAATCCCCAGAAGCCACATTATGCTCCCCACCACAGCTACAACACCTAGGCCTCACCTCCCTGCATTCCCCATACTCATGGTCCCCCCCACACCTCGCACACCTCCTACTTTCCCTACATCCCCGGGCCATATGGCCAAACCGCTGGCAGTTAAAGCACCGCATCGCCCTCTGCACATAAGCCCTCACCGAGTAGCTCACATACCCCAAATTCACTCTTCCAGGCAGCCCCTCCCCCTCAAACTCCAGTAATACTGCCTCACTAGGCTCCTTCTTCCCATCTCTAGTCATTTGCAACCTCCTTACTCTAACTAGCATACCTCCCTTAAGGTTCTCCTTTAATTCTTCCTCACTCAAGCCCTTCGGCACCCCGGCTATCACCCCCTTACTGCCTGCCCCTCTCCGCTCCCCCACCCTACCCACCTCCACCACTGCACAATTCACTACCATCTTCAACTCTTTAGCCTTCTCAGCCTGCCCCTCACTCTTACATGAAACCAACAGGTTCCCATCAGGAAGGACCCTCGCATACCCTAAACTCCCCAACTGCTTTTTTAGATCATCAGACAGCACCATCGGATTCAACTCTCTCATCATTTTCTGCTCTGCATCCCCAAACCGAACTACCACCACAATTTTCCTCACTTCTGCACTAACATTTCCGCTACCCTCACCTTCTGACCCACTCGAGCTATCTCCCCTACCCTTCTTCCTCTTTATCCCCTTCCCACTGTCTCTGCTCCTCTTCTCCACCTTACTCCACCCTTCTCCCCCGCTCTCACCCCCCTCCATACTTTCACCATCTGACTCCCTTCCCCTGTCACGACCGTCCCCGTCCCTATCGACTCCTCCCTCGCTCGCACTACCCTCCCCAGCTCCCGACGCCGAAAGCAGTTCATCACCAACAAGGCTGCCACATCCATCTCCTCGTCACCGTTATAGCCATCAAACTCGACCGGCACTTTTTTCCTTCGATCCAGGAAACAACCCCCGAGTAACTCTTGCCGTCCCCCGAAAACACAGCACGACAGCGAGATCCCACCCTAAACGGCGGTACCGCCTCCACATCTCCGCATAACTTTCTGACATCAACTTCCAAACTCCGCGCCATCACCCTCTCGTCCATCCGCCGACACACTTCCTCCCAATTCTCAGACCCTCCCCCGCCACGCTTCGACTCCGCTTTCTCTCTCTCTCTCTCTCTCCGAGCGACCGGGTCCAACCCTCCTCCGTGCCTTCCTCCTCTCTCCGACGACATCTCAAATGACTCAGCGCCAGCCCTCATCGCACCGCCCCACAGGAAGTGGGAACAGGACAACCTAATATACTCAAACTAATTTACAATGATTACAAACTATCAACAGCTGGGGGAAGAGACACTAGAATAATACACTACAAAATACAATACAACCATCAAAGAACACACACAGGCTAAATACAAAAACACAGAATAAGAATACTAACACAGAACACACAACAACAACACTTGTAATAAGGACACTAATTGCCACATTAGAAAGTTATTGATTTGAACCAGCATGTTCAGAGCTGAGTGCATTGTCTGCAGGTGACCGCTGGATGGCGGTATGACACAGCTGGTAACTATCTGCCTGGGACATTCTCTCTCGCAGGCATGAGTTGATCTTGGAGCGTTACACAAATAGTATAGTAGTGCACCCTGACAACAACATCCTACAACTTTATACCTTGTACTTAGTTTTTTGTATGTTTTTATGCTTTGTCTCGTAGCATAAATTATGCTTCACTGCCTGCCTGTTTAGTTTTTAAGTTTTGTGTGGGGACTGCGGATGAAAACTATCATCCTTGCTAAATCCAGTGTATTTACACTGCATTTATTTGTAGTGTCCATTCATTTGCTCTGTCCAGTCTAAATAAACAAATAATAATAATAGGCAGTGTCCTGAAATAACTTCTCAATTTCACAATTATCCGCTTGAAATTATTAATCAAAGTGTCCAATCTAACTAATTTCGTTGGCTCATAGCCTACTGTTGAATAACATGGACAAATACTTTATAAATTATACATTTTTTGGAGCACACCTGTCCATAGTGCTGAATCTTATTACCAAATTAAGCACTGTCCCAGTGAAGATATTTTCTAATTAACAAATATTTTGAGTGAGCAAATAGTATAGGTTTAGTTAGGATAATAGCCTGCATTATCATATACTCCAGAATAAACTTTTCGTTGACCTGTGTTTCCAGCGTCTACTCCCCATGGACCCGACGAAACGTTATACATTAAAAGTTTATTCTGTGGTACAATTGGAACGTGACGTGAGTGCAGTCAATAATGATACGTATTTATATAGCACCTTTCATACAAGGACTTTTTTTTTTATCCACTTTTTCTCCTCATTTTCTATTTTTCTCCCATCCCTATTTCGTATCTCCAATTCTTCCCTCCACTGTCTTAAACGTTGCTAGACTATGCCTCCCACTGGTCGGCTGTAGTGAGGAGAGAAGCCTTGCATCACGTGTCCCCTCCGTGTGAATACTTTCCCTAAGCCAGTTGTACTTTTGCGCAATCTGATTGGCCACTGACATTTCTGGTCATGTGACATGTGCGCCAATCATGGGACGGCAAGTTCTGCGCCTATTTCCGGGTCTAACAGCCTGCAAACTACCTAACGCCTAGTTTATCACTGGTTAAGCTTAGGCGACTCTTTAAAAGTTGGTTAAGGTTAGAGTTTGGAATCAGTGCTGGTGTTCTATCGGCCTGCTCTAAGACAAACTCTAACCTTAACCAACTTCCAAAGAGTGCCTAAACTTAACCGGCGAAAGAACTTGCCGTCCCACGATTGGCGCACATGTCACATGACCAGAAACGTCAGTGGCCAATCAGATTGCGCAAAAGTACAACTGGCTTAGGGAAAGTATTCACGCGTCCCCTCCGGTACACGAGGAGGCAGCCTGTCTCATCTTTTCACCGCAACAGCTCAATCTCTCAGTGGCGAGGAGTAACGTCTGGGAGGCTCACGCTGCCCCCGATACTTCCTGTTTCCGCCGTACCGGCGTCACCCAACCGACCTGTAGGAGTCGCTGTCCACAATGTCCAATCCCCACCCACCGGCTTTCCCACCCTCTAACACTGCCAATTGTGTTAGTATGACGGCCGGCCAAGCCGGTAGCAACGCAGAGAGATGGGCTCGATACCAGCATCTCCTACGTTAGTGGCGAGCACCTTGCCCACTGTGCCACTCAGCCACCTCATACAAGGATTTTTCAAATAAATAATAGTGACTCATTTTAAGTATATGTTTGTGTTTAAACACTGCAAGAAAAACTCAGAATGAAAGAGTTTGGACCTTATCAGTCTGAGTCTGAGATATCAATTCAGCAACAGACAGAGGAAGACAATATACCTGGTTTGATTGATTGAAAATGTTATTAACAGATTGCCGAATGGGTATGTCGTATATTCTATAGAATAGCTAAGGTTATTTACAGAACAATGAGGTTGTTATCTGGAAGGAGGAAAAGATCACAGAGTGGTAGAATGGTCTCCTCCCCCTGACTTAGTCAGATGAGAAATAACTTGTATAGCCAGACAAAAGAGGAACTTATGGTCCAAACTAATTTATTTGCCTCGGCGGCCAAGAGTGGATAATGCATCAGTTACGTCCAGTAATTATTCATCATTAGACATGTTTGTACAAAAGGATTGATGAGGTTAATCAAATAGCCCATTCAGAGTGGCTTCTTTACATCAAGACATTTTTGCACATAAATAGCAGTCATGTTTATCAATGAAATAGACCATAGTACTCTTTGCCACCACATGATCAAACCTGGTCTAAGATAGACATCTTACTCTAGTTATCACAAACAGTGATTATTCCATATACAGTTTACTCACGTAGCGGCAAAGTAGTACAGTCGGTGGGCGATGGAGGCTCAGCAGCAGACCCCCTGGGGACGGTGGGTCTGGGTTCCTGGCCTCCCTACTATCTTTACTGTTCCAATACTTATAGCTTAAATGACCTCCCTATTTTTAAACGAGTTCAACCAATCACAAGTATCTAAACACAGGCGGTCTCCTGGTCTGGGCTGTCTGCCCCAACATCTCCTTGTCGTGTGGGCTGGTTCCTGCAGCAGTAGGGGGGCGCCGTGGTATGTTGATGAGTTTGGCATCTTCTCCCCCCAAGAGAGAATGAATTGGCAGTTGAACACTAGAACCGTTTCTAATTGGTAGTTTTAATGTAATGAGTTACATCTATATTCAGCATTAAACCAATGTGGCGTTGTCCATATTTTAATACCAGATTTCCTATATAAAGTATACTGACTTAATAGTTCCTTAGATGTCAGAATTATATTTAGCCAGTTTGTGCTGGTATCTGCTAGACCAGCTGTCCCTCTGCTAGTTAGAGTGAGTCACCGTTTCATCTGTGGGGTGTCTAACAGTCTGCTCAAGTCAATATACCATAGGTACAATACAGTACAGCTCAGTACACACAATTGTTAAGGGGATGCAGACCAGAGAAAGACTTTCGTCTTGTTTACATCAGGGTCCCCCATTTTCAATTAATCATAAATGTATTCACAAATAAGTGAAACTATTGGACATAAAGTTTCAATGCTTCATGAAGCTTCATCTCACCAGACGGGTAAGATATATCATGAGGAGCAAGAACATAGATACTGACTGGGTTATCTGAATCTACAATCTGGTGAAGTCTTGGAGTTTGAGCTGGGTATTTGTAGACGGATGATTAGTTGATAGCTGGCAGCCGTGGATGCTTGGGGCCTGACTCCACACCGCTCATGAGCATAAATGTTCCCTCGCATAACCACAGACTAAAGACAGTGCCTAATTGCCTCTACGAATGGAATGTAACACCTGGCAACCGGCGCTATTGATATGCAAAGTAGCCAGGTGGGTACTTAGCGAGTTGGCGCATCAGTCGAGTGCAGCACATTCCTGTGTGAACGCGCGTGCACATCCGTGCATGTGCGTGCGCACGATTCTGCTCACAAAGCATGGTTGCATGTTGTGCAACCCCGTCCCATGACCCCGTGGGGGGGTTGGGTAGGGGCTGGGTGGGTCAGCTCGGAACTAGGCAAAATCTGCATATGCCTCGCCGATAACAAACTATCATTACACATGGGCAAAACAGAGTCCATTCTCTTCGGTTCAAATAACAAACTCAGCAAGACCGACGGCTTCTCAGTTACAGTGGGTGACAATATTGTCACAAGGAAAGATGAAATTACCTACCTGGGTTCCATCCTAGAGGCTAATCTTTCCTGTGACAAAATGGCATCCAATGTAATAAAAAAAGTCAACCAACGAACTCGATTATTGTACCGGATCTCCTCTCTGGTAAACAAGAATACCCTGAAGACTCTGGCAGGAGCACTCATTCAAGGGTACTACGACTATGCTTGCACGTCATGGTACCAAAGCACCTAAAAGGCACTAAAAACTAAATTACAAACACCACAAAACAAACTGGTCAGACTACTGCTTGACCTTACTCCTAGAACCCACCTCACCCCTGCCCACTTTGACAACCTAGGATGGCTTAGAGTAGACAACAGAGTACAGCAACTTGCAATGGGCCTGGTCTACAAGATACACTACACGACTAAGGTACCCATGTACATGTCAAAATACTTCCCAAAGGTCAGTGAATACCACAACCACAACACCAGAGGGAGGTCCACAAATCATGTTAAACCCAGATTCGGCTAAAACAAGGGACTAAACACGTTTCGCAATTATGCCACATCAATGATGAACGCCCTACCCACAGCTGTAAATTAATGTGAATCACTACCCACTTTTAAAACCACTCTCAAGGAGCACCTACGGGAGACTGCAATTCGAAACTGGCCCCTGTAAATGTCCTAACCCAACCCCGTCGAATGTACAGTAAATGTCCTAAGCCAATAATACACAAGACCCTCTTCTTGGGACCAAGTAAGGTTTTGTCGATAATCCAATGTAGAATCCACGTTGTGGCCTATAGCAGCATCCCAGGAATTAACCCGGATCATTCCGAAATTATACCACGGCATTATGGTAAATTATTCACCACGGCAGAACGCGCGAACGTATTCATGAAAAAATTTATTGTTTTTTGCATCTTGGACAGAAGATAGTTACTGTCAAATGACGATAGTATTGTATCCATAGCTATAATATAGATATAGCTCTACAAACAAGGTGACGCAGAGTGAAAATATGTAATGGAAACCTGGCCTGGCTAGAACAGGATGGGAAAAGGCCTTGGCCATGAATGAGTTAAGCACCCCACAGTCCAAATGGAATGATACATTTTTTTTAGATTTTTTTTTCTTCGAATTTTGGCGACTACAAGTCGACTATACAAATCCTTAGTCGGGGACAGCCCTAGTTGTGTATGTCATACATGTCTGTGCTGGGGGTGTGTACTGTCGTTAATTGTAGGCTACATGATCTAAGCCAGGGGTGCCCAACCTTTTTTGAACCAAGATCTACTTTTTTATTTACCACCTAGCCCGAGAGCTACCAGCCAAAATTTTATATTGTAAGCCGTCATTTGAGGCTTTATAAAAGCAGCATAATGAACACAAATCTGTCATTGCTGAGTCCGACCTCATCTTAAATAACAAACAGCATTGCTTGTCGTAGTTAACAAGGAGAAGAAGAGTTGATTTAGCAAAAAAAAAAGAAAAAAAAAATTTAATAATCGAATTTTATTAATCAAGATCTACTTGAAATCAGCCCGCGATCTACCTGTCGATCGCGATCGACTGGTTGGGCACCACTGATCTAAGCGGTTGAAAAACGTGTTAAACTCGTTTGCACACTCCTGGGGGCCCTCCACAACACAGGAATGAGGAGGTGGGACCATTGGTCATGTGCCTAATAACAAGTGTAACTTTGGTTTGTCCCTTTCTGAAAAGGCAGTACATAATTCCACTAGTACTCCTTCACTGCAGCTGCCCCGTCTCCTGTCATCCACCCAGAAGGGCATCACCAGGTAGGAAAACTGCCACGTCGCCTGTTCAGCCATTGTGTTTGATTGATTGATTGAAACCTTTATTAACAGCTTGCAGAATGGGTACAGTACCGTACGCCTCAATACAAACAACTGCTAAGAGGATGCAGACCAGAACAGACCACCCTAACAGATGGGGGTCTCTAAAATATTTACTTCATGTACATTGTTTTCTGTATCATCGGATCATGTCGTAAGGCATTCCTGTAAGTTGATGTATTATAATTACTATAATAAAGGTCCAGCTAATATGCTACTCCTACCATCACCATCCAGGTGTAGCAGCACTATTATACTGGGCTGCTCACTAAGGTCTAATGTGAGCCGTATGCATGCCCGCCTCTCTTGGCTTAACGTTGAGCATAGATTGTCTTTTAATATACTTGTGCTGTTCAAGTTGGCCATGAGCAGTAAAACTCCTGTTTTTATACATAATCAGATTGTTTTTAGTAATACTGTGCAGGAGCATTACACTAGAGGTTCCAGTAGTGGGCAGCTTGAATTGCCAGGTCCTAGAACCAGCGCTTTGGGGAAATCTTTTATTTTTAGAGCATTAACTCTTTGGAATGGCCTGCCTCGGAACCTCTGCTGCATTTACAGTAGATTAACTTTTAAAAAGAATCTTAAATAGTTTTTAAATAGTTTTTAACACTGTAAAGTAATTTTTTGTTTTTGTTTTACACTAATGTAATTTTAGCTATCTTAATTGTTACAGTAGTTTCATTATGCATTGTGTGTACTGACTTTTAATAATTTTGTTTTTGCAATAGTGATTGTTTTTGTATGTTTTTTTGTGTGTGGACCCCAGGAAGACTAGCTAGTTGCTATCGCACCAGCTAATGGGGATCCCTAATAAAATAAAATAAAATCATATCATAATAACTTAACTCACTTACTTTCTGTAACCCTGTCCTCGGATTGCAAAAAAGCCATATATAAATGGTATATGACGCACATTAGGTTAATATATAAGTATATAAGTATATAAGTATAAGTATATATATATGTGGTGGGGATGGAGAGGAGACCGGAGTCAGAGGACCGCAGCCCCCGGGGCGGGATGTAGGGATGGAGGAGGTCAGCTACTACCGGGGGGCAAGGGAGTGAAGGGCTTTGTAGGTGATGAGGAGGATCTTGAAATTGATGCAGGACTTGACTGGAAGCCAGTGGAGGTGGCTGAGTGTGGGGGTGATGTAGTGCCAGGACTTGGTGCGGGTGAGAACCCTGGCAGCAGCATTTTGCACATATTGGAACCTGTTCAGGGCATTGCTGGGTAGCCCTATGAGGACAGAGTTTGCATAGTCAAGACGGGAGGTGACAAAAGCGTGAATGAGAGTCTCTGCTACAGAGTCGGGGAGAGATGGCTGGAGTCTGGAAATGTTCCTGAGATGGAAAAAAGCTGATTTGGTTATTGTTTTTATGTGGGAATGAAAGGAGAGGGTGGAGTCCAGTATGACGCCCAGGTTGCGAACTTCTGGGGAAGGGTAGATTAGGGAAGAGATCTCCAACATTCCAAGCAGTGACTGCTTGGCCACAACCATGAGCTCAGTCTTCTTGCTATTTAGCTTAAGGAAATTGGATGACATCCAGGCCTTGATGTCAAGGAGGCAGTTGACGAGGTGCTGTGGGGGCAGAGGAGTGGAGGGTGAGGTGCTGATGTAGAGCTGAGTGTCATCAGCGTAAGAGTGGAAATTGAGACCATGTTTCCGGATGATGTGACCAAGGGGGGAGCATGTAGATTGTGAAGAGGAGTGGACCAATAACGGAACCCTGCGGCACACCTTGGTTGACTGGGGCAGGGGTAGAGGTACAGTTGCAGATTGAGATTAACTGTTTTCGGTCAGTGAGCCGCATCGGCGTATTTAGACCACTTCTACTGGGGCACGCGTATTGTATTGATCAGCTGTGCCCCAGTAAAAATGCCCCCAAGAAAAAACAAAAAAAGGCATAGTAGGCAATGGCATGCATTTGGTATGTTAAGCCCCTCCCATGGTCGAGCGGAACGTACGCAGAGCGGACTCCGCGGAGGTCAGCGCGGACACTTTGAGCTTTCATAGTCGAGCGTACCTCCACGGACCTCCGCGGACCAATTTCCTACATGTCTGGCGCCAGTTTACAAAAATGTTCCATGCTGTTCAACTTCTGTCATGTCGTCGTCATCCGTTGTCAAAATAAAGAGTCTGTTATCTCCGTTTCCAATATTTCGTAAATAAAACTGGCAATTTTACACACTTCATTTAGAAAAGCCATTCAAACATCTCAAGTTTCTTCAGATGATGAAAAAATACATGGTCCAAATGTATATGAATTGGAATGGGTGACGATTAGCAATAGTAAAACTAAATTTAGCGTAATCTACCTGCCAACGTTTTACCGGACCAATCCTACCCATTTAATCATGATCCTGCCCTACTCTCATTTGGCTATGTTACGTTCTGTGCCAGGCACGTGCACACATAGAGGCCAAGGGGTGCTTTTTTTTTTTACCGTTACGCATATAGACTGAAAAATTTCAGGATAGAATCAAAATATTAGGTAAAGAGAGAGAGATGCCCCATATTCCATTTCAGTTTGCACTGCCTCCTCAGCGTGCCTCTCCGTGGACCTATATATTTTATGCATAGCGTGGGTGGTGATGATGATGATGATGATGATAGAAAGAAACCGCTGTGGCGCATACAGTTGAATGCTGGTATTACACTCATTGAGGGACACGAAGAAGTCAAGTCCGCATGGGATTTGGGAATCTCAAATAAAAATCGGGATTGGAATAAAAAATGCATTTATATTAAACAATACAGAATATACAGCACTTCTTGGGGTCTGTAGGGTAAGCACTTATTCCCTCCGCCCTGAACATTTATGGAGATGTATGGGCCTTTTAAGTCAGTGATAAAAGTGTCTTTAAAGGATAAGTGAGCTCCTGCACTGATTATCATAGTTCAATATTCAATATTTGATCACCAAAACCCCCCAAAAAGCATAAAAAGGGGACCCCCCGCCCGAAAAAGGCCCTCGGTTAATATATGCACACAAGTGTAGTGCCCTTTTCAGCCTTTGAGCACCTGCCCCTCTAAAGTCCTGTGGACGTCCCTGTTCTGTGCGGTTGTGCCAATCCTCAAGTTACTTCTCCTCAGCTCCGTCACTGCATCACCGGGCTGTTTGAATCTAATGCAGACACTCCACCGCGTCCTAAAAAGACAAAACGCCTCCAGAAGTACAGACGTTTATAAAGACGTTTATTTATCTAGATTGAACGTCAGGAGGTCGGGGGTCAAGGACTACAGCCCCCTCAGCATCGACGGGGCACCGGTTGAGAGAGTGAACAGTTTCAAGTACCTCGGAGCCCACATATCCGAGGACTTGACATGGACCACACACATTGACAGTGTTGTGAAGAAGGCACGACAACGCCTCTACTTCCTCAGGCGCCTAAGGAAGTTCCAAGTCAGTCAGAAGATCCTTAGGAACTTCTACTCATGTACAATAGAGAGCATCCTGACCGGCAACATCACCTCCTGGTTTGGGAATAGCACTGCACAAGACCGTAGCAGACTACAAAGAGTGACACGTTCAGCCGAACGCACAATTGGAGGGGGGCTTCCCACCCTCCAGAACATTTACAACAAGCGGTGCAAGGGGAAGGCTAAGAGAATTATTAAGGACTCGAGCCACCCGAACAACTGCCTCTTTGAACTGCTGCGGTCAGGCAAGCGATACCGGAGTCTTAAGGCGAGCACAGAAAGACTCAGAAGAAGCTTCTATCCCCAGGCCATCAGGCTGCTAAACGAACAATAATCACTATGCAACAACCATCAAATGCACACAGCACACACACCCACACGCACACACTCACTCAAACAAACAACACACTGCAGCACCCACTCTCCACACTTTAGATCACACAAACACACTTACACTTTATATTTATTGATAAAGGATTTGCACTACAACTCGTACACCTACTGTGAATTGTACCTAAATTGCACCTCGTCCCATTTCTCCATTTCTGCCTTGCACTATATAGTATTGTATATTAGTACACTGCACAGTATTGTATATTGTATGGTAACTACGTCTATTCTGCATCGAACATTGTACATATGTCTAAACTGAACACTGTGACCTCATTTTTTTTACTTCTAATTTTACTATGTTATTTTATTTCATACTTATCTTGTCTTGCACAGTCTCTGGAGTGCAACAGTAAGAAGCATTTTGTATAAAAGTATTCTGTACTTCTGTATGACAACTATTAAAGAAACTTGAAACTTGAAACTTGAACGTAACGTGGCCAAGTGAGAGTAGGGCAGGACGCGACCCTCTTTGCGCCGCCCCTTTGCCTCAAATAAATCCGCTATCAGCTCTATCTTTAATCTCTCAAAATATTCAGTTGCTATCGCTATCAGCTCTATCTTTAATCTTTCAAAATGTTCAGTTGCTATCGCATGCACTTATCTGTGTTTCACTACACACATGAGTGCATGCTTACCAACTGTTCGCCTGTTTTTACTGCAACACTACTATCACCGACATCTAAGAAGGGAGATGCCCCCTTGAATGGCCCTTCTAAGGTTTATCTCCTCCACATTGCCTGTGGTGCATTTTTTCCTAATGCTAGGTTTTAGTGTTTTCCATACCTTCGCATGGGGTATGTCTGTGAGTGTTGCATTTATTTAAAAATAATTGGACTTTATGGTGTCCTTGTTTTGTTCTTGACTTATTGTGATGTTTCTTCTTGACTTGTTTAAGAGCCTGATTTAGCGATATCTTATGATTTCCACGGATCGATTTCTATATTATATATTTTAGCTATGTGGAAATGGTTGGGCTCATTTGACAACAGGCTAGTTGATGTACAATACGCCAAAAGCCGCTTGTTTATCCATGCCGTCGTTCGTTCACAATTCCATGCCAAAAAAGGTAAACAAAGAGCAATATCGAGGTTGATTTTCTCTCGTCTGAAACACATTATTTCAAGTGCATAATGTCATACACTGTACACACACCACTTAGTGTTGTTTATCATTCATGAAATGCAATGCATATATTATATAGGGATATTTGTATCGATTACGTTGTATGCCTATATGTACTTTTATAATAATGTATATATATCGCTTCAATTTCACACAATTACTGTATACATCTCTCAGCATACTAATATTACATATAGACATTTTCAAGGTAAATCAAAATATCTATATAAAAAGCAGCAATTTAGCAAAACTGTGCATATGCTTTACATTTCATAAATGGGGGGGGGGGGGCATGTGTATTGCATATAAATTATTCCAAGTGCATAATGTCACACACTGTACACACACCAACTTAGTGGTGTTTATCATTCATGAAATGCAATGCATATATTATATAGGGATATATGTATCGATTTTTATCGATTACGTTGTATGCCTATATGTATTTTTATAATAATGTATATATATATCGCTTCAATTTCACACAATTACTGTATACATCTCTCAGCATACTAATATTTATTCAGCTGTTCGTGATGAATTTACCTGCGTATCATGGTGTAGTCGTCCGACAGGTATTCTGACATTACATGTAACCCCCCCCCCCCCTTCCCATGCTGCTATGATGCCTGAATTTTCCCCAAGGGGATCAATAAAGGAATATCTTATCTTATTTTTGCATTGCATTATATTGTATTCTGTATATTCTAATCTAAGACACACAAGTTATAAAAAGCATTGCATTATAATGTATTCTGTATATAATAAACACTTGACACTTGATGGAGTGGAAGAAATGTCTTTACTTCAGATAAAGCACCATTTTGGTACACCATGTAAAGTGCATTTGCATGCTATAAAAAAGCATTGCATAATAATGAACTGTATATAACACTTGCCACTTGAAGTGGAAAATATGTATTCACTTCAGGTAAGGCACTATTTGGTACAACATGTAAAGTGCATTGTTTTGACCTGGAAATATATAAATTAGCAAAAACGACATACAATAACCATTCATGTACCATTACATTTAGCAATTACACCATGTGTTCAACCCATACTCGGCACACTATAAACACTTGACACTTGAAGTGTAAAAGATGTATTCACTTTAGATAAAGCACCATTTTGCTACACCATGTAAAGTGCATTCACATGCTATAAAAAAGCATTGCATAATAATGAACTATAACACTTGCCACTTGAAGTGGAAAATATGTATTCACTTCAGGTAAGGCACTATTTGGTACAACATGTAAAGTGCATTGTTTTGACCTGGACATATATAAAGTAGCAAAAACAACATACAATGTGTAACCATTCATGCACCATTAGCTTAGCTTGTGTGCACCATGTGTTCATATATTCAAGTACATTCATTTCGACCTGGCAAAATGGCCGATGCACATATGTACATGTAAAGTATGTTTAGTGTTGACCTGACAAAATGGCAGATAACCATTATGTTTGTGCATCAGAACACACATGTAAAGTGTGTTAGTTAGTAAAGTGAGCCATACTGTATGTACTCTGTGAAACTCTGTGAAAATGATCAGGAGCAAACACCAGGACACTGATGAACGGCATTGACAAGCGAGACCAACATTGCTACTCTGAAAGTGGACCAAGAATAGTGTTTCAAATATATCCATGCCACACCTTTGTTCTGTACAACCAGTAATACCTATATTGTGAAATACTTACACTATTTACAAGACACTATACAATATACTACACACCCTCAATACCCCTACGCTCTGCATCGTCTGGCCGCCTCAGACACGCATTGTTACTCAGCTGATAGAGTTGTGCCCGTCCTGATGACTTGTCGTACAGAACCTGTAAGTCACTTTGGATAAAAGCGTCAGCTAAATGACTAAATGTATACACTCATATATCATAACACATACTACGGGGAAGTATGCATCCATCCATATATATATATATTTCATGGAGAGTGTTTCCACTCTTAGCACACAAAGAGAGCTTATGCTAGCGATAATGCTCAGCTAGCATAATCTCTCTTTGTGTGGTAGAGTGTGAAACACTCTTGATGTAGGGGGAATTCACACTTTGAGCAGTATGATCTGGTTTCCCGCCTAGTGCCTTTTTTCTTACAGACCGACACTCTCTCGTGGGATGCATCTTCTTTGGGGTGGGTGCGTACTTCAGCATAGTATGTGATTTTAGCTGGCCATCCAACCTGCAATGAGGATCTGTCCTCCAAGGTACCGCAGACGTGGGTAAAAAGGGAAAATAAAAGACATTTGTTTTAGATCAGACATCAGCTCCCCTGAAAACATGATTTGTGAATCTTTGGGGGGTCTCTAAATGACTGAAAATAAATGCTACTTTTGCCATGCATTTCTAATTTTTCTGTAATTTTCTGTATCATCATCGTGTATAATAATAAACGTATGCTAGTTTGGATGTATGATTAATGATTTGCGCACTAATTCACACACGTAATATGGCAACATGCATGCTATTCTTGCAATTACCATTCGGAGCGCGGCGGCGCTGCAGCCTGCACGCACGGCACAAATCAAAGCCGTTGTCGGTTACACCTGCTGCTGGTGCTGCTCCGGTGGCGGGGACTATTATATCTCTGACAACGCCCGGTGGAGTTAGTAAGTCAGGAGTCTGAGAGATAATCACGAGATACTGTAGACAGTGTTGGATGATGATCTATCATCTATCTAACTAAATGGATCCTTTTTTTTTATCATGGAATGTGCTGTGGAAGCCCAGACCGTCCAAACATCAACAAGTGAGTTGTCCATTATGTGTTCTGTAGTTACTGAAACTGATTGAATATATGACAGGATTCAAGAGGTTTATTTGTCACATACATACATACACAAGGCCTACCTACTACAGGCTACAGTAACGTCTGCGATCACAGTATCCGACTGTCCGACTCCTCCCTGCGAGGCGCACCCCCCCCCCCCCCCCCCCCCCCACCCCCCCCCCCCCTACGTGTCCCTTCTCCTCCCGGTGTTGATACTTTTCTGCATTACACGAGTGGGTCACTGGGTGATGAATCCATGCAGCTTGGGGCGCTGTCGCTCTCAGACGACGAGCCGCGGCGCTTCATCGAGGAGCGACGCTGTTTCCGGTGCGGCCGCACCGGTCATCGATTCGGCAGCTGTCGGGACCAGGCCAGCTCAACTCACCGCCAGTCGGGAAGGGGAGGTGCTCCGCCGGGCCTCGAGAGAGCGCCAGCAGGTGGGCTCACCCCAGCACTACCATCAGACACAGGTACATTTTTGGAGGTGGCGGTTAACTGTGGGGTTGACGTTAGGGGAACTAAGGCTCCTATTGACTCAGGGGCGGCGGGCAATTTTATTCACTTGGGGTTGGTGAGGGAATGGGGAATCCCAGTTGATGCCCTGGACGGTCAGCCCCTGGGCAGTGGGTGCGTCACTCAGCGCACTGTTCCTGTACACATCCGGGTGGCGGGTGGGGGGTGGGGGGTGGGAGTGGGTGACATTCCAAATATTGATCGTGTTTATTGATCCAACGATATATATCCAAAACACATAATCCACGCTGCTCAGAGTGTCCCCAGTCAATGTGGTATACGATACAGGATGCCCGAGAAGGAAAACCTGGACCGGAATTTTTTTTTGATGCACAGTCCCAGCCAATCCAATCCAATGATGTGCAATACTTCCGGGAGACGATAGGCGGTGGTATTTGCCCTTTTGGGAGCTCAGACCCATTCCCAACGATAACATCAGGTTGGATGGATGTAAATTAATGGATATCGCTAATAAAAGAAATAACGATTAAAACCCGACTATACTCGTGATTGGCGCTCAAGCGTCGGTGAGTTAACCCGACTATACTCGTGACTGGCGTCCAATGAGTTAACGAAAGCAAATCAAAAGTACACAATGAAACTTGTGTGCAGGTGAGAAAGGACAAGTAAGATTGCTAATTCAATAATGTTCAAGAATATAATTATAATAATAATACGCTAATGCTAATTCAATCACAAAACAAAACAAACAACAACATACGTGTGTGTGTGTGTGTGTGTGTGTGTGTGCTTATGTATGTGAGTGTGTGAGTGCGTTGGAGGTAAGTTGATGGCTTAGATAAGATTCATCAGGCTGGTCTTCAATCTATGTTTGAAATTATTGAGAGAAGACGCTGAGTTGGCAATATGTACTTTATGCCCTCAGAGGTGAACCGGGATTTACTCATTTTGATCTAAACAATGTTGTAATGTAGGGCAATCATGGATTCATTACAAAATAGTTTTGACCCCCCCCCCTCCCCTCCTGCACACTCTGTGTATTGAAGCCACATGTCTTGTTTGGTTTGTGTTAGCGTTTACAGTATGGCAGAGCCGACGTTTCCTACGAAACCGCTGTGGAAGAGCTGTTCAACTTCTTCCCAAACAATTTGAGCTTCATGGATTCAAGCCCCCGGCGCTGCAGGACGTGTGCCGTGGTCGGTAATTCAGGGAACCTGATTAAATCACACTATGGAGCCCTCATCAACATTCATGACGTTGTCATAAGGTAAACCATAGACACGTGGTTCTCGAGGAGTGGGCTGTAGCAGTGTTAATTTAGTCAATGAAAATGATGACTAAATATGGTCGACAACAAAGCTTTTTCCCCTGACGACAACGAGACGAGACGTCACGTTAATGGAGATCATGTGACACTAACGTGACGAAATTATTCATGCAATGTCGTTTACTAAAAACGACGACACAAAATGAAATGTAGTTTGCAAAATAACATCTTGCTAAACGTTTATTCAACTTCAACGTCAACCAGTGGCGGCTCGTGAATTCTTCCCCGGGGGGGTGGAATTAATTAGTATCCCCCTCTATCTCTCCTTCTCTCTCTTTCTCTCTCTCTCTCTCTCTCACTCACAATAATCATCAATCCAATAATGAACACATATGTATATCTTGTCATTTTAAACAAGTTACCATTCATTCATCATCCATTATGCATCACCCGCGGCGAAATTAGTTATAGTTCTGTATCACACTAGCTCCCGCTCAGCGTCTCATTGCATATATCTCGCTTCAGCATATATACACTGAATAAATTTCAAAAAGCATTCATCTGGCCACACCCCCATCCGCTTACCTACATAAGCAGGGGTGGTGCCAGACACTCATCTCCTTCTCAAATTTCATCACAAGCAACGTGTTGCTCATATGCCCACTTGACGTGGAGACAAATATTGGCTGGAAGAGCAATGTTTACAAGGAAAGGAAGAACAAGGAGATACGTTGACATCATATCTTTATTTTCTCTCTCACTATTTTCGAGAAAATACGGCGATATTGTCTTCGTCACTGGAGTGTCTGGAAGATGGTGATCATTCTAAAATCCTCCACCGGTTTTCGTATTGGGAGCACGCCGCTGCATGCCTCTCAACTGCAGTTCCTTGCTGTGTTGGTTGGGGTGAAACCTTTCAGGACACAGCTGAACTGTAGGACGCGCTGCTGTTGTGAGAAGCGGTGGGTTTCAGGTTGGTGAGTACTGTTTTGCTTGCGGCTCCACTTGTCTGTTAGTGCTATGGGGGCTAACTGACAATGTTTACGAACACCGGCCCCAGATTAAGGTCTTTTGTTCAGCCTCTTAGGCAACAGCGGAAGACCTTGATCTGAAGCCCATTATAGTTTAACTAGTGGGCCACGACCATTAACACTGGTGATCCCTGTGTTTTCTGGACGAGTGGATGTCTCTCTGTCACCGTGTTAGGCCCCATCTTTCATATCCAAATGAGAGTATTCCCTCACGAGGAGATATGGGCATAGATGTTCGTTAGCGGAAGATCTGTGTTCAAGTCAGCTACACAGGCCAGTTGGGTATTGTGCTGGCTCCGTCGGGTGTTGGTAAAATCACCGTTGTAAAACTGTGTTAACATCTTGTTTCTCTTTTCTCTTAAAAAGTGAGGAGGGTTTCAGAACGGCGGCCTGTCTGGGTGAGTGTTATATCATTGTGTACAAGTTCAGGTGATAGATGCTTAGCTTACGTGCTAGTGGTGGCCTACTGTTAGCCAGTCAGCTGTTAGCTGCGGCGCTAGCCTGCTGTGATCACTAGGTGGCCTACCTGGCTAGGCTAGGAAACTTTAGCTTGCTGCTATCGGCCGAGGCCCAGCGCGGGGTTTGCTCCGGCCCCTCGCGCGCCGCCGCGGTTCCCAACTCCCCTCTCCCGCACGGGGAGAGGCGGGGGGGATTCGAAGTCTCCCCTCTGGTTCACTCGACATCTCGCGGGCAGGGGCGGTAGCGACCGACGGTTAGAGCGGCCGTTAGCTTAATGCTACTCTGTTGAACGTGCTTTGATTATAACATGTTTTAAACACTCTTGACTACGACGTCATCTTTGACAGAGGATGTTCGTCGAACCTGCCCTGGGCCAGGACGGCAAGGACTGCGTCAACAAGAGGGACCGTAGTGACGGGGTGGAGCGGCGACGCTGCCCAGATCGACAACACGGAACGGCTGTGTTTACTACGGTGCCTTGAGACTGCACTTCGCTTGATCTACGCTCCGGGTAGGCAAGGTTTCGCCAGACCTTGTACACTTCTTCTGGCTTTCCCTTCTAAATGTTTTGTAAATAACGATGTTTTCCAAAACGAGTGTTGCTGCACTACATTTAGGATACAACGCGAGTTGTGTGTGAATTGTCTTGTCACTGGTATTTAGCTTCTCCATGCAAATCGGGTTGTTGTTACAGATGTGAAAATGATCTGGTTTGTTGTGTTGAGAAACATCATGTGTGTTTATATGTACCGTGTACTCACAACTAAGGGGGTTAACTAACCTATAAAGCTATGCTTAGTGACAAATGAGTAGAGAATGATTCTTTTCTCAGCCTGTAATGACAATGAACAGTGTGTTCACATATTAACAGGTTTTCCTGTTTTAACTGGCCGTATTAAGGGTAAAGTAGGAGGATTGTGTTTCCCCCCGGTTCCCTGGGGACTTCTTCATCCTCCTCTCAGACATGTTGTTGCACTACATTGTGTCACTGTGTGGTAGGGATACGATGTAACCCTTAGCTTGATTGCTGAGGTTGTGCTAAAACTGCTGGAGAAACTTTATTTTCCTAAAAGAAAAGATTGTTTGGTCGCTTTCGTGTGTGCTTAGCAAGGCCTGTGGCCAATACTAATCGAGAATTATGTATTCTCTCATTATGAAAAACGGCGTTCCTCTGTAGAGCGTTTTTGCCATTTTTTGTAGGTGATGATGGGTTGTGTGTGTCATGTGACCTACAACTGGGTTGGACTGGCCACAGAAGCACAAGTTAAGTTTAAGTTTGGTACCGGGGCTCTTGGAGTTTTTTTTCTTGAGGGGTTATAGGAACAACCACCGCATTGGGTAACGCCAAGGTGGTTGATTCCCTGGTGTGTTGGAGCAGTGTCAACTCCCGGGTTCACTGGTTGAGGGTGCCCCTGCACGTTCATGACGTCTGCCAATCGTGTCAGCCTTCTCTGCCTCAACCCCTCTGAGTGGGTTTTTTTTTAAATGGAGGCTTGGTCATGCAACAACGCCAGCTTACGCCCCTTCCGCCGGGGCGGCTGTGTTCAGCTGTCCCCTCTGGCGCCTGTCTCGTCCGCAGTCTCCAGGCTAGGGTTAACAGCCTGTTGCCTGTTTTTTTCCCCGGTGCACTGCCTGCTTCCGTTGGTTAACCTTTTTTGTGTGCTTACGGCCATGCTGACTGCCTGTTCTGCAGGGTCAGTGTGCCAGGCGGTGTACTATTGGGGGGACAGGGCCCGCTCGGCTGAGGGGCCTTTGTCCGAATACGCTGGCGATGTGGGGGGCGGGGTCACTAAGTGCCCACCTGGTGGGGTCTTGATGCTGGCATCATGGACTTCTCCGGGCCCCCGTTCCAGGGGGTCCAGTCCCTTTGGTGGGTCTGGGTCTTCCTTCGCGCTCCGCTGCTACGGCCTTGCCACAGGGTTGGGTTTGCCCTTGACCCTGTGATTCTGGGGGCAGTAACGAGGTTGTTCCCTCCGTTCGTTCCCGGGTGGCATGCGGGTTGTGCGTGTGTGTAGTCGTGGGGTCAAGCCACGGTCTGCTCACCCTGTGCGTTGAGTTGCTTGAGTGCCTCTTCGCACGGTCGGGTCCGTTGCCCTCCCGTGAAGCCCCCAATAGGGGGGGTGGCCTCCATTAGGGGGGGTCGGGGGGGCTCGGTCCTCCCTGATCTGATGGTTGTGGGGGACCTCAGCGGGGTACATTTGTCGAGCTTTTAGCTCCTGCTCAGCTCCTATTATGCAATGAGACGCTGAGCGGGAGCTAGTGTGATACAGAACGTTAGGTTATGACTAGACGCCGCTGCAGCCCTTGATTTTTCATTGTGGTGAAATTTGTTGGGAAGGAGATGAGTGTGTGGCACCACCCCTGCTTATGTAGGTAAGCGGATGGGGGTGTGGCCAGATGAATGCTGGCATTTAAAGGTACATTTTGAAATTTATTCAGTGTATATATGCTGAAGCGAGATATATGCAATGAGACGCTGAGCGTCCACTAGTGTTAACAGAACTTGGTTATAGTCATAACCTAACGTTCACAACACAGCATCGCTAAAGTGCATAATGTCCACTGTCCCAGACTGTTGATGTATATCCACTGTCCAGACTGCATCCAGCTAGCCATATAGCTTCTTGTTAGCCAAGTTAGGCACCGACCACAAGTACTGTGACAACGAGCTGTGTCTTTGCCCATTTCCGCGTCGAACAGCCTGCAAACTACCTGGCGTTCTATCGCCATGCTCTAAGACAAACTCTAACCTTAACCAACTTCGAAAGAGTGCCTAAGCTTAACCGTCGAAAGAACTTGCCGTCATGCTCTAAGACAAACTCTAACCTTAACCAACTTCGAAGAGTGCCTAAGCTTAACCACAGTAGAAATTGTCGTCGGCCAATCAGAGAGCGTCTCCGAGAAATGCGGCTACGGAAAGTATAAACGCTGCTTGCTTAGATGATCAAGATCGCTTGAAAACGCGCCCGGCTTCCATCATATTACATCATATTTCAACGCACAGTGCGTTACGCACTGATAGGCGAAATTTATTTGGTTGACCTATTTCATTGGCTGCGAGGATACAGCGATGAAACCAGTGCACGCCCTGCCGTGCGCGATATGTCTTGCCCCGGCCTGAGAGGTAGTTACTAGTGACTTCCTGTGAATGAAAAACTATTATTTATATTTGATATATTAACGTTATATTGTGCATTGGAAACACAAACACTTAAAATTAGTAAATATTATTCATTTTAAACATGTTTATTTTATTTCTAGGGCTCTAAAAAGCACTCCTCTCTCTTTACCAGGGCGGTCGGCGCCCCAGCGCCCCTAGTGGAGAAACCGCCACTGACGTCAACACTGTTTACTTTCTAGCTAACAGGAACTTGTTTGCCGACAGGAAAGTAACAAACATAATTGTCCGTGCGGAACCCTTATCCCCAACACATCGTTCCATGGGTGAATTATTATAATGTTCTGGGGTTTTGTGTGTCGCTCTAGTTGTATGGTCTTAGGGGCACCACTGTCATGCTGGGGGTGTTGTTTCCCCCCAGGAGATATGGGAAGATGGACCAGATGTTACGTTGTTGTTGTGAAGCTAGCGTATTAGCAGGTGGCTGTGTTGTGTATGAGAAAGGAAGTATCAACTTGTAAAACCCCATATTGAGCTGGAAATAAAGCACCAAGGAAACTCTCCTCTTACATTACTGCATGACGGATCGCTACATTAAATAGCTTACATAAGTCTAACCAGCTAGCACTAACGTTCACTTTTTTTGTTTAGAAAAAGCTCACGCCAACTTATGAGGCTGGAACTGAGTGGCGAGACTAAACAAAAAAGACTAAAACGAAAATGCTCAGACCTGAAGTTGAAAATATTTTCCAACAAAAAAATACTTTTAAAGACAGAACAATCAGAACATATGAACAGCAGGTAACCGACGGTTTCTCAGTTACAGTGGGTGACAATATTGTCACAAGGAAAGATGAAATTACATACATGGATTCCATCCTAGAGGCAAA
Source organism: Notolepis coatsorum (assembly GCF_963971535.1). Classification (NCBI taxonomy): domain Eukaryota; kingdom Metazoa; phylum Chordata; class Actinopteri; order Aulopiformes; family Paralepididae; genus Notolepis; species Notolepis coatsorum. The sequence goes on along the minus strand of NC_140170.1, from coordinate 6,593,342 downwards.
TCTTACCTGTGACAAAATTACATCCAATGTAATCAAAAAAGTCAACCAACGAACTAGATTCTTGTACCGGATATCCTCTCTGGTAAACAAGAATACCCTGAAGACTCTGGCAGGAGCACTCATTCAAGGGTACTACGACTATGCTTGCACCTCATGGTACCAAAGCACCTCAAAGGCGCTAAAAACAAGATTACAAACAACACAAAACAAACTGGTCAGACTACTACTTGACCTTACTCCTAGAACCCACCTCACCCCTGCCCACTTTGACTACCTAGGATGGCTTAGAGTAGACGACAGAGTACAGCAACTTGCAATGGGCCTGGTCTACAAGATACACTACACCACACAGGTACCCATGTACATGTTGAAATACTTCCCAAAGGTCAGTGAATACCACGCCCACAACACCAGAGGGAGTTCCACAAATCATGTGCAACCCAGATTCGGCACAAACAAGGGACTAGACACATTTCGCAATTATGCCACAACAATGTGGAACGCCCTACCCACAGCCGTAAAAAGATGTGAATCCCTACCCACATTCAAAACCGCTCTTAAGGAGCACCTGCGGGAGGCTGCAATTCGAAACTGGCCACCGTAAAGGTCCAACCCCCCCCCCCCCCCCCCCCCCCCCCCAAATAGACAGTCTCCTCCCACCGTATGTATATATTTTCTTCCCGCCGTATGTATATCTTCTCTCCCGCCCACCCACCCCCTCCTAATGTACAGTCTCCTCCCCATCATATGTATATAATCTCTGTTAGGATCTATGGGTAACAGTACTGTATATTTGCATATTGTATATGTCACAAATGTAACAGTACTATATACCTGTATGTCATGTATGTCCCTATGCCATAAAAGTCATGATGTCATGTATGTTGTGTATGTCATAAATGTCACTATGAATTGAAAATGGGGGACCCTGATGTAAACAAGACAAACGACTTTCTCTGGTCTGCATCCCCTTAACAATTGTGTGTATGAGCCGTACTGTATTGTACTCATTCTGCAATCTGTTAAATCAAGTTTTCATTCATCATGAGATATTCCAAGTTAGCAGAGTAGTGACTCACAATGGTAGTGGTGTTTGTGCACCAAGTTTTGTTTACATAAATACACAAACGTCCACCTCTGGTTTTACCGGAGCCGTCAGCTGTTCTGTACACCCTGTAGAGCAGGGGTGGCCAACCAGTCAGAGACTAAGAGCCACAAAAATTACTGTGGTACCACAAAGAGCCACACCATATACCAGCGTTTCTCAACCTTTTTTTCAGTCACGGCACCCTTCATGTGTTTATACAGATACAGCACTCAAAACTCAAACCTCTCATGCCTCTCTACCACTCTCTACCACTCCTCTATTGTTCTTGACCGGGCCAGATTTCACACCTCCACTTCCTCCCACAGGCTGGGCAGATTTTCATCTTAAATTTTTATTCGTCCCAAATGTCCCAGCCCCATCAGATTTCTTAGCTTTTTTCACTGTTTACTTATCATGCATTGCAACACTAATATATGGTCAGTACCCCAAGTCAGACTGCCCATATAAAAATTATTTTGGGGGTCTGAGGGCAGTAGCCCCCGACCCCCTCCCTGGGGAAGCACTTAAGTTAACTACCCTCCCTTTGTTCCCCCAGCCAACACCCCCGGAAAATTAACACCTGAGTAGACTTAAGTGGCACACAAGCAGCAACAAGCAGCAGACAAGCAGCAGAATTGGTTTGATTTTTGAGCGCTGCGTCTGTAGGTCTCACCCTCTGGTCTCTGAAGTTGCTAATGTATTTTTTATTTGGGCCTCACAGGGTTAAAAGTACCCTGTGAGACCCACGGTTGCAAAATTACAAAATCACTTTTAGCCATTTAAAAAAATAACGTTTATTTAAAAAATGTTAAGCACATGTATAGTCAATTGGTCCTGTTGTTCAGCCTCACAATGCTATTTGATAGTAAATGTGTTTATATGTCCCACCCTCTGGCCTCTGAAGTTGATAATGTCTTTTTAATTTGGGCCTCACAGGGTTAACCTCTTAAGCCCGAGATATACAGTAAAAGTGTATATTTTCAGCATTACGTTTGTTTACCAATTATTTGAACTGTTATTAGTGAAATATAAGATTATAGAAATCTCAGGGTATTGAGTCGGAAACCGGTGCATATTGACAGGAGGAAGTGGCACAGCCAAAAGTGAGTGTAGTCTTTTGAAGGAAGAGACTCTGGGCTTTCGAATTTCGAAAAACTACCCTACCCAGCTCACACCAGCCGCTGTCAATCATCTGACTTCTGGATAAACTTTTGTATTTCTCTTATTTTTTGGGATTATCTCCCACAAACCTGAATGTTATTGCCATAAAACAGAACGCAGTTAGTTTCTCTACCTTTCTGTGAACGTCTTGCAAAAAACGGTGTTGCAATACGATGAAAATGGTGGAGAAATGTACATTATAAAAAAGATGGCAGAATTCAGTACTGTATCTACATCTTCCCTTTATTTATTTGCTTAAATTTTTCAGGTCTGGTCAATTTTAGCATGGTGTTATTCACAGTCAAAGATAATTAATTTTTTTTTAATATAATTGATATTCTCCTTTGGTTCATTACAATTTACTCAAGCCTAGTAACAGACACACTATTTCTGACACTGATCCATATGTCCCTAGATTCAGATACCAAGAACATGCAAATGGACCATTTAAAAAAAAATTAAATGTTTATGCTACGTCCTTATGGAATGAGTGACGTAAAAAAAAATTAAAAAAAAATAAAAAAAAGTAAAAAAAAAATAATAATAATGATAATATTTTTATTTGTATTTATTATTATTTTTGGATGGAAGAGCCGCACATTGACGCACAAAGAGCCGCATGTGGTTCGCGAGCCGCGGGTTGGCCACCCCTGCTGTAGAGAGTATGGCCTGGTCGCTCAAAAACTGTCATGAATCCTGCTATTTAACCAGCTTTCCTTGAAAATCATGACGTTGCAGTCCATTGTCCATTTATGAACCACAGTTCATCCATTTTGTTTGCCAGATAACGCACGTCAGCTAGGAAGAGGCTGGGTAACGCAGGGCGATGGGGAGCTAAGGTTAGCCTAGCTTGCAGTCCTCTGCGCATACCCCTCTTGTTTATGCTCACAGCGGGGGGTTCGGCCAGCCGGCCACGTTGTGGTGATATTGCTCAGTGTCTGAGCGACCTCGTCGGGGAGCTGCAGATTGCAGATGACATTGTTGGATTGTTGTTATCCAATGTTCAAAAGATACTATCGGGTGTACGCTATGAAAGCAAGACTGTGGGTGAGCAGACTTAACCTGTTAAGCCTGTAGGTCCCCCAATTTTCTTTATCAGAATCTGTAGAGACTGTATTCAATCGCCAATTATCATATCATGGGGTATCATTGGAAAGCCACACTCATTGGCTACAACCCTGTCGAAAGATTTTCGAAATCGCCAAATGATTGACAGAGCTAGAGCCCCCGGAGGTCAGGGGTGGTAATGTGTACTTTGGCGCACGCCTCACATATCGGCATGTAACTCGAGAACCACTGAACGGATTTGGTCAGCTGAAAGGGCGATCGACAGGCAACAAATAGGGCTTTAATTCTATCTATATATTTTATTAAAAGAAATGCACACCCGAGCCGCTAGAGGTCGGCAAAGTGACATCGCGAATCGTCCTCATGAGGGCCCACATATGGATGTTAAGAGGTTTATTTTTTTATAATTTTTTTTTTAAATATATTAAAACAAAGTAATTTAAGAGGTAGTTTAGGCATTAAAAAGGTAGAAAGATGTGTAGGCTGCGGTTTCCCAAGTTTGACTATCATTATCAGTTGTTGTCACTGACAGTGCCTCAGTACAATCTATTTTTTTGTAAACTTTCTTTATTACAGGAAGACAGTGAATTAAACATTTCAGTTGTACATGTTATACATTTTACACCCCCCCCCCCCCAAAATATAGGAATAAAATAATGATAAAATATATGAAAATGTAGTTAGAGGTCTAAAGCTCTATTCTTTCTCATTTTCTTCATTGATAATCAAGGTATCGATGTGTTGCAGGAATGGTTGCCAGGTTGCATGGAATGTTTTTATGGAGCCCTTTAGGGAGAATCTGATTCGTTCAAGCCTAATGGAATGTAGTATCTCATGTATCCATCTGTTGTGAGAGGGTGGGGAAGGGTGTATCCATTTAAAGATAATGAGTCTCCTAGCGAGGAGGGTAGTGAACGCCATAACTTGTTTTGCAGCCTTATGCGACAAGCACACTTTCACGCACGGGTTCCAGAATGATGATCAGTGTGACTGTACTCCTGAAAGAGCAGCGTGGAGCCCCAGCAGCAGCAAGAGCTCTCTCTCTCTCCCTCTCTCTCTCCCCCCCTCTCTCTCTCCCTCTCTCGCTCTATCTCTCCCCCCTCTCTCTCTCTCTCTCTCTCTCTCTCTCTCTCTCTCTCTCTCTCTCTCTCTCTCTCTCTCCCCCCCCTCTCTCTCTCTCTCTCTCTCTCCCTCTCTCTCTCCCTCTCTCTCGCTCTCTCTCTATCTCAAAACATGTGCATATAATCAGCTGGAGATTGTTTACATCTATTGCATGCATCTGTTCTATCCGGGTATATCTTTGCTAACCTCGCGTTGGTGTAATGGACCCTGTGCAGGATCCTACACTGCAGCAAGCTGTGTCTTGCACATATAGAGGAGGTGTGTACAAGGTCTAATATATGAACCCGTTGTTCATCTGTGATGGTAATTCCCAGGTCTCCGTCCCATTTTGCTTTTAGGGAGTCTAAACAAGTTGGGTCTATCCAAAATATTTTATCATATATAATTGAAACAAGCCCTTTTCGCCCAGTGCTGAGCGATAGGAGGGGGTCAATCCTTGAGTCTGGAGGACGGCCAAGGAATTATGGGAATTGGTTCTGAACAAAATGCCTGATCTGAAAGAAGTGGAAAAGGTTTGGAAGACCACATTTTCTTGATAATTCTGCAAATGAGGAGAACACACCTCCGGAGTAGAGGTCATTAATAGTTAGCAACCCTTTGTTTGCCCAGATTCTGAATACAGGATCGGAGCAGGATGGTAGGAATAGGTGATTGCGAGAGATTGGAGCTAGCCCTGAAGGAGTGTGTAGGCCAAATTGTTTCCTAAACTGATTCCAGATTTTCAAAGTATTAGTTACGATTTGGTTCCGAGCCACTTGTTTAATAGGGATTGAAATGGGCAGTCGAGATGTTGCCACAGACCAGAGTGAGTATTTTGAAGAGGAGATTTCCATCTGAGCCCATTGGGGTTGGTCTTCTTCCTCCCTTTTGGTCTTCCAGTAAAGGAGTTTGTTTATATTACATGCCCAGTAGTAATAGTGAAGATTTGGCAGAGCCAAGCCCCCTTCTGATTTGGGAAGTTGCATGACTGTCCTCTTAATACATGCTTTTTTGTTACCCGACAGGAATGAACTTATAAGTTGGTCAATCGAGGATAAAAAAGCTTTGTTAATGAATATTGGTATATGCTGAAAAGCAAATAAAAATCGGGGTAAGACCACCATTTTTATCAGGTTAACTCTTCCCAAAAGTGAGAGGGGGAGGGAGGACCACCTAGTCAGATTCGACTTAAAGCAATCCAGTAGAGGACGGACATTTTTTGCGAAGAGCTCCGTATGTGATTTGGTCATGAAAATCCCTAGATATGTGAATCCTTCCATGGCCCTTTTAAAGGGGAAAAGCGATTGTGGAAGCCGTTCCGCAGATGCATTAACAGGTAAATATTCACTTTTCTGGAGATTAAGTTTGTACCCAGAGAGCTGCCTATGCTGTTCTAGAATGTTTAGGATAACAGGGATGGACGATGACGGATTGGAGACATAGAGTAGGAGATCATCGGCATCATTGCGAAGCCATATGGCTAACGGTTCTGCGGCGAGCGCGTAGAGTAAGGGAGAAAGCGGACATCCTTGACGGGTGCCATGATAAAGCGAGAACTGGCCCGACTTGATACCATTTACATTAACCGATGCCACCGGGGACGAGTATAGAAGTTTTATTGATGAAATAAAACCCGGGCCCAGACCGAATTTCTCAAGTGTATGGAACAAGTATCTCCATTCCACTCTGTCAAACGCTTTCTCAGCATCTAAGGAGAGTACCATTTCTGGTGCGTCAGTCGTGGTTGTGAAAAGGATATTTAACAGCCTTCTGGTGTTGAAGAAGGACTGCCTGTCCATGATGAAACCTGTCTGATCCGGGTCTATCAGGAATGGAACCACCTTCTGGAGACGGCACGACAGGACCTTAGCCAGTATTTTACAATCCACATTAAGGAGGGAGATTGGTCTGTAACTGCTACAGAGGAGAGGGTCTTTATCTTTTTTGAGCAACAGGGATAATGACGGTTCTGATAGCGAGGGTGGCATTTGGCCCTTTAGAAGGGAGTCGTTATACTCTCAGTAGAAAAGGGGCAATCAACATGGAGTACGTTTTATAAAATTCTGTAGTATAGCCATCTGGCCCGGGTGATTTTCCACTTTGTAAAGATTTAATTGCCTCAGTCACTTCAGAGATGGTTATAAGCGTGCCCAACTCTTCGGCTTCCGTTTTATTTACTTGAGGGTAGTATGTAAGAGACTTGAGGGGGTTCGGGCGATCCCAGTCCTGCTGGGAAGACTCCGACGTGTAAAGTTTAGAATAATAGTCAGAGAAATTTTCAGAAATTTTCGTAGGGTCTGTTGTAGTGACACCTAAAGGCCTCTACATGCTACAGCAACTTCAAAGCAACTGCAACACAACATCGACAAAGCAACGGTGTTGCAGACACTCTGCCTTTATGCTTCTGCAACATCGATGTGCAGCCTATGCAACATTATACCCCGGATGTAGCTAGGTTCCCTAGATAGATGAAATTTCCCTTCTCAACCAACCCATTGATAACAAGCAGAAAAAGAAGCATTATTTTTACTTCCGGTCGGGGGATTTCAAAATAAAAGAGCGACGTCTAAAAGCACCGTAAATACGTTTATTTTGTACATTATCTAACATTAACACAAACCTAAACTAATCTAAAGTTAGTTTAGGTTCGTGTTAACGTTAGATAATGTACAAAATAAACGTATTTCCGGTGCTTTTAGACGTCGCTCTTTTATTTTGAAATCCCCCAACCGGAAGTATTTGTGATGTATTCTGCTTGTGTAACTTTAGGTTAGTTTTAACGTTAGCTAGCAGCAGGGATGGATGCCTTTGTGCGAATGCAGGCAGCTACAGGCACTCGAGGTCGAGGAAGAGCTGCTGAATTTAATCGGCAGGAGGAGAGAGAGCTCGTCAAAGCTGGATATATCCCTGTGGCTGTGGTTGTAGGCACGAAAATGCAGCTCGAACTACCTGTTATATTAAATTAATTGATTGCTGTTTAACAACTTGTCCATGTCCAGTCCTTTCGAACTGCCCCACCGTTCATTGTAAACAATGATGCATGTAATTATATTAACGTTACTGTGTGTTGTTGTAGCTATGTTAATAAATTCTGAATGGCATTGATGTTAGTTGGGTATGATAGAGCATTGAATAGCATCATCAACGCTAGCTGGCTGGCTACAACAATGGAGGATGGTATTCCTCGCTGCGGGACCAATATTATTCTATGACAGCCCCGCCCCCATTCACTACCAACCAATCACTGCTACGCAATATCAACGCAACGGTTGTTTAGATTAGATTTTGGGGAGATGTACGCAACATCCTCGCAACACAGTCTACAAGACGCTCTGCAACAACCGCGTTGAAATCGCGCTGATGTTGTGTTGCAGTTGCTTTGAAGTTGCTGTAGCATGTAGAGGCCTTAAGTGGGATTTTATTCTAGGGATCAGTCTGGAGGCACTCGCCACTCGTGCTTGGTACGCAAGCAATTTTCCTGCCTTGTCCCCTTGCTAGGAAAAACGTTGTTTGGTGTGTAGGAGTAGTTTCTCGATCTTACTAGTTGAGAGCAGATCATATTGTGATTGAAGCTGGAGTTGTTTTTGGGGCATAGGCGGCGGGTCTATTAGGCCAGGGGGGGCTATGCCTACCCAAAATATTATGCTGGGAATTTGAAATGTATATATAATATATGTGCGCAGGCTGCTGGCTATTGTGTGTGTCTTGTGCTGCAGCCCGCTGGCCGAGGTGTCAACGACGAAGGTCGGCTAGATGGCAGCGTTCAACATTCCAGGTACAGGCAGTAACCAATCACGCATAGGCTCAGGTTAAATAATGTAGCCAATCACATCATGCATAATGATCATCCTGATCCCGCAGTAAAGCAAACATCTGCGTTCCGAATTGTAGCGAACACCAGCGCACTATTTTGAGTCAAATTTCAAAAAGCAAAATGGATATACGGTATTTTCCCAAGGCATATAAACAAAGTAATTTAGAAGCTGCACCGGGCTGCCCATGGGCATAACTACACGGATCACCTGAGGCTGTATGTTGCTTTATCTTGGCAAACAAGGGCTTGCTCTATAAGAGTACATGATGAGAGTCCGAGTTCATCAAATCGTGGACACTTTTTAGAGCTACTGTATGTACATTGTTTTCAAAGCATGATGAGATCTAAATTATGAAAGACATTCCCTTCATTGCTGTCAGCACTGCAACTTGTGATTCAAGTTGTGAACCGTCTTTCTCAGCAATGAGGCACATCACATCCAAAACCAACAATGCGCCAGTCTGCTTCACATTGAAAGTGATCTCACACACAAAGTTAAAGCAGAAAATATCATTGATGCCAAGAAAGACGGAACGTCGCATTTTGCTGCATTAAGGTAAGACAATGGTTAATCTATTATTGGATGCCTTCATTTGAACACTTAATTTGCACTGTGTATTGAAAAAAGGGACAATTTTGCGCGCTCCACGCTATATAACCTACCCTAATGTCCGGTTCACGCGCCGCCTATGAGCAGGGGTGGGTTTGGACAAGTACTGGATGTCTAACTGTTTGATCTCATCTGATATACCTGTTAATTTGGATTGTTCCTGCTTCCTAAAATGAGATGTAAATGAGATAGCCTGTCCTCATAGATATGCCTTAAAGGCCTCCCAGAGTATGTCGCTGTTAATTCCAGGTGTGTCGTTTATCTCAAAGAAGATTTTTATTTGTGAATTGATGAAATCCTTAAATTCAGGTTCAGATAGTAAGTGGGAGTTGAATCTCCAAAATTTTGAGGGTGGTCACCCTGGGGGAGGTTAATTTCAACGGATGTCGGGGCATGATCGGAAATGACTATACTATGGTACTTAATAGAGATTACATTATGTAGTAGTTTTTTATCCAGTAAAAAGAAATCTATCCTCGAATATGTGTGGTGGACATGGGAAAAGAAGGAGAAACATTTATCGGAAGGACATTTTGTTCTCCAAGGGTCTATAAGGCCCAGCTGCTCCATGTGAAAGATGGTAGTACGTCTATCAGACGATCTGTCAAGTTCTATGTTTTGGACCTGGTTAAAGTCCCCTCCGATAATTATGTGGTGATCATTAAGGTTAGGTATCGAGGAAAGTAAGTTGGATATACATTTATCATTGTCCCAATTCGGTGCATATATTGAGGCCAGAAACAAAGGAGTGTTCTGTAGTCTGCCCGACACTATAACATATCATCCGTCAGGATCAGTTAAAATGGTGGAAGGTTCGAAGGGTACATCCCTATGTATAATAATTGCAGCTCCCCTGGCTTTTGCAGAGAATTTAGAATGAAAAAAGTGTGTCATCCAGTGATGCCACAGATTACTTGTAAAAGTAATCTGATTACTGATTACTGATTACTCCTTTAAAAAGTAATCTAAGTTACTTTACTGATTACTTGATTATCAGAGTAACTTAGTTACTTTGAAAGTAACTAGGTTACGAAGTCGTCGTCGTTCCCCCAACAGTTTTTTTTAAACGCTTTATTGAAAGTGCATAAATTGTTTTTAACTTGTTTCTCTGCACATAACGTAAATTGTTAAACTAGTGCTTCAGCTTCTGTACCATCAAGTATGGTAAAGCAACAGTCTATGATGCTCACAGCATTAGAGCAGCCAGCCAGTGGTTTTACAAAACCAGTGTATCACATCTAACAAATGCAGGCTGAACTATTCAATTATATCAACTGTAACTATTAAATTGTTTTTATAAATGTCTCTCTATAAACATACAATCAGTCTCTCTTTAACATGTAAATTAACTGTAAATCTGGCAAATAAGAGCTTTTGCTCTGCCACCATCAACCCTCCTGTACCTAGTCGAAGCGTCGGCTAGTGTTGTGATTCCAGATGCTTTCAATGCAATTGGATGTGCTGTTTTTAGCGGTAGACAGTATTTTGTTTCCTATCCCTATTGGGGTGGAATTCTGAACAGAAACCGCAAAAGTCATCTTGCGGTTTCACTTTTAATTTTGCCAAGCGTTTTGGGGTGGAATTCTCCGACGACGGAGCCCTGCTGTCACACGATTGGCGCATATGTCACATGACGTGCTGTGAAGACCCGCCCTACTCTGCCTCTGATTCGCAGACTGTGGATGGGGAATGTGATTGGACTAAAGCAGAGTCACTCACAGACAGAGCGTCCAGTCACGCCGCGGGACACATTCTTGTATTTAACCCTTTCACTGCCACACCACGTCACTCCCAAATAAGAAAAACAGCTCAAAATGTATTTTTGACTGTCGAAAACGAAATAAAATACTGCATTCCGCCTGCATTATGAATTTATGATGAGATAGTAACGAAATAGTAACGCACAGCCACTTGGACAACTAACTGCAATCAGATTACTGGCTTTTAAAGATTAACGTGTTAGATTACTATTTTCGGGGAAAAGTAATCAGATTACAATAACGCGTTACTTAGTAACGCGTTACTGGCATCACTGGTCCCATCCATGCTCTCTTGATGCAGGGGATATCTGAGGTGCAGATGTGTGTCTCTTGTAAAAAACAAAGGTCACCATTGAGATGTCGTAGGTGTTTAAGTACCTTGTTTGCTTTGATAGAGTGATATCTCTGTACTTTACATTATGGCGTACATATCTCTCTCTCTCTATACATTACATACTTTACATTATGATGTATATCTCTCTGTATTTTACATTATGACGTATCTCTCTCTATACTTTACATTATAACGTATCTCTCTCTGTACTTATGACATATATATCTCTCTCTGTACTTTACATTATGGTGTATCTCTCTCTGTACCTTAAATTATGACATAATATCTCTCTCTCTCTGTACCTTGCATTAAGATGTATCTCTCTCTCACTCTTTGTACTTTAGAATGAACCAGGCTCATGTCAAGGGATACGAATCGGATGTTGGAACCAAGACAACGCTTCACATGATGTATCCTGAGAGTGCCATTGATTTGGACAAGAACACCCATCTTGTGTTCGTTGGGTTCAAGGTGACGGACCTCCGGTGGCTCATCAGTGCCTTCACCACGGGACACATTACACAGTGAGTGTCTATGGGTGTATCATTTGCATTATCAACTAATCACATCGACTGGCGTGAAGGATTGTAACCCAAACAAATCTACCCTTCAGTTTACTGAGCGACAGTGGCTCAGGAGGTACTGTAGAACGGTCATTTCGTAATCAGAAGGTCCCCGGTTCGATTGCGGCTTATCCCGGTAACGTGTCAAAGTGTCCTCGAGCGAGACACTTAACCCCTAACTGCTCCCGAAGAACAGGCTGCATGGTTGCCTCTGCCGCTCGTGTGTGAATGAATGGGTGAATGTGAGGCATAACTTGTAAAGCGCTTTGGATAAAAGCTCTATATGATTGAAGTCCATTTACTATTTTACTCTTTCTTTCCATCCTCCCCCTCTCTAAACCCTCCAGGTGACGGTCCCACAACCTCTGTGTGTGCTCTTCCTGTTCACATACCCTTAGGCATGTGTTCTTCATGTTCTTCATGCACAGTGTTTGGCCCTCATTATACCGACCACCAAAATACACATCAGTATTTCTGCAGGAATTATCAGAGCTAATCTCAGTTGGTATCATTAGATGTGAAAGATTAATCATACATGGAGATCTGAATATCCATATTAATAAGAAGAACAACCCCAAGGCTATTGAGCTTATCAACCTACTGGACAGCTTTGAGCTAATACAACATGTAAATGAAGACAAAAACGGTAACCATTGTTAAGCGAAGAGTACGAGATGACATGACAGAAAAAAAGTTCTCAAATATCATGTGACTAACTAAACCACCCAGCCTGGACGCGTGTATGCCTTCTACAACGCTGTTCCAGTTCCGCGTTGCCGTTTTGCGCTCTGATTGGCCGAGCGCGCGCATGCGCATGAGCCGCGACGCGGCCCTCAGCCAGGCAGCAATACTAAGCTCCAGTTAACCTAATTTATACCTTAAGCAATCATTAAAAAAATATACCGTTAACTGGAATATGTTGTTTCTTTACACATATGTTGGATTATGTAATTGGTTTGTCATGACAAACCAATAAAAAATCGTGCGACTCTGGCTTCATCGCCGCCTGCGCGGCTGCGTTTCGGGTCCACGACCCTCTGTGCTGCGATAAGGCTTTCAACAGTGGGGATAGTATGCTGCCGCGAGCGGCATCGCTGAGCTCGCCATGGTGTCCGCTGGACGAAGCCATTATGGGGCTTATGCCGAGAAGCAGACCACAACAGTGAACACATAGTTTCAAGTTTCTTTAATAGTTGTCATACAGAAGTACAGAATACTTTTATACAAAATGCTTCTTACTGTTACTCTCCAGAGACTGTGCTAGACAAGATAAGTATGAAATAAAATAGTATAGCATGTAAAATAGAAGTAAAAATAGAGGTCACAGTGTTCAGTATAGACATATGTACAATGTTCGATGCAGAATAGAAGTAACTGAGTTACCATACAATATACAATATACTATGCAATGTACTAATATACAATACTATATAGTGCAAAGCAGAAATGGGATGAGGTACAATTTAGGTACAATTTACAGTAAGGTGTACGAGTTGTAGTGCAAATCCTTTACCAATAAATATAAAGTGTGTTTAGGTGATCTAAAGTGTGGAGAGTGGGTGCTGCAGTGTGTTGTTTGTTTAAAGTGAGTGTGTGCGTGTGGGTGTGTGTGCTGTGTGCCTTTGATGGTTGTTGCATAGTGTTTTGCAATGTTGCAATGCATCTGCCAGTCGTACTTAACTATGTGTTCACTGTTGTGTTACTGCTTCGCGTCATAAGCCCCATAATACTCTCCCCGCTGTAGAAAGCCGGAACACGGAGGGGCGTTGATGAGCGTAGCGATGCCGCTCGCGGCGCCTACTCTCCCGGCTGGCGAAAGCCTTATTGCAGCACGGCGGAGGGGCTTGTTGCGGCTCATGCTGCAAAAATCTCCCCATGGTTAAACAATAGCACTGTTGGTCAGACTATGAGAATATGTAGTTCAAGTTCAAGTTTCAAGTTTTGTTTTATTATTTGCAGATAATAGGGACTCTAAGTTATTCGTGTAACGAATAACCACTAAACTGCTAAGCAGACATGAACCCTTTCACTGCCATGTGACAGCGCTAACCCTTTCACTGCCAAGCAACACGACCGTCGGTTGTGTGATAGTAAAGGGTTAACCTTCTGTCGTGTGGCAGTGAAAGGGTTAAGGAGAAGGGGAAATGTTTAACAAAAAACAACCTTTACAGGTGGAAGCCTTAACATGAGTATTTTAAGATAATAAATCAAGTCCAAAAAACAGGACAACACTCAATAAAGAGGTATTATAGAAATAACTGAAATAAGCGGCACCTCCTAATAATGGAGTTCATACAAATAAACTAAATAACAATAAACCTCCATTAAGGGAGTTTATGTGTAGTAGTGGACTAATGACAGGTCAAAAGGAAACAAAAGAAAAACTGTCATAAAAAGAAACACACTATACAATAAAAGGCTCAGCTACTAGAAAATAAAGTGCTAAAATAAGCCAGTAGCCTAAAACCAGAATGGCTACAGAAAAGGGCTAAATGCGGGGCGGCTGGGTAGCGCAGTGGACTAAGCACTTGCCTACCACCGTAGAGACTCTGGGATTGAATCCAGCTGTCAGCGGTACCTCCGGCTTTGTCAGTCGTCCCTACTAACAAAATTGGCAGTGTTAGCGGGTGGGAAGCCGGTGGGGTATGTATCCTGGTTGTTGTAAACAGCAACTCCTACTGGTCGGTCGGGGCGCCTGTTCAGCAGGGAAGGGATCTGGGGGAGGTATAGTGTGATCCTCCCACGCATTACATTCCCCCAGTGAGAGTCCTTGCTGTCAGGTGAAAAGAAGTTGCTGGCTGACTCCACATGTATCGGAGGAGACATGTGATAGTCTTCACCCTCCCTAGGCCGACAGTGGGGGGGAAATGCGTGCAACGACCAGGAAGGGAATTGGCATAACGACTAAATTGGGATGGGAGAAAAATACGTGAAAAAGCTGAGGACAAGAAATGTGAAAAAAAAGAAAAAGAAAAGGGCTAAATGCTAAATAGGGCAGAGATCAACACTACACTTTATTATAGCAAAGCCTGGCCGGAAGGGTAGCCAACACCAAAGGGAATGAGACAGCAGCTAACACTGCAAGATTCAAACTTAAATAGACTCAGCTACCATAGGCACAGCTGCACTGAATCAGGTGCAATCAAGCCCACCATGAGGCAATTAACACTGCGGTCAAGTGAGCCGTATTTTGCTTTTGCGTGGTCAAATCAGCCGCTCTTGTTTTTCGAGTGCGCGATTAGTTCCAGGTTTACGGTAATGCATTAAAACAAGCCTGGGACGCTGTTGTAATGAACCGACGTGACTTTTGAACACAGTCTCACAAGTAGATCTTACAGAAATACTTAATATGACATTGAATGCGCATCGAATCAATAGGACGTTTAGTCGAATCAATAGGACGTTTCGTATGTGCAGTATTATTGAACATCGAATCAATAGGACGCGCAGTATATTCGACCACTAAAGCTATAGACAATTCCACAGAGGAACACTTCCGGTGAGGATTTCAAAGTAAAGGATGGCATGTGGTTAATTTCTATTATTTCATAAGTAGTTTATTACACTGCCATGTTTGTACTTAATACTTCTCAAGACTACTTGCACAAATAATATTAACTACTTTTACTGTGTACTTTGAGTAATTTGAGTTTCAAAGTCCTTTTTATAGAACAATGAGTATTTTCGACTAACTTTGATGTGGGATAAAAACCATTTCTCCCATAAGCAGTTTATGAAACTTCCATGGTTGTACTTAGTACTTCTTAGACTACTTGTACAAATTATATGAAATATTTTTACTATGTACTTTTTGAGTAATTTCAGTTTCAAAGTCCTCAGAATCAGCATTTTTGACTAACTTTGATGTTGGATAAAAAAAGATTTTCCCATAAGCAGTTTATGAAACTTCCATGGTTGTACTTAGTACTTCTTAGACTACTTGTACAAATTATATGAAATATTTTTACTATGTACTTTTTGAGTAATTTGAGTTTCAAAGTCCTCAGAATCAGCATTTTTGACTAACTTTGATGTTGGATAAAAAAAGATTTTCCCATAAGCAGTTTATGGAACTGCCATGCTTGTACTTAGTACCTCTTAGACTACTTGTACAAATTATATGAAATATTTTTACTGTGTACTTTTTGAGTAATTTGAGTTTCAAAGTCCTCAGAATCAGCATTTTTGACTAACTTTGATGTTGGATAAAAAAAGATTTTCCCATAAGCAGTTTATGAAACTGCCATGCTTGTACTTAGTACCTCTTAGACTACTTGTACAAATTATATGAAATATTTTTACTGTGTACTTTTTGAGTAATTTCAGTTTCAAAGTCCTCAGAATCAGCATTTTCGACTAACTTTGATGTGGGATAAAAAAATATTTCCCCATAAGCAGTTTATGAAACTTCCATGGTTGTACTTAGTACCTCTTAGACTACTTGTACAAATTATATGAAATATTTTTACTGTGTACTTTTTGAGTAATTTGAGTTTCAAAGTCCTCAGAATCAGCATTTTCGACTAACTTTGATGTTGGATAAAAAAAGATTTTCCCATAAGCAGTTTATGAATCTGCCATGTTTGTACTTAGTACCTCTTAGACTACTTGTACAAATTATATGAAATATTTTTACTGTGTACTTTTTGAGTAATTTCAGTTTCAAAGTCCTCAGAATCAGCATTTTCGACTAACTTTGATGTTGGATAAAAAATGATTTTCCCATAAGCAGTTTATGAAACTGCCATGGTTGTACTTAGTACCTCTTAGACTACTTGTACTAATTATATGACATTTTTTACTGTGTACTTTTTGAGTAATTTCAGTTTCAAATTCCTCAGAATCAGCATTTTCGACTAACTTTGATGTGGGATTAAAAAAAGATTTTCCCATAAGCAGTTTATGAAACTTCCATGGTTGTACTTAGTACCTCTTAGACTACTTGTACTAATTATATGAAATATTTTTACTGTGTACTTTTTGAGTAATTTCAGTTTCAAATTCCTCAGAATCAGCATTTTCGACTAACTTCGATGTGGGATAAAAAAATATTTTCCCATAAGCAGTTTATGAACCTGCCATGGTTGTACTTAGTACCTCTTAGACTACTTGTACAAATTATATGAAATATTTTTACTGTGTACTTTTTGAGTAATTTCAGTTTCAAAGTCCCCAGAATCAGCATTTTCGACTAACTTTGATGTGGGATAAAAAAATATTTTCCCATAAGCAGTTTATGAAACTTCCATGGTTGTACTTAGTACTTCTTAGACTACCTGTACAAATTATATGAAATATTTTTACTGTGTACTTTTTGAGTAATTTCAGTTTCAAAGTCCCCAGAATCAGCATTTTCGACTAACTTTGATGTGGGATAAAAAAATATTTTCCCATAAGCAGTTTATGAAACTTCCATGGTTGTACTTAGTACCTCTTAGACTACTTGTACAAATTATATGAAATATTTTTACTGTGTACTTTTTGAGTAATTTGAGTTTCAAAGTCCTCAGAATCAGCATTTTTGACTAACTTTGATGTTGGATAAAAAAAGATTTTCCCATAAGCAGTTTATGAAACTGCCATGCTTGTACTTAGTACCTCTTAGACTACTTGTACAAATTATATGAAATATTTTTACTGTGTACTTTTTGAGTAATTTGAGTTTCAAAGTCCTCAGAATCAGCATTTTCGACTAACTTTGATGTTGGATAAAAAAAGATTTTCCCATAAGCAGTTTATGAATCTGCCATGTTTGTACTTAGTACCTCTTAGACTACTTGTACAAATTATATGAAATATTTTTACTGTGTACTTTTTGAGTAATTTCAGTTTCAAAGTCCTCAGAATCAGCATTTTCGACTAACTTTGATGTTGGATAAAAAATGATTTTCCCATAAGCAGTTTATGAAACTGCCATGGTTGTACTTAGTACCTCTTAGACTACTTGTACTAATTATATGAAATATTTTTACTGTGTACTTTTTGAGTAATTTCAGTTTCAAATTCCTCAGAATCAGCATTTTCGACTAACTTTGATGTGGGATTAAAAAAAGATTTTCCCATAAGCAGTTTATGAAACTTCCATGGTTGTACTTAGTACCTCTTAGACTACTTGTACTAATTATATGAAATATTTTTACTGTGTACTTTTTGAGTAATTTCAGTTTCAAATTCCTCAGAATCAGCATTTTCGACTAACTTCGATGTGGGATAAAAAAATATTTTCCCATAAGCAGTTTATGAACCTGCCATGGTTGTACTTAGTACCTCTTAGACTACTTGTACAAATTATATGAAATATTTTTACTGTGTACTTTTTGAGTAATTTCAGTTTCAAAGTCCCCAGAATCAGCATTTTCGACTAACTTTGATGTGGGATAAAAAAATATTTTCCCATAAGCAGTTTATGAAACTTCCATGGTTGTACTTAGTACTTCTTAGACTACCTGTACAAATTATATGAAATATTTTTACTGTGTACTTTTTGAGTAATTTCAGTTTCAAAGTCCCCAGAATCAGCATTTTCGACTAACTTTGATGTGGGATAAAAAAATATTTTCCCATAAGCAGTTTATGAAACTTCCATGGTTGTACTTAGTACCTCTTAGACTACTTGTACAAATTATATGAAATATTTTTACTGTGTACTTTTTGAGTAATTTGAGTTTCAAAGTCCTCAGAATCAGCATTTTCGACTAACTTTGATGTTGGATAAAAAAAGATTTTCCCATAAGCAGTTTATGAAACTGCCATGGTTGTACTTAGTACCTCTTAGACTACTTGTACTAATTATATGAAATATTTTTACTGTGTACTTTTTGAGTAATTTCAGTTTCAAATTCCTCAGAATCAGCATTTTCGACTAACTTTGATGTGGGATAAAAAAAGATTTTCCCATAAGCAGTTTATGAAACTGCCATGGTTGTACTTAGTACCTCTTAGACTACTTGTACAAATTATATGAAATATTTTTACTGTGTACTTTTTGAGTAATTTGAGTTTCAAAGTCCTCAGAATCAGCATTTTTGACTAACTTTGATGTTGGATAAAAAAAGATTTTCCCATAAGCAGTTTATGAAACTGCCATGCTTGTACTTAGTACCTCTTAGACTACTTGTACAAATTATATGAAATATTTTTACTGTGTACTTTTTGAGTAATTTCAGTTTCAAAGTCCTCAGAATCAGCATTTTCGACTAACTTTGATGTGGGATAAAAAAATATTTCCCCATAAGCAGTTTATGAAACTTCCATGGTTGTACTTAGTACCTCTTAGACTACTTGTACAAATTATATGAAATATTTTTACTGTGTACTTTTTGAGTAATTTGAGTTTCAAAGTCCTCAGAATCAGCATTTTCGACTAACTTTGATGTTGGATAAAAAAAGATTTTCCCATAAGCAGTTTATGAATCTGCCATGTTTGTACTTAGTACCTCTTAGACTACTTGTACAAATTATATGAAATATTTTTACTGTGTACTTTTTGAGTAATTTCAGTTTCAAAGTCCTCAGAATCAGCATTTTCGACTAACTTTGATGTTGGATAAAAAAAGATTTTCCCATAAGCAGTTTATGAAACTGCCATGGTTGTACTTAGTACCTCTTAGACTACTTGTACTAATTATATGAAATATTTTTACTGTGTACTTTTTGAGTAATTTCAGTTTCAAATTCCTCAGAATCAGCATTTTCGACTAACTTTGATGTGGGATTAAAAAAAGATTTTCCCATAAGCAGTTTATGAAACTGCCATGGTTGTACTTAGTACCTCTTAGACTACTTGTACTAATTATATGAAATATTTTTACTGTGTACTTTTTGAGTAATTTCAGTTTCAAATTCCTCAGAATCAGCATTTTCGACTAACTTCGATGTGGGATAAAAAAATATTTTCCCATAAGCAGTTTATGAAACTGCCATGGTTGTACTTAGTACCTCTTAGACTACTTGTACAAATTATATGAAATATTTTTACTGTGTACTTTTTGAGTAATTTCAGTTTCAAAGTCCTCAGAATCAGCATTTTCGACTAGCTTTGATGTGGGATAAAAAAATATTTTCCCATAAGCAGTTTATGAAACTTCCATGGTTGTACTTAGTACTTCTTATACTACCTGTACAAATTATATGAAATATTTTTACTGTGTACTTTTTGAGTAATTTCAGTTTCAAAGTCCCCAGAATCAGCATTTTCGACTAACTTTGATGTGGGATAAAAAAATATTTTCCCATAAGCAGTTTATGAAACTTCCATGGTTGTACTTAGTACCTCTTAGACTACTTGTACAAATTATATGAAATATTTTTACTGTGTACTTTTTGAGTAATTTGTGTTTCAAAGTCCTCAGAATCAGCATTTTCGACTAACTTTGATGTTGGATAAAAAAAGATTTTCCCATAAGCAGTTTATGAATCTGCCATGTTTGTACTTAGTACCTCTTAGACTACTTGTACAAATTATATGAAATATTTTTACTGTGTACTTTTTGAGTAATTTCAGTTTCAAAGTCCTCAGAATCAGCATTTTCGACTAACTTTGATGTTGGATAAAAAATGATTTTCCCATAAGCAGTTTATGAAACTGCCATGGTTGTACTTAGTACCTCTTAGACTACTTGTACTAATTATATGAAATATTTTTACTGTGTACTTTTTGAGTAATTTCAGTTTCAAATTCCTCAGAATCAGCATTTTCGACTAACTTTGATGTGGGATTAAAAAAAGATTTTCCCATAAGCAGTTTATGAAACTTCCATGGTTGTACTTAGTACCTCTTAGACTACTTGTACTAATTATATGAAATATTTTTACTGTGTACTTTTTGAGTAATTTCAGTTTCAAATTCCTCAGAATCAGCATTTTCGACTAACTTCGATGTGGGATAAAAAAATATTTTCCCATAAGCAGTTTATGAACCTGCCATGGTTGTACTTAGTACCTCTTAGACTACTTGTACAAATTATATGAAATATTTTTACTGTGTACTTTTTGAGTAATTTCAGTTTCAAAGTCCCCAGAATCAGCATTTTCGACTAACTTTGATGTGGGATAAAAAAATATTTTCCCATAAGCAGTTTATGAAACTTCCATGGTTGTACTTAGTACTTCTTAGACTACCTGTACAAATTATATGAAATATTTTTACTGTGTACTTTTTGAGTAATTTCAGTTTCAAAGTCCCCAGAATCAGCATTTTCGACTAACTTTGATGTGGGATAAAAAAATATTTTCCCATAAGCAGTTTATGAAACTTCCATGGTTGTACTTAGTACCTCTTAGACTACTTGTACAAATTATATGAAATATTTTTACTGTGCACTTTTTGAGTAATTTGAGTTTCAAAGTCCTCAGAATCAGCATTTTCGACTAACTTTGATGTTGGATAAAAAAAGATTTTCCCATAAGCAGTTTATGAAACTGCCATGGTTGTACTTAGTACCTCTTAGACTACTTGTACTAATTATATGAAATATTTTTACTGTGTACTTTTTGAGTAATTTCAGTTTCAAATTCCTCAGAATCAGCATTTTCGACTAACTTTGATGTGGGATTAAAAAAAGATTTTCCCATAAGCAGTTTATGAAACTGCCATGGTTGTACTTAGTACCTCTTAGACTACTTGTACTAATTATATGAAATATTTTTACTGTGTACTTTTTGAGTAATTTCAGTTTCAAATTCCTCAGAATCAGCATTTTCGACTAACTTCGATGTGGGATAAAAAAATATTTTCCCATAAGCAGTTTATGAAACTGCCATGGTTGTACTTAGTACCTCTTAGACTACTTGTACAAATTATATGAAATATTTTTACTGTGTACTTTTTGAGTAATTTCAGTTTCAAAGTCCTCAGAATCAGCATTTTCGACTAGCTTTGATGTGGGATAAAAAAATATTTTCCCATAAGCAGTTTATGAAACTTCCATGGTTGTACTTAGTACTTCTTATACTACCTGTACAAATTATATGAAATATTTTTACTGTGTACTTTTTGAGTAATTTCAGTTTCAAAGTCCCCAGAATCAGCATTTTCGACTAACTTTGATGTGGGATAAAAAAATATTTTCCCATAAGCAGTTTATGAAACTTCCATGGTTGTACTTAGTACCTCTTAGACTACTTGTACAAATTATATGAAATATTTTTACTGTGTACTTTTTGAGTAATTTGAGTTTCAATGTCCTCAGAATCAGCATTTTCGACTAACTTTGATGTTGGATAAAAAAAGATTTTCCCATAAGCAGTTTATGAAACTGCCATGGTTGTACTTAGTACCTCTTAGACTACTTGTACTAATTATATGAAATATTTTTACTGTGTACTTTTTGAGTAATTTCAGTTTCAAATTCCTCAGAATCAGCATTTTCGACTAACTTTGATGTGGGATAAAAAAAGATTTTTCCCATAAGCAGTTTATGAAACTGCCATGGTTGTACTTAGTACCTCTTAGACTACTTGTACAAATTATATGAAATATTTTTACTGTGTACTTTTTGAGTAATTTAAGTTTCAAAGTCCTCAGAATCAGCATTTTCGGGCTTCCGGTTTAGCTTTAGAATGGAGTAGGTCGCATGTGACACAGCTGCTCACCCGTTATTTTTTTTTTCGTTTTAAAAACATATTTATATACCATTAATGCGTTTAAAACTTGACGCATATATCAACTGAGACTATCAACTAACTATATTGACCAAAAGAATCGAGATGTCACCAAAGAAAGACCCAAAGAAAGACCCAAAACCAGTCGAAGAGGTCCCGCCGCGGGACCCAGGATTCGTACAGCGGACAGCAGAAAATATTGACTTGACAGAGGCCGCTTCAAGTTCATCCCCATCAAACACCTCCGCAGATACCGAACATATCATCCGGAAAATGGAGGAAATGGGGAAGACAATAATGAAGGAAATGATCCACCAATCACAACTGTCGGAGAAGATAATAACTCAAAAAGTAGATGCTATTAAAGAATCTATTGAAGGCAAAATTGATGCGCTGAGAGCGGACGCCGACGCACAGAATAAACGCACCGAGGCTCTGGAAAAAGTAGTGGAAGCCCACGAAATCAATTTCACTCGCATCTACAAGGAAGTAGAGGCTAACACAGTTAACCTAACTGCTGAGATGAAGGGGAACTACAATGAAATCAAGACGGAGCTCAGCGAAATAACGTTGGAGCTCACGCGAATCAATAAAGAACAGAAAGCCAAAATATTCGAGATGGAATATCAAAAACGCAGGCTGAATATTCGTATTGTCGGTCTGGACGAATCAGTGAGATGTGAAAACCCTGAAGAGTTTGCCACAGAATTACAGAAAATCTTGGGAACAGGAATCCTTCCTAAAATACCGGAGGTGGATGAGTGCTTCAGATTGGGTCCCCGCTCCATTGGCAATAACGCTAAGCCCAGAGTGATATTAGTTATACTGCGCCAAGTCAGAATAAAAGAAATGATTATGCGTGAAACTCGCAGGATGAAAGGCAATCTGAAACACATGGAGGTACCAATACACTACTTTGAAGATTATTGTCGTGATGTAGTGGAACTGCGTGCCAAGTTCAAGACGGTGATGTCTCAACTATACCTGGGGAAATACAGACCCCTACTAATATACCCTGCAATACTTCGCGTCGTCGACAAACAAGGAGCAAAGGTTCTCCTCAACTCGCCTGAAGATGCAGCCAAATTCCTGTCTGAACAGGAGCAGAATAGTGTATAAATGGCCTTTTAAATCTCAGTTATGCAAGGTCACCATATAGTACAACCTTTAATAACCGAGGATTTGGGACAGAGAGACCTACGTGCTCAGAGTTTTTGAATGCTTTCCCCGACGTGTATATTATTGCGGACATATTGGATTTAAGATTGGAACACTCCAGAACATACTGGAACATTCAGACAATGTAAAAATGACATATTGGAATAATCTAGAACATCGAAGCATTCTTTGATATATGGAGCATTCTGGAATATCAGCAATACGTGGTCATTCATTCTACCAGAAGCCCCTCGGGGGAATAATCAACAGCTATCTAGATGCAGAATCACAGAGCCATCATAGCCGGCCGGCTGAAAGATCACTCTACACAACGATCATCGCCCACCCCGGTCGGGGGAAATGCTGCATATACGTATTTAAAAATTGTTTTTTATTAATGGGAAATAATTTCACTACTTCTCCAATTAATACTTTAGATGTTTAAGCATAGCAATGCTCTTTTAAGATCTAAGTTAATGTTCTCTTCCTTTTACTTTTTTTTTTTTTTTTTTTTTTTTTCATCCGCTCTCTCTGATTTATTGAGGCTCTCTCTTCAGTTCAATACCTTCATATTATTCATGGGTTACTATAAATTACTATAAATTACAAGTTCATATAAAATGTAAGTGATTAAGGCATGACAATTGAAGCTTATTTTTGGTCTTTATTTTTAGTTTATCTCATTTAAATTTTTATTTATTTATTTTTTACGGGTAAGTGGCCAAGCCACAGTCGACATTCTACTTATGGTAGAATTTAGAGTGTTAGATCCTATGGTATACATAGGAATGTTAAGGATAATTGGATCATTCTGGGATATCCGGTGGTGCAAGGGAGAGAGTCATACGCAAAGGTTGTGTTCATGGAACACAATCCTGTACGACTCTCGGTGGGAGGGAAGGGTAGGGGATTTTTATTTGTATATATGTATGTTTTTAAGCTCGGCTCTCAACGGGACCTCACTAGTGGGATGTATATCTATTATTGCCTCGCACTCTAGAAGCATTACCAAAAATTACAATGCAACATGTATAGACTATGGCTAGTTTGAATATAATGATATGGAACACCGGGGGAATAAATAACCAACTCAAACGCAAAAGCGTGCTCACACTGATGAAAAAAGAACATGTGGACATTGCTCTGCTAAGCGAAACACACATTCTAGGGAAAGACATAGGTAAATTAGCGGACAACATATACCATAATATCAGTCACTCCTCTATTGGTACGAGAACTCGGGGTGTAGCAATAGTCGTTAAACGTAAGTTGAATATTGTACTAAAGGGAGTATGGTCTGATGTAGAAGGTCGGATAACTATAGCTAAGATTGAACATAAGAACAGGAAAATAGCGTTGATAGCGGTATACGCCCCAAATTTGTACGAAGAAGATTTCTTCACTACACTAACCAATGCAATGTTAGACATTCCCGATTACTCATTTATAATAGGAGCGGATTTTAATGCCATCTGGAACCCAAGGATAGACAAATCTTACCTCGCCTTTTCCAGCGAACAAAAGAATTCATCGAAGGCATTAAAGGATTGGTCAAAGATTACAGGTGTAAAGGACTTATGGCGGTTACTTAATCCCACGACCCGAAAGTACTCTTGTCGATCTGCGAGACATAAGACACTATCCAGAATAGATTATGTCTTTGCATCAGAGAGACTATTTGATAATTATGAAGTGGAAATGATACCCAACGCACTATCAGATCACTGTTATTTACTCCTTAAAGGTACATTTGGTATACTATCCTCCCGAACCCCAAGATGGCGATTTAACTCGTTGCTGCTTAACAACAAGGAATTCATTACACAACTCAAAGAAGCTCTTATAGTATTCCAACGGGAGAATGCAAACTCGGTGCAAGACCCCAGAATAATATGGATGTCGGTAAAGGGAATGATCAAAGACTTCACGGATAGCTTTTCCTCTAAAATGCGCAAGAATCAAAGCACAAAACTGGATGAGCTGGAAACGCTTTACTCAACGTTATTTAATTCTCTGAAATACAACAACTCAACTCGACTAGAAAATCAAGTTAACGTACTAAAAATAGAGATCAATGACATATACAGACAACAATCGGAAATACAAATACGCAGCACAAGACAACAGCAGTACTCCCATGGTTCCAAACCCAGCCACCTATTAGCCATGCGATTAAGAATTAATGCAACATTTGCAGATATAACTACCATTAGAGCACAACAAGTACTTGTAACAGATCCTGTAAAAATAAACGATACATTCAAAGTATTCTACTCCGATTTATATAAATCAGAAATGACCTTCGATCAAAACAAAATGGACACATTTCTTAATCAAATTATTCTCCCTAAACTTTCAGAGGATGATGCTAAACAGTTAGAAATACCGATCACACTAGAGGAACTCAAGAAGGCCATAACCGCAATGAAAAGTGGTAAGGCTCCAGGAAGAGACGGTTTCCCATCAGAAATGTACCTTTCTTGTTGGGACATAATTGGCCCCTTATTACTAAATATGATCTTATACTCAGTCAAGGAGGGGAACTTCCATAAAATTGACAATATTGCACTCATAACAGTCCTCCTTAAAAAAGACAAAGACCCCAACGAGTGCGGTAGTTATAGACCTGTAAGCCTCCTCGGAACAGATATCAAACTGTACTCTAAGGTATTAGCCATCAGATTACAAAAGCATATGACGTCTTTAGTTCACCCGGACCAAACTGGCTTCATAGGAGGCCGCCTGATCACTGAGAACATAAGACGTATACTGCACGTACTTGATGCCGACAAGGAGGACACCATACCTAAGGCGATGCTGTCCCTGGATGCTATGAAGGCCTTTGACAGGCTGGAATGGTCGTATCTGTGGGCAGTGCTAGAAAGGATGGGGTTAGGAAAAGGATTCATCGATATGATTAAAGTATTATACAAAGACCCATCGGCCATGATTACAACAGGCACAATCATCTCTGAAATATTTCCGGTATCACGCTCTGCCAGACAGGGTTGTCCTCTTAGTCCCGGACTGTTCAATCTATCATTAGAGCCTTTAGCACAATATATAAGACAATCCCAATCCATCGTAATCAAGGGCACACAACAAAAAATTTGTTTATATGCGGACAATGTAATATTGTTCATGAAAAACCCCAACACCACATTGCCTCATCTGCTCAAGTTGATTGAGGACTTTGGTGATTTATCGGGATTTAAGATAAATTGGCCGAAGTCGGCTTTCCTTCCACTTAACACCCCTGCAAAAAAAGATACAACCCTCCCAGGACAGATACCGATGGTAAAACATTTCAGATGCTTGGGAGTGGAAATATTCCCTACCATAAGACAAACGGTGAAGCACAACTACACAAAAATCCAAAACAAAATCAAAGACGACCTTGATAGATGGGCAAAACTTAAGAACACAGTACAAGCACGGATATCAATAGTTAAGATGGATGTACTACCTAAAATCAACTTCTTCTGTTCAATGCTACCGTTACCCCCTCCAGAGGGTTACTGGAAAAGATTACACTCCTCCACATACAAATTTATTTGGAATAACAAACCACCACGTATAAAAAGATCCACCGCACAGAGAAATAAAGCAGATGGTGGCATGGCATTTCCAGATTTTTTCCTATATTTTAAGGCGTACTCAATAAGTCCATTGACAACATGGTTTGACTCCCAAGCATTAGCATCTTGGAGAAAAATAGAAGAAAACATAGTAGCCCCACATAGACTGAAGGACATAGCATACACTAAACTTCCAATCAAGCACTGTGAACGAAAATTTGGCCCCATAATTACTCATGCGATCCGGATATGGCGTGAATCACAAAAAAAAAATCCTAACCCACAAGAATGGCACAATCATACTCCCTTATTCAATAACAATGCTCTCTTAATTGGAAAACGACCTATAAGATTCCCTATATGGGAAGAGCAAGGCATACACTCATTAGGGGATGTTTTTAACAAACAGGGTTTTTGTAGTGATAAAGAAATACGCAAAAAATTTAATCTCACCAAGTCCACATGGCTTTTTCACAAACAGTTAGAGCTATGTTTGAAGTCTCACGGTGTTCCATTAGACAGACCAATTGAACACCACAGATACCACAAATTCTTCTACTCAAGAGAGACATCGAGAGGTTTTGTTTCAGAATTTTATCATCAATTACTAACGTCCTCGTATGAAACCCTCCAACTTGACTCTGTCTGGAGGAGGGATATACCAGACCTGGAAAATGACTTTGATTGGCAAGGAGCCTGGGCAAATGTCCGACTTACATCAAGGAACCCGGATCATCAACAAATCAATCTTAACTATATTCACAGGACATACTTGACTCCTATAAGACTGTGCCGAATGGGGCTCAAACAAGATTCCAAATGCACCCAATGTACAAATGGGGACGAAGGGACATTTATGCACATGTATTGGGACTGCTCACCAGTTAAGGCATTCTGGAAAGATGTGACCCAACAAATATCAAAACTCGTATCTTGGAATATACCTGTACACCCCTCGGTATTGCTGTTGAATGATGTTTTTGAGTTTGCAGTGAATCCACAGCTAAAGAGATTGGTTTTATCGGGTATCACAGTAGCCAAAAAGCTGATCGCATCACGCTGGTTTCAACCGGAAAAAATTTGCCGTAAAGTTTGGTTTCTTACATATCTCGATGTAATTTACCATGAAATATCTACAGCAAGAATTCTGGGTCTCAATGAATCCAAAATGTCAATGTGGTTAGAAGTGGTGGAGAGAATAAAAGCTAGCTTATAATGGTAGTGTCTGGTTAGGTGCGAGGGATAGTGGAGGTACTTCTCAAGGTGGGGTCCGGGAGGGGGGGGTTCGAGCTGAGCATATGTGTGTAGGGTTTTTTTTTTAGATAACAGGTATTATGGGTATATCTTATATAAAACAACTAACCAAAAGGTGATCTCATTGGATGTGCCCTGACAATTAATGCTTGTATATCTTATCGTGTGTTGTCATGTTTGTTTATATGTTTGTTTAAAAAAGAATAAAAAAATAAAATACAAAAAAAAAGAATCAGCATTTTCGACTAACTTTGATGTGGGATTAAAAAAAGATTTTCCCATAAGCAGTTTATGAAACTGCCATGGTTGTACTTAGTACCTCTTAGACTACTTGTACTAATTATATGAAATATTTTTACTGTGTACTTTTTGAGTAATTTCAGTTTCAAATTCCTCAGAATCAGCATTTTCGACTAACTTCGATGTGGGATAAAAAAATATTTTCCCATAAGCAGTTTATGAAACTGCCATGGTTGTAATTAGTACCTCTTAGACTACTTGTACAAATTATATGAAATATTTTTACTGTGTACTTTTTGAGTAATTTCAGTTTCAAAGTCCTCAGAATCAGCATTTTCGACTAGCTTTGATGTGGGATAAAAAAATATGTTCCCATAAGCAGTTTATGAAACTTCCATGGTTGTACTTAGTACTTCTTATACTACCTGTACAAATTATATGAAATATTTTTACTGTGTACTTTTTGAGTAATTTCAGTTTCAAAGTCCCCAGAATCAGCATTTTCGACTAACTTTGATGTGGGATAAAAAAATATTTTCCCATAAGCAGTTTATGAAACTTCCATGGTTGTACTTAGTACCTCTTAGACTACTTGTACAAATTATATGAAATATTTTTACTGTGTACTTTTTGAGTAATTTGAGTTTCAAAGTCCTCAGAATCAGCATTTTCGACTAACTTTGATGTTGGATAAAAAAAGATTTTCCCATAAGCAGTTTATGAAACTGCCATGGTTGTACTTAGTACCTCTTAGACTACTTGTACTAATTATATGAAATATTTTTACTGTGTACTTTTTGAGTAATTTCAGTTTCAAATTCCTCAGAATCAGCATTTTCAACTAACTTTGATGTGGGATAAAAAAAGATTTTCCCATAAGCAGTTTATGAAACTGCCATGGTTGTACTTAGTACCTCTTAGACTACTTGTACAAATTATATGAAATATTTTTACTGTGTACTTTTTGAGTAATTTAAGTTTCAAAGTCCTCAGAATCAGCATTTTCGACTAACTTTGATGTGGGATAAAAAAATATTTTCCCATAAGCAGTTTATGAAACTTCCATGGTTGTACTTAGTACTTCTTAGACTACCTGTACAAATTATATGAAATATTTTTACTGTGTACTTTTTGAGTAATTTGAGTTTCAAAGTCCTCAGAATCAGCATTTTCATAAACTGCTTATGGGAAAATATTTTTTTATCCCACATCAAAGTTAGTCGAAAATGCTGATTCTGAGGACTTTGAAACTGAAATTACTCAAAAAGTACACAGTAGAAATATTTCATATAATTAGTACAAGTAGTCTAAGAGGTACTAAGTACAACCATGGCAGTTTCATAAACTGCTTATGGGAAAATATTTTTTTATCCCACATCAAAGTTAGTCGAAAATGCTGATTCTGAGGACTTTGAAACTGAAATTACTCAAGAAGTACACAGTAAAAATATTTCATATAATTTTACAAGTAGTCTAAGAGGTAGTAAGTACAACCATGGCAGTTTCATAAACTGCTTATGGGAGAAATGGTTTTTTATCCAACATCAAAGTTAGTCAAAAATGCTGATTCTGAGGACTTTGAAACTCAAATTACTCAAAAAGTACACAGTAAAAATATTTCATATAATTTGTACAAGTAGTCTAAGAGGTACTAAGTACAAGCATGGCAGTTCCATAAACTGCTTATGGGAAAATCTTTTTTTATCCAACATCAAAGTTAGTCAAAAATGCTGATTCTGAGGACTTTGAAACTCAAATTACTCAAAAAGTACATAGTAAAAATATTTCATATAATTTGTACAAGTAGTCTAAGAAGTACTAAGTACAACCATGGAAGTTTCATAAACTGCTTATGGGAGAAATGGTTTTTATCCCACATCAAAGTTAGTCGAAAATACTCATTGTTCTATAAAAAGGACTTTGAAACTCAAATTACTCAAAGTACACAGTAAAAGTAGTTAATATTATTTGTGCAAGTAGTCTTGAGAAGTATTAAGTACAAACATGGCAGGGTAATAAACTACTTATGAAATAATAGAAATTAACCACATGCCATCCTTTACTTTGAAATCCTCACCGGAAGTGTTCCTCTGTGGAATTGTCTGTAGCTTTAGTGGTCGAATATACTGCGCGTCCTATTGATTCGATGTTCAATAATACTGCACATACGAAACGTCCTATTGATTCGACTAAACGTCCTATTGATTCGATGCGCATTCAATGTCATATTAAGTATTTCTGTAAGATCTACTTGTGAGACTGTGTTCAAAAGTCACGTCGGTTCATTACAACAGCGTCCCAGGCTTGTTTTAATGCATTACCGTAAACCTGGAACTAATCGCGCACTCGAAAAACAAGAGCGGCTGATTTGACCACGCAAAAGCAAAAGACGGCTCAATTCCTTGCTGGTCGCTAGTTGGTATATTGTGCCCCCTGGTGGTTATAAAGAGGTGTTGTATCATCCAGCCTACATCCTTTCTCTGTCACAGAGAAGTTATAATTCCTATGGCACTCCACTGGATAAACATAGTTGTAATGACAGAATTTCTTTAGACTTTCGTTTACCATTTCATTTTTAGTGCGGGCAGTAAAAAGGTTTCAGACTCGTGTCCAATCTGGCTAACGCAAATCTGACATCTGGCCCCTACAAATGTCCTAAACCAGTTGTACAGTAAATTACCAAGTATGGCTTTGTCAGTATTCCAATGTACAGTGTACAATTGTATGTATTGAGCTGTACTGTACTGTACCCATTCTGCAATCTGTTAATACAGTTTTCAATCAATCAATCAATCAATCACTTATATACAGCTCCGTCCAACAGTTGCCCACAGGATCACGTCCGGTTGACTGATTTAGCCTTCAAAATAAAAGAGAAATAAATGGGCCTTGTTCAAAGCTCTGCCAAAAACGAAATAAAGCTTTGCTGTAAATCAAACTTGGTGTATATATGTAGGGAAATACTTAATATTGAATGCCAAACAGTTGTTTCATGACTAGGCTATCCTCGTAGAATTAAATGTTGTTGATTGATTGATTGATTGAAAACTTTATTAACAGATTGTAGAATGGGTACAATACAGTACAGCTCAATACACACAATTGTTAAGGGGATGCAGACCAGAGAAAGACTTTCGTCTTGTTTACATCAGGGTCCCCCATTTTCAATTCATCAGGACATATATGACATACATGACATACAGATAGTCAGTACTGCTACATCTATACATTTATGACATACCAGATTTGCAAATACAGTACTGTTTGTGATACAGAAGGAGTCAAGAAAAGGGAGTATATACATTTGACGTAGAAACTGTACATTGGAGGAGGTTGTGTGGGGGGGGTTGGGTACATTGGGATATTGACAACCATACTGGGTAATTTACATTGGAGGTGGTTGGGGGGGGGGGGGGGGGGCACACTGTATAAACAAGTAATACTGTACATTGAGGGGGGGGGGGAGGAGACACTGTACAAACAAACAAAATTGTACATTGAACTATTGACAAAACCATACTAGGTAAATGACTGTACATTGGAGGGGGTTGGGTTAGGATATTTACAGGGGCCAGTGTTGAATTGCAGTCTCCCGTAGGTGTCCCTTGAGAGAGGTTTTGAAAGTGGGTAGTGATCCACATTCCTTTACAGCTTTGGGTAGGGCGTTCCACATTGATGTGGCATAATTGCGAAACGTGTTTAGTCCCTTATTTGAGCCGAATCTGGGTTTAACATGATTTGTGGAGCTCCCTCTGGTGTTGTGATCGTGGTATTCACTGACCTTTGGGAAGTATTTTGACATGTACATGGGTACCTTGGTCGTGTAGTGTATCTTGTAGACCAGGCCCATTGCAAGTTGTTGTACTCTGTCGTCTACTCTAAGCCATCCTAGGTTGTCAAAGTGGGCAGGGGTGAGGTGGGTTCTAGGAGTAAGGTCAAGCAGTAGTCTGACCAGTTTGTTTTGAGATGTTTGTAATTTTGTTTTTAGCGCCTTTGAGGTGCTTTGGTACCATGAGGTGCAAGCATAGTCGTAGTACCCCTGAATGAGTGCTCCTGCCAGAGTCTTCAGGGTGTTCTTGTTTACCAGAGAGGAGATCCGGTACAAGAATCGAGTTCGTTGGTTGACTTTTTTTATTACATTGGATGCCATTTTGTCACAGGAGAGATTAGCCTTTAGGATGGAACCCAGGTAGGTAATTTCATCTTTCCTTGTGACAATATTGTCACCCACTGTAACTGAGAAGCCGTCGGTCTTGCTGAGTTTGTTATTTGAACCGAAGAGAATGGACTCTGTTTTGCCCATGTGTAATGATAGTTTGTTATCAGCGAGCCATATGCAGATTCTGCCTAGTTCCGAGCTGAGGGTTTTTTCAACCTGTAACTTGTTCTTGTCAGAGACCAGCAGGGCTGAGTCGTCCGCAAACAGGAACAAGTTGCAGTCACAAGCTGACGACATGTCATTTGCATAAATTAGGAACAGTAGCGGTCCTAGTATGCTTCCTTGTGGAACACCACAGCTCACTGTGAGGGGGGGGATAGGGTACCGTTTACCTCCACCATCTGTTCCCTCCCCTCAAGGTAGGATTGCATCCAGCTCACTGATAGACTATCAAAACCAATTGCTTTTAGCTTGTCAATCAGAATGGAGTGATTGACCGTGTCAAAGGCCTTTTGTAGGTCCAGCATGACCATGCCGCAGTATTTGCCTGCGTCCACCTCTTGTTTGATGTGGTCATTCAAATAGAGAAGGCATGTGTCAGTGGAGTGGGATGTTCTGAAGCCAGATTGGAATTCGTAGATTAGATTTTTTTCCGCTAGGTACTTTTCGACCTGTTCGTAGACTATTTTTTCCATGACTTTCGAGATGGAGGTGAGAATAGAAACAGGGCGGTAGTTGCCTGGGTCTAATTTGCTGCCCTTTTTGTGCAGAGGGGTCACCCTCGCAATTTTGAAGTCCTTGGGGACGTGTCCCTGTTTTATGGAGAGGTTTATTATGTGTGTGATGATTGGGGTGATGGCGGCTGCTGAGTCTCTGAGGAATTTGGAGCTTGTGACTGCAACTTGTTCCTGTTCGCGGACGACTCAGCCCTGCTGGTCTCTGACAAGAACAAGTTACAGGTTGAAAAAACCCTCGGCTCAGAACTCGGCAGAATCTGCACCTGGCTCGCTGATAACAAACTATCATTACACACACCTGGGTAAAACAGAGTCCATTCTCTTCGGATCAAATAACAAACTCAGCAAAACCAACAACAACAACTGTTACAGTGTGTGATAATATTGTCACAAGGAAAGATGAAATTATATACCTGGGTTCCATCCTAGAGGCAAATCTTTCCTGTGACAAAATGGCATCCAATGTAATCAAAAATATCAAGCAAAGAACAAGATTCTTGTACCGGATCTCCTCTCTGGTAAACAAGAATACCCTGAAGACTCTAGCAGGAGCACTCATTCAAGGGTACTACGACTATGCTTGCACCTCATGGTGGTACCAAAGCCCCTCAAAGGCACTAAAACAAGATTACAAACATCACAAAACAAACTGGTCAGACTACTGCTTGACCTGACTCCTAAAACCCACCTCACCCCTGCCCATTTTGACAACATAGGATGGCTTAGAGTAGACAACAGAGTACAGCAACTTGCAATGGGCCTAGTCTACAAGATACACTACACCACGAAGGTACCCATGTACATGTCGAAATACTTCCCAAAGGTCAGTGAATACCATGACCACAACACCAGAGGGAGTTCCACAAATCATGTTCAACCCAGATTCGGCACAAACAAGGGTCTAAACATGTTTTCAGGGGTGTAAAAAGTACCCAGAAATTATACTTACGTGAAAGTATGGGTACTCTTTCAAAATCGGACTCAAGTAAAAGTCAAAGTATCTGGATAAAAACACACTTGAGTAAAAGTCAAAAAGTCCTACTTTTAAATGTACTTAAGTACTAAAAAGTTAAAAAGGGGATAGACCAGGGGTCTCAAACTCATTCCATCATTGGCCAAGTTTTCATTTTAACTACACATAGCACCAGGTGAGTTAGTTGAAGAGGTGAGCCAATTAGTGAAATCATCAGCTGGTGTTTAGGCAAGGCTGGAATGAAACCAAGCATACACTCGGCCCACAATGGAATGTGTTCTGCGATAGACAATGCTGAAATGAAAGAACAGAGGACACTTTTTTTGCATTAAAATTATTTAATGCACTTCTCCATTGAAGGTAAACTAACATGGACGGCATTCACATCACAGCATGAATAATATCACAATATTAAAGACCGAATACTGTAGTATCCTGAATAATATGACAATATTAAAAACAGAATACTGGAATTATCCTGAATAATATCACAATATTAAAGGCAGAATACTGGAGTACCCTGAATAATATCACAATATTAAAGACAGAATACTGGAGTACCCTGAATAATATCATAATGGGGATTTGATTTACCTGCGGTCGCAGGATTAATAACGTTAATGTTAGTTCAGCCAGATAAACAATTCAAATATACTAATTAAAATTGTTGGACATGTGAGATGTGTACTTTGTAGGTCTTCATTTTAAATGTAAGGAGTAAAAAGTATGTTTTTTTCCTCTGAAATGTAATGGAGTAAAAGTACAAAGTATACAACCCTAATAATAGAGTAAAGTACAAATCCCCC
The DNA here is from genome assembly GCF_963971535.1 of Notolepis coatsorum. NCBI lineage: Eukaryota > Metazoa > Chordata > Actinopteri > Aulopiformes > Paralepididae > Notolepis > Notolepis coatsorum. The sequence continues at coordinate 6,558,337 of NC_140170.1, read as the reverse complement.
AAAACAGTACTTAAGTATTGTAACGAAGTACAATTACTCAAGTACTTTACACCCCTGCACGTTTTGCAATTATGCCACATCAATGTGGAATGCACTACCCACAGCCGTAAAAAATGTGAATCCCTACCCACCTTCAAAACCGCTCTCAAAGAGCACCTACGGGAGGCTGCAATTCTAAACTGGCCCCCGTAAATGTCTGAACCCCCCTCCCACCCCCTCCTAATGTACAGTTCCCTCCCCCTCGTATGTATATATTTACTGTTAGGATCTCTGTTTAACAGTACTGTATATTTGCATATCTTGTATGTCACAAATGTAACAGTACTGCATATCTGTATGTCATAAATGTCATGATTAGTTTAGATCAGGGGTGTCAAACTCATTTCCACAGAGGGCCACATCAGCATTATGGTTGCCCTCAAAGGGCCAAAGACCGTATAAATGTTAATGTAATGTAAAATAAATGTAGCTACACATTTACATATTGTTAAACATGGTGTTTCTGTATTTATTACTTATTCAAGTTATACATATTGCATATTCATTTGCATAAATGTAAAAATATATGTTAGCTTATGTTATTTTAACAAATAATTTTAGTTTATCAGAACCCCATATTACTCCACCAATCAATGATCAAACCATTCAAGTAAATAACAAAGAAGAATATCATCAAATACAAGCTATGACATTAAGTTTGTTCAAAACCTTTTTGTCACAGTCAAGAGGGGCAGAACTAACAACTGTGAGCTGCAAAGAACACGTGGGACAGATGTAGCAGATGTTACAAAAACAAATGGCTGCACACAACCTTGCAGAGGCCATACATCCAACTAATGGAAGATAGTTTAATTAACTTTAATTAACAGATTGCAGAATGGGTACAGTACAGTACAGCTCAATACACACAATTGTTAAGGGGATGCAGACCAGAGAAAGACTTTCGACTTGTTTACATCAGGGTCCCCCATTTTCAATTCGTAATGAAATTGCTATTATGTGTCTGCATGAACACACAACTGTAACTGTACTCAAAAATAACAAAATAAGCGTTGTCTCAGTTCACAACTATATTGGTAAAGTTTTGGGTGGGACTTGTTTGCGTCCCTACAGCTTCTTATTCAATTGAGCGAGATGCTCGGTTATGTCACACAGCCAGTTTGCATCTGACAGTTCAGACAATATTTCTTCAACCCTTTGTTACCTATTCCGCCTGGATTTTTTTTGTATTTTGGGCTGTAAAATTGTCAAAGAATGTCTGAGGAGTAAGTGCTTTTGGCTTTTTTCCTTTGTTACCTCAGATGTTCAACATACATGTATGTGTAAGAATGTGTAATAACTAAGGCTGTCAAAGTTAAAGCTTTATTAACGCATTAACCCACAATTATTTTAACACTGCTATTTTTTAACCCAATATTAATGTAAAAAAAAAAAAAAAAAAAAAAAACGTTTTTTTTTTTTTTTTTTTTTTTACCTGAGCTCTTGGGGGGCCACATCAAATGACGTGGCGGGCCGGATTTGGCCCGCGGGCCGTGAGTTTGACACCTATGGATTAGATGATTAGAATCGATTTTTATATCTGTATATCTGTATATTGTGTATGTCATAAATGTCATTATGAATTGAAAATGGGGGACCCTGATGTAAACAAGACGAAAGTCTTTCTCTGGTCTGCATCCCCTTAACAATTGTGTGTATTGAGCTGTATTGTACTGTACCCATTCTACAATCTAAAAGTTAACTTAAAGTTGTGTTAAACTGTGTTAAACAATCTGTTAAATTAAACTGTGTGCGTATCAAACAAGAAAGACTGTCAGGCTTTAAAACTGTGTAGGACCCAGGCCTAGAACTGCGCCCTGAGTGCGGGAACTGGGCCCTGAGAGGGAGGTTTGGCCTGAGTGAGAAGTTTGAAGGGTCAAAGTGGGTATAAAACAGGAGGGAAGACTGTCAGGTTTTAAACGGATACCAAACAGAGAAAGTAAAGACGACTTTAAACTGTTAAACAGTAATCCAGAACTATTTTATTGCACTGTAAAAAAATAAAAATTAGATTTTATACGTCTGCACTTTATGTGCTCATTTCATGTCTATTCTATTCTACTACTTGTTGCACTGCACTATTGCACTATTTTACTCTGACTATTCTATCTTACTCTTTTTATTATTGTCTATTTTTATTGTGATTTTTTTTTAATCAAACCATAACCAAGGTGGCCTGTTGGGATGTTAGATCCTAATCCTTATATGTCTGCACTTTGTGCTCATTTTATGCCTGTCTTTTTCCGTTGTGAAGCACTTTGAGCTGCAGTTTCTATATGAAAGGTGCTATACACATACAGTTGTATTTGTATTATTATTATCAGTTCAGCTTCCACAATTATATCTAAATCTTCCCTTTTCTGTGCTTCAAGTCAATTGCTAAGGATGTCCAAAGCCATGCTTTATTTCGTTTTGTCATAGCTGTACAGTCGGTACAGTTGGTATAACTATAGCCAGATAGCTATTAGCCTACAATGACTTGAGAAATTATTGTTTGGAAAACCATTGATTGATTGATTGATTGATTGATTGATTGATTGATTGAAAATGTTATTAACAGATTACAGAATGGGTACAATACAGTACAGCTCAATACACACAATTGTTAAGGGGATGCAGACCAGAGAAAGACTTTCGTCTTGTTTACATCAGGGTCCCCCATTTTCAATTCATCATAACATATATGACATACAGATAGACAGTACTGCTACATCTATACATTTATGACATACCAGATTTACAAATACAGTACTGTTTGTGATATAAAAAGGAGTCTAAAAAGAGAGTATATACATTTGACGAAGAAAACTGTACATTGGAGGAGGTTGGGTGGGTGGGGTGGAGGGAGGGGTATGGGTAGGGGTGAGGGGGGGAACCGTACATTGGAGGTGGTTGGGTGGGTGGGGGGGGTTGGGTAGGCGGGGTGGGGTAACTGTACATTGGATTATCGCCGAAACCTTATTTGGTCCCAAAAACTGTGACCTGTCAACTGTCAACAAAGTTGCTAATGACGCGGTTGAAAAGTTGAAAATGTCTTGAAGGAAACATTTTGATTTTAATTATGTCACTGACCAATAAACGAACCGGCTTCTTCATGGATACGTTAGTAAACGAGGAACGGCAGAAGGTAACAGAAATATAGCAACACAGTTAAATATATTCACATTTTATGTTTTCAAATATTTTTTTCCCCGTTTTTTTCTCCCATTTTCAATTTTTCTCCCATCCCAATTTTCGTATCATCCAATTCAACCCTCCCCTGTCTTTGAACGCTGTTTCTTGCCTCCCACAAGCCGGCTGCAATGTGGACTAAGTCATACATAGCACGAGTCCCCTCCGATATTCGAGGTAACAGCAGTCGCATCTTTCAGCATCAGGGGTCTGGGCTTTGGAGGGGCCCCGCCCCCCGTCGCTTCCTGATTCTACTGCGCAGGCGCACCAACCGACCTGTAGGAGTCGCTGTCCACAACGCCCGATCCCCACCCATCAGTTTCCCTCCCCCTAATACTGCCAATGTGTATTAGTGTGGACGACCAGCTAAACTGAAAGCAACTGCATGTCCACATAGCCGTTTGACGCGAGGAGCATTTAATTATGTGCGCTTGTGTTTGTTTATTCAAACGCCCTCTTGACCAATTTGTATTAAAGGTATCACTGTTCACTGTTATTACTGCCAATAAGATATACAGATGTAAAGGCTGAAGCAGGTTAACGCACTGTGCTTTATCGGCATTGTAATTTAGCGACTAGCCTAGCTAATGATTCTGTATTACTACTGTTGATTGCTATTTTAAAATGATTAACTTTTTATTTATTTGTTTGCCAACTAATTTGAGCCTATTTTATTCACACAAATGCAGGTCGAGTGACCCTTGCTCTTTTGAACTACAGTGTGTGACCACCGCGGCGCTGATACACATCTGTGGCTTTAGTGATTCATGGTGAACGTTTGCCCGTCCTCTCAGGCTGACTCAGGTGGTGCGTGGCAGCCTGGTGAACATCCGGAAGGCCCTGAAGGGTTTGGTGGTGATGTCCGCCGAGCTGGAGGACGTCTTCGACAGTATGCTGGTGGGCAGGGTGCCTGCGATGTGGGCGGCCCGGTCCTACCCCTCCCTCAAGCCGCTGGGCGGCTACGTGGCTGATCTCCTGGCCAGGCTGCTCTTCCTGCAGGTGAGAAGGAACTCGCTGAGGCAGACCTGGGGTGAAATAGTAGCCCGTCTCGGGAGGTAGAGCGGTCGTAATCCGGAGGTTCCCGGTTCGATTCCCACTTCTCCCCGGGCAGCGTGTCGAAGTGTCCTTGAGCAAGACACTTAACCCCTAACTGCACCCGATGAGTAGGTTGAGCACCTTGCATGGTCGCCTCTGTGACCATCGGTGTGTGAATGTGTGAGGGATCCACACCTCGTTTTTGCATTTTTATTTTTTCCCCCCTCATTGTTTACATTTTGTACTTTAGTTTGTATAGTGTTTGGACTTTATTCTGTTTTACTGTATGAAGCACAATCTCAGGGGGCTCATACAGAACCACGCATTTCACTGTAATGTACATGTACCTTATATGTAATAATAATAATACTAATGCAGGACCCGTCGCAGAGGTCTTTAATTGGCATGCAATTATCCTCAATGTTAGCGGTTAACACACACACACCGGAACACACACGCATGCATTGTTTTTGTAGGATCGCCGATGCGATACTCCTCTGAGCTTAACCCATCCCGTCGTCCTTCCCCCAAGTGCTCCTGTACGTCTTCGTCAGACACGACAGCGTTAGCGATCTGTTGTGTGCATGTTTTTCCATTGGGTTTCTCTTATCGGGGGGGGGAACCCTTGCGAGCACGGGGAGAACATGCAAACTCCACACAGAAAGGCCTGGGAGATACCCCACCTGGGTAACTGGCATCACGGAACCCTGGACCTTCTTGTACAGCACTGCCACAGGTCCTGTGGCATGCTCTGTAAATAGCTCATGTACAGATACCGATATGCCTACTTTGTTTACTTGTTTATTGCACTATGTCGCTCTATTGGTTGGAGTCTTATATTATTACTTGTATTATGCACATCGTTGCGGGCGAGACCCCCCGCATTTCACTGTATACCTGTATGCCAGGGCTATTCAACTAAATTGTTCAGGGGGCCACATTGTCAGAAATCCAAGGGGCCAGGGGCCGGACTGCCACGGCGCCTCCCCGTGCTATGAATATATGTACACTTGACACAACACGCAACCACATTTTCACAACTTTTATTTAACTACATTGCAAAAGTAGTATACTTTTCAAAAAAAGTGCTTCATTTATGTGCCACATCTGCAACATCTCCTGCAAAAAGTGCTTAATTTATGACTGTGCAACAACTGCAACATCTCCTCTTCAACATTTCAATATAAAAATAAAATAAAAAACAAACAATTGCATGATGTGCATCTGAACATTCTAACTTCAACACTTGAACAAAAAAACACATTTATAGTGCAGCTGAGCTTATGAAAAAGTGCTTCATGTCTGTGCAACAACAGCAAATCACAGCATCTTATCAGCACTTATTGTCCACTCTTAACTCTCAAACATCAGGGGGGTGGGGGGCAGACAGGCCTAGCCTACATACACACATCTAATGAGAGCGATTGCACTTCTTTGACTGGGCAATGGCAGAGAAAGAGGGTTCATAGGAAGTGAGGGCTACCCGCAAACAGTGATGCAAATGCTCATTTGTCAAGGAGGCACAGTTGCTTGTTTTAATGGCATTCATGTGAGAGAAACTGGATTCACAGGTGTATGTTGAGCCAAACATTGTTAGCACAGATATTGCCAGCGTTTTTATTTTGGGGAATGTCTTGACATGAATACACTTTATCCAAAATGTTGTGGTGGATTCATTCTCAAGTGCCTGCTTCAGAGCAGATGATGCTTGCATGTCAATTATTTCAAGTTGCAGGAGACCTTCATCAATGTGAAGCGATGCAAGGAACTCTTGTCCTTTTGTGGAAATAGCAGCTACATTGGCAAATGGGTTGCTCACAAAATGCATCAATTCTCTGGACATGTCAAATTCATCAAATCGACTTGCAAAGTTTTCCCTCAATTTATCAATGAAATCTGTCATTAATTGAGTGACTTTTGGCTCAATTGTGCGTGTTAACGTTGACATGAAGAAAAAAAAAGTAAAAAAAAAAAAAAAAAAAAATATATTAAAAAAAATGTTTTTTTTTAATTTTTTTTATTATCATGTAATCTTTGGCGGGCCGGTCAGAATCATCCCGCGGGCCGGATCTGGCCCGCGGGCCGCCAGTTGAATAGCCCTGCTGTATGCCGTGACAAATAAAACTCTTGTATCTTCTTGCTGTGAGGCGACAGTGTTGACCACTACACCACCGTGCCGCTTGTGACAAATGGAACAAAACTTGAACTTGAATGGGTGAATGTGAGGAACAAATTGTAAAGCGCTTTGGATAAAAGAGATATATAAATGTACCATGTGCTTGGATGTCTCTCTGTACAGGACTGGATAGACAGCGGCCCCCCCACCGTCTTCTGGCTCTCTGGCTTCTACTTCACCCAGTCCTTCCTCACTGGAGTTTGCCAGAACTTTGCCAGGAAGTACACCATCGCCATCGACCACATCTGCTTTCAATTCGAGGTGAAGTATATTGCGCATAGTTTCAAGTTTCTTTATTAGTTGTCATACAAAAATACAGAATACTTTTATATGAAATGCTTCTTTCTTGCGTATATATATTCAGAGTTAATTATATTGTTTATAGTGCCTATTTTAACTTTTCTACTGTACTATAATCTTTATTGCCTGTATTTATGTCTTTCTAAATCAAATCAAATCAAATCAAATCAAATTTATTTATAGGGCCCGACAACACACGTTAATGTCCCCATGGGCCGTACAGGTCTTCTTTAAACAAGTCAAGAAGACAACATAACAATAAGTCAAGAACAGAACAAGAACACCATAAGGTCCAAACATTTTTTAGATGAATGCAAATAAATGAAAGAATGCAAGCACTCCCAGACATACCCCACGCGAAGGTAAGGAAAAACTCACTAAAACCTAACAATAGGGAAAAAAGCTCCACAGGCAGTGTGGAGGAGAGAAACCTTAGAAGGGCCATTCAAGGGGGGATCTCCCTTCTTAGATGTTGGTGATAGTAGTGTTGCAGACGGACAGTTGGTAAGCATGCACTCATGTGTGTGGTGAAACACAGGGGGGGGGGGGAAGAGTTAGAGAGTTCCCATGTTTGTGGTGCTGCAAAGGAGCAGACATGCAGTACCCTGTAGTGCCATGTAGTACCCCGTAGTGCCATGTAGTATCCTATAGTACCCCATAGTGCCATGTAGTACCCCGTAGTATCCTGTACTACCCTGTAGTGCCATGTAGTACCCTGTGGTGCCTTGTGGTACCATGTAGTACCCCGTAGTGCCATGTAGTTCCATGTAGTGCCATGTAGAGCTATGTGGTACCATGTAGTACCCTGTACCCTAACTAAACTACCCTATAGTAAACTACCCAGTGGTACCATGTAGTACCCTGTACCATAACTAAACTACACAGATTAATCTAAAGGTCAGTCCCTGACCAGGTGAGATCAAGGTAGGTTGAAGGAGAGAGAGAAAAGATGAGTCTTAAGCAGGGATTTAAAAGCTTCGACAGAGCAGGCGCCCCTGATGACGGCAGGTAATTTGTTCCACAGGTAGGGAGCGCGGTAGACAAAGGCTCTGTGGCCGGCGGATTTCTTTTTAACCCTAGGGGTCGATAGAAGCCCCGCATTTTGTGAGCGCAGAGCACGAGCGGGCGAGTATCGGGAGATGAGATCGGATAGATAGAGCGGTGCAAGCCCATTTAAAATTTTGTAGGTGAGGAGTAGCACTTTAAAGTCAGAGCGGGCTTCTACTATTACCCTGTCCATACCTGTACCCCCCCTCCCCCATACTGCTGTCTGAATTTCACCAAGGGGATCAATAAAGGAATATCTCATCTTATCCCTTTCACTACCACTACCAAAGGGTTAACCCTTTCACTGCGACAATACAGAAGGTTAACCCTTTTACTGCCACATGACAAAGGGTTAACCCTTTCACCACTACAGACGGTTAACCGTCTGTAGTGTGGTAGTGAAAGGTTAACCTTCTGTAGTGTGGCAGTGAAAGCGACCAGTTCCTTCCAAGCGTCTTTTTTTCGTCAACCCGCTTTGTCTTCTGAGTTTCTTATTTTTTCCCCCGTCATTCTCCCAGGTGACCAAGCAGGAGACCGACATAGAGGACAAGCCGGAGGACGGCGCCTACGTCAGGGGCCTCTTCTTGGAGGGGGCGCGCTGGGACAGTCAGAAGGTTGGTCCTCGGAGAGAGTCCCTCCCCAAGATCCTCTTCGAACCGGTGCCCACCATCTGGCTGAGGCCCGGAGAGATGGCCACGTTCCAGCACAGAGACACGTCTACGTCTGTCCCGTCTACAAGACCAGCGCCCGCCAGGGCACCCTGTCCACCACGGGACACTCCACCAACTTCGTCATGTCGGTGGAGCTGTGCCCTCAGACCGGCCCGAGAAGCACTGGGTGAACCGGGGCGTGGCCAGTCTCTGCCAGCTGGACGACTAGTAGGAACCAGCTGGGTGAACCGGGGGGCGTGGCCTGTCTCTGCCAGCTGGACGACTAGTAGGAACCAGCTGGGTGAACCGGGGGGCGTGGCCTGTCTCTGCCAGCTGGACGACTAGTAGGAACCAGCTGGGTGAACCGGGGGGCGTGGCCTGTCTCTGCCAGCTGGACGACTAGTAGGAACCAGCTGGGTGAACCGGGGGGCGTGGCCCGTCTCTGCCAGCTGGACAACTAGTAGGAACCAGTAGCTTCAACGCGTCTTGTTTTTCTATTCGGTTCTGTTTTTGATGTAGAATAAATAGTACAAGAGGCGCTATTTAATATCACATTTTATTACAAGAAATAATAAATAAATTCAACATAAATACATCTTGATGGCTTCCTATATTACAAGACAGACTGAAATGGCAGAACAACAGAACGTTGGCTGGCATTGAATGTCGTACAAATCATACAGTGCAAGATTCTTCACACTTAACGTGTCAGAAAATAAACAAAAAAATGACTTTTTCCCCTCCGCCATAGAATTCTTCTTACATTTCTTGCAGAGTGGTCATAATCAAACCCGTTCTCCTGACTGAGGTCATCTCTCGTGTCCGTGTTTCCGATCTCCTGTTCCTGGTAACATGACCTCTTGGAGGAGGAGGAGGACGGGGGCGAGCCGGCGTCAGGTCTCTGTGTCATGTGACTGTAAGTAAAGCGGCTTGGCTTGCTTCCGCAGGCGCTGCTGCGCTCGCAGCTTCCTGCCTTTCTGAGTCGCCAGTCCCATCGGAGGCAGGTAGATCTGCAAGGAGGAGAACAGCGAGACGACACGAGGGGATTCAGCTTCTCAGTAGCACTGCGGCCGTACACACAGGACACAGAAACCGATACTTGTTTCGATAAAAGCTTTATGACTTACAGGTCTTGGATATGGGTTCCTGTAATGTAGACCTGTCAAAATAGAAGGGGGGGGGGGGGGGGGGGTCAAGTTTTCTTCAAAGTCGTATGTAATCAGGGAACATGCAACATGCACAGAGCTTGTGTCTTAAGCTTGGAGCACATTGAGATATTACTTGGTGCACACTGAGATATTACTTAGTGCACACTGAGATATTACTTAGTGCACAGTGAGATATTACTTAGTGCACACTGAGATATTACTTAGTGCACACTGAGATATTACTTAGTGCACAGTGAGATATTACTTAGTGCACACTGAGATATTACTTAGTGCACACTGAGATATTACTTAGTGCACAGTGAGATATTACTTAGTGCACACTGAGATATTACTTAGTGCACACTGAGATATTAATTGGAGCACACTGAGATATTACTTGGTGCACACTGAGATATTACTTGGAGCACACTGAGATATTACTTGGTGCACACTGAGATATTACTTAGTGCACACTGAGATATTACTTGGAGCACACTGAGATATTACTTGGTGCACACTGAGATATTAATTTGAGCACACAGAGATATTACTTGGAGCACACTGAGATATTACTTGGAGCACACTGAGATATTACTTGGAGCACACAGATATTACTTGGAGCACACAGATATTACTTGCAGATCTCTTCAACGACTAAAGCTTTAACATGACAACATCAGTATGTGAACGCATCCACCCGACTTCTAACCCACACAACAGCATGGTACCACATCACCCCAGTCCTAAAAGACCTCCACTGACTTCCTGTCTCCCCCCGGATCTACTACAAAACCCTGGTCTTCATCTACAAAGCCCTTCACCAACTAACTACCCCATATCTCACCGACCTCCTCTCCCCCTACGACCCTCTCTGTCCCTCTGATCTACCTCAGCCTGTCTTCTCTCCACCCCCAAGTCCAAGCTTCGCAGATTTTGGGGTCAGGGTCTGCCTCCAGGCTCTGGAACTCCCTCCCCCAAGACACTAGATACTTTAACCCGGCCTCAAGACATTAGACAATCCAATCCTGCCTCAAGACATTAGATACTTCAACCCTGCCTCAACACATTAGATACTTCAACCCTGCCTCAAGACATTAGACACTTAATCCTGCCTCAACACATTAGATACTTCAACCCTGCCTCAAGACCGATCTCTTCTCCCCTGCCTAAAGGAACTCTCTGAGTTCCTTTAGCAGAGTAGCCCTGCCTGGAGCCCAAGGATGGAACCTTTGAGTTCCTTTAGCAGAGTAGCCCTGCCTGGAAGCCTACGGATGGAACCTTTGAGTTCCTTTAGCAGAGTAGCCCCGCCTGGAGCCTACGGATGGAACCTTTGAGTTCCTTTAGCAGAGTAGCCCTGCCTGGAGCCTACGGATGGAACCTTTGAGTTCCTTTAGCAGAGTAGCCCTGCCTGGAGCCTACGGACGGAACCTTTGAGTTCCTTTAGCAGAGTAGCCCCGCCTGGAGCCTACGGATGGAACCTTTGAGTTCCTTTAGCAGAGTAGCCCTGCCTGGAGCCTACGGATGGAACCTTTGAGTTCCTTTAGCAGAGTAGCCCTGCCTGGAGCCTAAGGATGGAACCTTTGAGTTCCTTTAGCAGAGTAGCCCTGCCTGGAGCCTGGAGCCTAAGATCTCACCAGTATGGGCCCATACTCCATTCTCTACACTGGCTTCCCGTCTCCTTCAGGATAGAGTACACGTTCTCCCTCCTTACCCATCAGTGCATCCACAGCAATGCCCCCTCCTATCTGTGCTCTCCTAGGTGTGCTCATCTATTGAGTGAGAAGAGACAGTTAAACTAATGTTACAAGCTTTAGTCCTATCCCACTTAGACTACTGCCCAACAATTTGCTTGAGCGCTTCAAAGCGGGATCTGGAGAAACGTCAGCTTGCTCAGAACAGAGCGGCACGTCTCGCCCTCCGCTGCTCTGTGAGGAGCAGTGTTGGGGGAATGCATGCCGCTCTGCCTTGGCTTAGAGTGGATCAGAGGCTGGCATGCAGCCTTGTAACATTTTTGTTTAATATTTATAAAACTGGTAAACCTAAGTCTTTGTGGTCAGAACTACAACCCACCAATACTAGACGTGGCTATGTCACCAGACACGCAGTGGGTCTTCATTTTACTCTACCAAGAACAAATGCACTTAAGAGAAACGTAATGTATAGAGCTGCTGCATACTGGAATTGTATACCTGTGAAGATAATGATGATCAACTAGGGGTGTAATGATGCATCGATTAATCGAAATGCATCGATTCTAATGTGACGATTCAACTGCATCGATTTGAAAATGTTAGAATCGATTATAATCGAAATTTAAAACAATTTATTGTTTTTATTGACCTATAGTCCATTCATGCTGAGTGAATCAGTTCCCCCAGCCACATTTGTGTATTCAACATTTTTTGGGGAATTAACTGATAGAAAATGAATCAAACATTTATCGAATCGTGGTCAAATGAAGAGATTGCATGATGCATTGAATCGTTGCCTGAATAATCGTAATTGAAATTAATCGTTGCGAGGTTGCATCGTTACACCCCTATCAGCAACACATTTACTTTTAAGAAAAAGTTGAAGGATGCTGTTTGGCAAAATACAGTTGAGTTACTGATTTATTTAGTTAGTATTGTTAGATTAGTTAGTTAGTATTGTATTTGTAGTTAGAGCCAGTGTTTTTTTTGTGAGATTTTGAAGATGTTGAGAATGTGCTTAGGCTAAGGTGTTTATGTTTTTATTGTTTTCTTGTTACTGTAATGTAATGTACTGTAATCTTGTAGGTTGTGTGTTAGGACCCCAGGAAGAATAGTCTTTCCCCCATGGGTGTAGACTAATGCTAATGGGGATCCATAAATAAACAAATCTAAAGGAACTCATCACTCCCCCGACCTCCACCCGCTCTGGAAACTCAAACACACTCAAACCCAAACACAAAACGCACCTCCGCACAATGGGCGACCGGGCCTTCTGCTCAGCTGCTCCTCGGCTGTGGAATGCCCTCCCCGACCATCTGAGAGCACCACAGTCCGTTGAGGCATTTAAAAAGGGGACTAAAAACATTTATTTTTAACAAGGCATTTGCCTAAATGGACCGACTGATGCCTTGTGGGTTTTTTAAAACGTGATATTTTCTTTTTTTGCCGTCTAGAGCTGACTTTGATCTGAATGTTTCTTTCATTTCATTGGTTGGTTTATACATTTTAATTTTATTATCTTTATCTCCTTTCATGTAGCACTTTGAGATTTGTTACAAATATAAAGTGTGTTACAAATTAAATGTATTATTATTATTATTATTTATTATCTCCCTTGGCCAGGGGGAGATTCTCCTTTGGCTAAGCGTAAATGTTTGGTTTCCCAATGCGGGGGACCCAGGTTAAAACCCAGGTGGGCTACACTCTTACACTCTACACCAGTGGTGCCCAACCAGTCGATCGCGATCGACAGGTAGATCGCGGGCTGGTTTCAAGTAGATCTCGATTAATAAAATTAGATTATAAAAAAAGAAAAAAAATTGCTAAATCAACTCTGCCTCTCCTTGTTAACTACAACAAGCAATGCTGTTTGTTATTTAAGATGAGGTCGGACTCGGCACTAACAGATTTGTGTTCATTATGCTGCTTTTATAAAGCCTCAAATGACGGCTTACAATATACAATTTTGGCTGGTAGCTCTCGGCTAGGTGGTAAATTAAAAAGTAGATCTTGGTTCAAAAAAGGTTGGGGACCCCTGCTCTACACGCTTAGTCCAGAAATCAACAAGACATCTCATCTGTCTTCTCTTACCAATTTCTATCCTTGCTTCACATTCTCCCATGCACTTCTTTATTGATTCCTGGTCTGTTAGCTTTAGAAAAACAACAATGAAGGAGATTAGTCATAAAAGCTCTAATAAATATATATATATATATATATATATATATATATATATATATATATATATATATATGATTAGATTCAAATGTATTATCATACAGCACAAGTACAGTACAACAAAAAGAAGTTTGGCATCCAACCAGAGTGAAAATGTAACGGTAAAGTGCGATAGTAATATACAATGTTCAGGTGATTAAACTGGCTATAAAATATATAAATTAGTAGCACTGAGTAATAGCACTAATCAGATGTATGTACAGAGCTGTAGTATTAATATGTACAGTGATACCGGTATAAATACACTATGTGTAAGGAATATGCAATATATATATATATATATATATATATATATATATATATATATATATATATATATATATATATATATATATATATATATAAACTAGTGCTGGTTCTATGAGTTGAATCTTTCTACACCTGTTGGTTCTGTTTGAAGAGAGTGCGGGCCTCTTGGACAATGTATTTCCTCTCAGCCTCTGTATCCTGGGAGAGAGACGTCTGGGCCTGCCAGGTTCGGGCAATACGAAACACCCTCATATATAGAGACAGCACCTCCTTACGAGTGGCAGCCGTCATCAGGACTCAAACCTTGAGAAATCACCATAAATAGGTCAACGAATTACATTAAGTCAATATTATAGACAATAATTCATTAAACATTTGAAATTAAGGGGGGGGGCATGCAGATTTGTCCTTATATTTAAATTTTACAGCTGTCCTTTGTTTAGCCTACTTTTGAGACTATAGTTATTACATAAACTATAATACTGTATTTGGCAATGTATTGCTTTTACAGTATGTTGAACTAAAAGCTCCTATTCACCACTAGATGACACTAAAACACAGTAAATTGTACCATGACTAAGGTGATGTTAGTGGATGTTTTTAATGTTCGTCTTGTTCTTGCTTGAGAAATGTGCCTTTGTTTTGCCCCTTCTATACAAATAGAACGGTGTTTGTGTTCGCAAACAGAAAGCACTGGGTAATATTTGTTGTGAGTCACAGACTATGTTAACGTTGACTAGCTCAACGGCACCTGGTCTAACCTTATTGATTGATTGATTTATTGAAATTTGTATTTAACAGATTGCAGAATGGGTACAATACAGTACAGCTCAATACACACAATTGTTAAGGGGATGCAGACCGGAGAAATACTTTGGTCTTGTTTACATCAGGGTCCCCCAGCTTATACCTTCGATTAACTAGCTATACTTTTTAGATTAGATTACAATGTATTGTCATTATACAGCATAAGTACAGTACAACGAAAATAAGTTTGGCATCCAACCAGAGTGCAAATGTAACACTCTGTGCATCACAGTCACGAAAGGGGCTAAGTGCCATAGTAATATACAATATACAGGTGATTAAACTGGGTATAAAATGTATAAATTAGTACTACTAATCATCATACACACCGGTAACAAAATCATTTCGTTTTATCAACGCACAATTAGATTATCGTTTGAATGTATACATTAGAGCATTTGACCTACCTGCTTTGCTCCCATGAAGAGATGGGTAGCTACTTGACAACAACAGTCGCGGTCTGATGACGTACGTGGAATATTTTCCAGAAGCCTCTATTTGACAGAGAATGATTGATTGATTGATTGATTGATTGATTGATTGATTGCTTGAACATTTTATTAACATATTGCAGAATGGGTACAATACAGTACAGCTCAATACACACAATTGTTAAGGGGATGCAGACCAGAGAAAGACTTTCGTCTTGTTTACATCAGGGTCCCCCATTTTCAATGCATCATAACATATGTATACAAATGTATACTCTCTTTTTTTTTTTTACTCTTTTTGTATCACAAACAGTACTGCTACATGTATACATCTATACATTTATGACATACCAGATTTACAAATACAGTACTGTTTGTGATACAAAAAGAGTAAAAAAAAAAGAGAGTATATACATTTGACGAAGAAACTGTACATTGGAGGGGGTGGGGGGGGTTAGGTATACACTGTACATTGGAGGTGGTTGGGTGGGTGGGGTGGGGGGGGATGGGTAGGCGGGTGGGGGGGGGGGGGTGTAACTACATTGGATTATCGACAAAACATCGATGATGCTCTGATTGATTGATTGATTGATTGATTGATTGAAAATTGTATTAACAGATTGCAGAATGGGTACAATACAGTACGGCTCAATACACACAATTGTTAAGGGGATGCAGACCAGAGAAAGACTTTCGTCTTGTTTACATCAGGGTCCTAGGGTCCTCTACTAGCAACCCTGCTAATGTTGGCATATTTTTATTTTATTTTTTTTATTTGTATTAATTTATAAATGTATACACTGTTGATTAATATGCACTGTCTGTCCCTCAAATAAACTAAGTAAACTAAACTAAACTAAATATTGATTGAAAAAAACAATGATACTGCGGTTTGTTTTGTACGCGTGCGTGGAACGTCAGCTGTGCCTGTGTCGGTCTGTCTGCACTGAGCTCGAGGCGGAGGATGCTGCTGCTGCTGATGCTGCCGCTGAGGCGCGAGACCCTCTGGACCCCGGCCGCGGTGTGGTGGACGGTCGTCATCTGTTAAAAACACAACAAGAATGAACCTCTATGGCGACGTGGTTCGACACCGCTGTCGGTTGTTATTATTAATATCATTACCGGTGTCGACGGCGCGTTCGGTTCTGGTGAATGTGTTTCTGGAACGGGAATAATAACTGAAGAAAAAAAGGACGTTTTCCTCGCACAGCAGCCTGGCCTGTCTTCACACAGGTGGATGTTATTGGGATTTTTCTCCCGTTCGAAGCGGTTTAAATATGGAAAACAATGTCGAAATGTGGATATAAACATCTCCACAACAACAACTCCATATCTATACGTTTTTATCGAGGGATATTGTTAGCGATATATTATCCTCTACCGTTATTTCCCATTCGAGAGAGAGAGAGAGAGAGAGGGGGGATGAGGATGGACTGTTTGGCGTGCTGCTCGCTAGCTATAGCTAACAAGCTAATTATTTGGGTAACGTTAGCTATAGCCGCTTCCCCGGGTAATGGGTTCGGTGGTCGGTGTGGAGTTAGCCGCTAGCGTCGGTACACCGTTCATCAGCCGGTCGCGTCTCTAGGTAGATAATCATATCATCCACATCATGACATTGCGATTTTTTTTCTCCGAGTAACATTGAATTGCTTTGAATCAAAGGAAGTCCTCCTGGCTCTGTTTTGATTGACCACTGGCTGCGATGCACTCTCTCTCTCCTCTAACGTTACAAATGAGCTTGCGAGAGATAATCCTCAGCGAGATGATTAGCTAATGAGACAGAGTGTAGATCAACGCTGATTTGTGTCTCATGTGTTTGTTCAGCTTGTTTGCTTGGAGGTCGTGTTTGTTGTCAGTGCAATTCTACTATAGGATGTTATTTCGCTTCAGGCCACAGCAGTGGAAGCATGTTGACATCAGCTCTGATATGGCAGCAAGATAATCTGGCAACAGCCAGGAGTGGTCCTCCTCCTGCCACGACCAGTTATTATGACATAGTAAAGTCAAAATAAGATTCTATCAAGTCCCTTTTGGGGTTTGTCCAAAATGTTGCTGGCAACTAGTCAGTTATTTGTGAACATTGTGAAAGCTTGTCAGATTTACTGGACATGGCATGATATCACCCAGAACCTTGTGTGATATGGGGGTGAGTCTTTATTTTGCCTCACCGACACTGATTCAGAGAACAGCTTAATTAAATCTTGAAGCTGTTTTCTTGTGCTGTTTTTCTTCTATGATATCAGTTTAGTTTTGTTCAGTAATTTCAGAACTAGACAATGAGGATAGGATAGAGTCTCGCACATTATTATCATTCAAAGAATTACATGATGCCTTTGTTGAGGACGTGTTCATGACAATATTCAAATTGACCATTGGGTCTTGTCTTTGAGATAAGCAGCTTTTCTCAACGCCGCTAAGGACATTTTGCATAAATGGAACAGATGGCGCCGCCCGGCCCTTTAGGGCTGCTGGAGTTGGAACACCCATCTCCCCTTGGACTTCACCTTATGGATTCGGACAAAGGAGTCACGTTCCCTGAGGAAGGTTTGGATTTCAAAGACATCGACCTGAGCGACGATGTATCTCCAAGCTGTGAAGAGGTTTTCCCAGAAAACGCCCTTGATTTAAACAGCCTGCTATGGACCTCCGGTTATTCCTGCGGGAACCACATCTTGTCTCCATTGCGGGGAGATCGATCTAGTGATTCCCACGGCGTTCTCCAGAGTACACGTCTAGGGGAATCGCCTCTTAGAGAAAAGGCTGAGGAACCTGTTGACTGCACGCTATCGTGGCCATTTTCTCCCAGTCCTGCAGATTTACGGCGGAAAACCCCCGCTCGCGAGGATCCGAACCCCCGGCAGGACGTACCCATCGACGACGCAAACAATCTGGGGCTGCTAATAGCTCTTACCGAATGTTCCTCCCCGGTGAAGAATTCAGACAGGACTGCAGCCGCCCGCACGGCATCCGCTCTGTTGGCAGAGCTCTTGTCGTGTGAACTCCCCCCCTCTCTCTTCAGCCCAGAGTGCTCAGGTGAGCTCAACCCACCGGGTGTCAGCAAGGAGCCGTCGCTCCCGCCACTGACGGAGGAGGGGGCCCTCCCTCTCCCACGGGGCGGGGAGGCGCCGGTGTCACCTGAAACCAGGGACAAAGGTTTATCCTGGGAGCCGGGGACTGATCTGCCTGCAGTCTGTAACACAACCCCAGATGCTTCACCTGAGAGTCGCCGGCTCTCGCACAACACCATCCCCACCGACTGCATCGGCAGCTCGCCAGAGGCAGCGTACGGATCTGTGCCTTTACTGGATTCGGAGGTTCCCGATCGCGAGAGCGGCCTCGGCTCCTCCGTTAGTCACGCTTTGCCTTCGTCGTCGCCCTCGGAGGAACCGCGGAGGGAACGTGGCACGTTGGCTGCTCTCGTTAAAAACCCGACCTCGGAGCACCCGGGTGAGGAGGGCGATCTCTCCCTTCACCGACCATCCCCGAACTGTAATACATCAACGGAGGCCCCGTCACTAAGGCTGCACTCTGATGGGGATGCGCCGGCGCTGGGTGACTCGCCCGGTGACCGTTGCGAGAGGAATGGCTCACGGGATTTGATGGAAAGTAAACGTCTCTCTGATGTCAAACATGAGAGGGTTGAGGAAATGGCTCTGGATCAGTGCTTGACCACAAATGAGCTCCACGACGAGGAGGAAGCGTGGGGTCTGAAACCACCCGAGGGCGTTCATCAGGATCACCATGTTCCTGATTTGCAAAGTGAGCAGGGCGATGGGGAAAGGTCGACGGACTCGAACCCGCTCTGACTCTCGGACCGTCACGAAACGGATACTTTTGGTTTTCCAGTTCGGGAGTTAGGCAGTTCGTCTCCTGAGCCCGGATGGACTAGTGGGGAAACGGCGGAGACAATTTCCCTCTCTAAAATGGTGGTGTCCGACTCCATGCCCATGGTTTCCACCCAGAGTCAAAGGGAGGAGGACGTGTCCCCGCTGAAGGCGGTGTTTGACGCTTTGGACCAGGACGGCGATGGCTTCGTTCGCATCGAAGAGTTCATGGCGTTTGCGGCTGCCTATGGGGCTGATCAGGTGGGTTTTCTGTCCTGTTATTGTCCTGTGTGTTGATTTCCTCTTTTATATTAGACAGTTATTGGATAATGCAAACCAGATCAAGCCCCTGTATGTAACATCAAAAGATGTCCATTTTGACTAAATGGTTTACTATTGATTTTCCACTCTTACCTCAGAGAGCTCCCTGTAAAGGCTTGGGTTGATTCCCCCCCCACACACACACACATTTTCAGTTCAATGTTTGTTGATACTTAACGAGACGTTGACATTTGATATGTTCTGAAATGTGTCATGCCATGAACAAGATGAGTAACACACAGTCGAGTGTCTCGTCTAATCGTTTTGACTGAAACTAGGTCTCCGTTTACAGTACGCACAACGTAAACATTGTCAGAACAATCCTCTCCGATATCGATAGTGCATCTGGTGCAATGTACTGTACTACTAATCCCTACTAATATCTATTTCTCTGAATGTTGCTAGCTTAAAGCCGTTTGTTGTAGATGAGTCTTCTTCCCTTGGATAAGTAGTGGGGAGTTGCAGGGGTTTTATGTTACCCTGAAACACAATAGAGCAGAGGAAACGCGACCCTGGTATGCAACATTAGAAAACCAGCGCTGTGAAGGAAGGGTGCGCTGCATTTACAACACGAGACAAAATGAGAGCCACGCGGCATTCGGCAGAATAATCGTTTTATTTTGATTATCTTGTTTTCATGAGCGTGGGGACGTCAAAATCAGAATTGACACAAGACAGTGATTAATTGCCCAGCCCTACCATTCTATAGCAGAGAGCCTTCTGATGTACAGTAATACCCCCCAGCCTCAGTGGTTTCCTTTTAGACCCATCATCAGTTTAGTGATCTAGTGGCAACTGTGGGATATTTGTAGATATCCTGATGAAGAATGTTCTCAGTCAACCGAGGTTTGGATAATAACAAAGGTTTATTAACCAAACAGATAGATTACATAGAGAGAATGGCTGAGGGCTTTCCCCAGGTGATCAGCTGAAATGACCCAGGTAAGAAGCCCTCGATTGTGGTCGGGAGGAGCCCTATATAGTTCAACAAGGGGGGGGGTGTGTGGTCCCATTTGATAGGTCAAATGGGGGGGGGGGGGTACAGGTTTGGGGAGAAAGGGGAGGGGAATGTCTTATTCCACAGAGAGGGGGGGGGCACAGGTAAGGGGGACACAGGGGAGGGGAATATATTTACATGAGGACATTATATTATACCACAATACTCACTTTTCTCTGTTATAATGTGGGTGAGATTAATGTATAATATACCAGGATTGTTTGGAACAGGTAAAAGTGAAAATAGAAAACAATTAAAATAATGAAAATTTTGGCCAATGTGATCTGGTTGTTGGCATAACAGTTTAAAATAGAATTATTTACATATATGATTCATGACATGATCGACTGGACTGCGGTCTGTGTTATTTTGATATCAGAGATGTGGGGATAGATATCACCCTTTTCTTTTATTTATCGCTCAAAATATCTATGAGTGGTCCTCAACTCTGATATCAAACAATAATTAACATAATCATTAGAAGCTATAGCTGGGCATATATCTTGGCATACCTTCAGTCGTTCATGTCGTGACTCAGGGGAGCTAATGTGATGGTTGTACATACAGGCATCGTAATAAACCAATTAAATACATGCACTGTCTGTGTGGTCAGAGTGCACAGGGTGAACAACAAAATTGTGTGCAGGAATAGGATTTACACATAAGGCTAATGTGTACAAAAACATTTTAACAACCGTTAACCTGGTGGTTAATAAAACTAACATGATTGATTATGGGAAACTGTTCAAAAAATATATATATGCACATTTTATAATGATGCTTGATGAAATTACTTAGTTGTATTTAACCTGAGTTTGAGTGTCACTTTCATCTGTGATTGAAAGATTGATCTTTACTTAGAATCAGGCAATTTTGTAACTTAAGTAATTCAAATGTGATGTAATGTGATCATGTGACCACTTCTTCCTTCAGCAATACATTTTAGTTCATTATTACTAACCATTGTTAATGCTTTCTCATTGATTTCTTTTCATCACATCCCTAGTTCATCGTTTTGCAGATACATACAATTGTGTGAAAAGTTTCCTGCTTGTGAAGGTATTAATCTGAATGATGTTGCGTCGTTGTTGACAAGGTGTTCTCTGTCGGTCGTGTGGCAGGGCCAAACAGTAACACATAAAAATTACATAAATACATAACAATGTGGACACTGTGTTCAGAAGTCTCTTGGTTCACAGGTCTCTGATGATGTGTCTCTTGTTGACGATGCAGTCGGGAACATTCACTCCTCCATCATTCAGAGGGGGCCTACAGGAGGTTGCCGTCCACTCCCTGTGTACCTTGTCAAGGGTCACCGGTAGCAGTATGCTAGTAGTGGCCTTGCAGACTCTTTTCCTGGAGCCTATGTTGTTCTCCACCACCATCACATGGCTGCCACTGTGCTCACGCTTGACCTTTATCAGGCCTAGAGACATGGCGGTAGGGTGGTCTTGAACGTGCTGTGTGGTGGTTGGTCCCCCGCTCCCCGTCATCGTGGTACCAGAGGGGCGAGGGTTTGCTGGTGTAGTGGCCTGTCTGTAGGACGCTCTCTCTCACACGGATGACAATCTTGTCATGGGAATCCACCTTGATGGTCGGGAACTTCAGTTCCCTTTTGCAGATGGTCTGCCGCGGGTCGCCGGGGTGAGGCTGCATGTCGTCCTTTCTGTCTCTGCTCCCCTTCCTTTGGGGACGTCTGTGTTGTGTGGGCTGGTGGTTCTCCCACGGTTGTTGTCGTCGCCCTGGTGGTCCTCTGCTGTCGTGGGTCGCTCAGGTCACTGGGTTGTGTTTCTCTTTGCCTGGTCCTGCCGTCGTTCGTGGTTCAGGTCACGCGTTGTCTCACTCGTCCTGTCCTCTCACCAATTTGTGATCTGAGGATGATAAAAAAACTGCCTTAGAAAACTCCTCACATAAATGATTCAACGCCTTTCTGCTACAGAGGAAAATCATTTAGGGTTAATTAATTTCATTGTGTAATACCATCGTGCATTTGATATCGTTTTGCATGGAATCAGAAACATTTATTTTTTATTTTTATAATCTGTGATGTCAAATTTAATTTGATCTTACCTCAGGATGCGTTTGGTGTACCTCAGGATACTTACCTCGCCACGCCTTCTCTGGCGTTCTTCACGTCTCAGTGTGGCTCGTCATAATTTAGCATGGGGAAAAAACATCTAGGCAGCCAGTTAATTTTGCATGAAAAACAATCATTCATTTTCTCGTCTACTATTAAGTAGTATTAATTTAATTACCTCTAATATACCTTGTGCATTTTGATAATCATTGTGTAAATGATTATCCTGCTTTCAACTGATACAAATAATTCTAACCCTAGCTAACCTTACTGTCATGCATTTGTCCTAATAAACTAACCTACACTGTAGCACTCAACACTTTGATGACCATTGTTACTCAGCTGATAGAGTTGTGCCCTTTTTGATGTCCTGTCATACAGACCCTGTGAGTCGCTTTTGGATAAAAGTGTCAGCTAAATGATCAATGTACTTGTATATCTTGTACATTTAGATAATTGTGCTGCAATTTTGGTGGTTGATATTTTGCAGTCATGGAAATGTATTAGTTTGTTAAAAGAATCATGCATGTTATTGGTTATAAGCAGAGAATAGAAGGAGGGGATAGCATGCAAGTTATGTTATTTTGTTAGTATGGGAAATATGGTGCCTTTCATGACTGCAAATTCTTCACCCGTGTCTGATTCATGTTAACTAAGTGGTTCCATACCCTGTGGGTTTCAAGTGTCCATCCTGAATAGTGTCTGCTATCGTCTCACAATTGATTTCCCTTTAGCTCCAAACTGCTTTGTGTTCTAATGTAGATTAACTCAGTCCCTTTCTGTCTCTTGATTGTCTGTTTGCTTCCTGTAAACACAATTTACATGTGGGTGTTTGGATGCAGATTTGTTTTAAATGGTCAATCGATTGTCTCTCAGCTCCACACCATCTTCGGTTGACATGCAAATTGTTGGAGTTTCAGTCTTTTGTGATACAATTTGGGTGTAGGTCTCTGCATCTCGCCTCAGAGCCTGACTGAAAATAAAAACACATGTTAATTTTCCACTCCTAAGACCATTTGAGTGGGTTCTTTGTTGATTGTCTGTGAGCTTAACAAAACATCAGCTAGTTCTCATCCATCCCATCCTAGGATGTAATGATAGTGTTATCATTTATCAATCATATCGCATATGTACACAAGCATCATATGAATGTGGAACCACACATTTTGAATCATGTTTAGTCTTACAATGGAAAGGGCTAGTTATCTTTCATTGGTTCTTTATATAAACACATTAACTCAAGTGAATATAACCCAAACATCTTACTTTTAAACATAATCTATGTTGTTTGTGCCCTTTTTCAACATTAAAAGCTTATAAAGTCTAATCTAACGCTGTTTATGTGGACTACAATTCCTGTACTGCCATATACTGGAAACCGGAAGTGTTTGTTTAGCTCCCCGTATTGGTCGGTATGACCAGTACGCCCACAGATGTATTATAATTCTGAAACAGACATTGTAATTAGCTTTATGTGACTTATAATGTGTAAATTAAAGCAACATAAACACTCAAGTGATCTGAGATAGTTGTAATTTACTGTAACTGAGATGATAGTTGTGTATGTACAGTTTCTACGTAAAATGTATATACTCCCTTTTCTTGACTCCTTTTGTATCACAAACAGTACTGAATTTGCAAATCTGGTATGTCATAAATGTATAGATGTAGCAGTACTGACTATCTGTATGTCATGTATGTCATATATGTCCTGATGAATTGAAAATGGGGGACCCTGATGTAAACAAGACGAAAGTCCTTCTCTGGTCTGCATCCCCTTAACAATTGTGTGTATTGAGCTGTACTGTATTGTACCCATTCTGCAATCTGTTAATAAAGTTTTCAATCAATCAATCAAAGCATCTATATTTACGATTTTCATACTCACCGGGGAAAGCTGTTGTGTTCACGTTGGATCCTCACAGTTCAGTTCAGTTATTGAATAACCATATTAACTTACCCCCTTTTGTGCCCATGTGTATCTTTAATCGAATAGTGGTTCCTGAGGCTGTAGCACGTTACGTGTCGTCAATGCAATGTTCGGTTCGTTTCTCCGGTGGTCTGGGATAATGCAACCCTGGAAACACTCTTCTGCATCTCGCCACCGCAACTCAACACTTTCCAATAGCAGCGCGCACATACATATACAAATAAAACATATACTACACGTGGATTTCATATACCCTCTGCCTTGGGCACATTAAACTTTACGTTCGCCTATGGATAGTTTCATATAAAATCATAACTCCACGGCGCGCATAGCGTGACGTCATCGCTCCAAGCAACGTTTGTGCGTTCTCATTCGCCTCGGAAATAACGCTTTGCAATCCTGCATACTAGTTCCGCGAGCTCTCAATAGTCTGGAATTTACCTAAACCCAGCGTTTTGTTACCGAATGAACGCGCCTGTGCATATGTGAAACGTAAACAAACTGAAACGATAAAACTATACTTCCCCAAATGGTCGTTCCCGTGGGCCGGTTGTTGGTTCCGGAAATTACTATCCTAGTTTGTCGCGTGAATTGCACCTCAATGTTATTCTCTGTATAACGGTACTCGTCTCTCAATGCTCGGCGCGATATCAGTCGGCATATTGTGCGTATACAAACGAGACTTTAAACAGACAAACAAACATTAATACATATAAGTTAACGTGTGTGTATATCTGACTGTTTTGGATCGTTGTTCGTTTAGTCGACCAGCATCTGCTGCGACAAGGCATTTATCCCTTGATATATAACTATACATCGTTATTAAAGTCATAACGACCGAACCTGACTTCGAAATTTACCAGCGATATATTAGATGTGAATATACCGTTTAATCATACTCTCGGTCTCTTCAACTCGCAACTAATGTCCCGTTTAATGTACTTTCCACGACTGATGTCCCGTTTAATGTACATTCACGTACTCCCGGGGCATCGCGTAATCATGTACTACTAGGACATCGCGTGATCATCTTCCTGCTATCTGTATGATCAATTGGTTAATTTAATCCAAATACATCGTTTTCAGGAATGGAAGAGATTGTGGGCTTAGTTTGAGGTTGAAACAATGAATATTATGACGCTACTCTGGTAATTTCTAATTATGATTCCATCAGCTTCTCGGTCCTAACTTCCCGCCTCTTTGCAAAGGAATCACAGAACGTTTTTAACAGAGTAGCGTTTTCAAGGATATCACATCTAATAAGCCCACGTTTCTTGCCTTGTTGCCTATATTTTAGTCTGCATCAGCTAGACTTGGGTTAGCAATCCAACAACCTTATTTTGTGTGCCTTAGCTTTTGGTCGGCTCCAACTCGACCTGGAATAGCACTTCAACCTTTGTGCCTAAACTTTTGGGAATAGCACATATAACCCATCCTCTCAGAACCGCCTGATAAGGACCCAGGTGCACGCGCGCCCTGGTAACGATTCTCAATACAGATCAGATATATTAATGCACATTATTCTTACACAGCCATGATCTCAATATTTGACAACATTCTGTAATATTCACCTGGCAGAGAAAAGCGGGAAGGTTTTAATTCCTTGCCATACATTTTTGGTCGACCATCTATTATACTCACTTTTCTCTGTATAGCTGAAACGATACAGCACGCCGGGAGGACGTAAAAAGTCCGTCACAAGTTCGTAGACGCCAATTGTGGGATATTTGTAGATATCCTGATGAAGAATGTTCTCAGTCAACCGAGGTTTGGATAATAACAAAGGTTTATTAACCAAACAGATAGATTACATAGAGAGAATGGCTGAGGGCTTTCCCCAGGTGATCAGCTGAAATGACCCAGGTAAGAAGCCCTCGATTGTGGTCGGGAGGAGCCCTATATAGTTCAACAAGGGGGGGGTGTGTGGTCCCATTTGATAGGTCAAATGGGGGGGGGGGTACAGGTTTGGGGAGAAAGGGGAGGGGAATGTCTTATTCCACAGAGAGGGGGGGGGGCACAGGTAAGGGGGACACAGGGGAGGGGAATATATTTACATGAGGACATTATATTATACCACACAACCTTTTACACTCATAACTATCCTCCCCTTATGAACTATCCTCCCCTTATGTTCCCCTCGGAGAAGCTCAGATCGGTTTAATGGTTTACTTTTGACTAATTCTGCCACACATTATTAAAAACCATGCTGGGATTAATATATAGGCCTAATCTGTGTTTTGGGAAGTGTTCAAGAATTAGGGATTAGGGTCGTCATTCAGGTAAAAGTCTTGATAAAAACACATTGTCTGTAATGAATGGTGTCAGGCCTGGCTCTCGTCCATTTTGATAAAGACTTGTGTCTATAAACAGTGTCAATTATTGCTTTAGATTATTGCTGAGAGGCAGTGCACTAGTGAGGGGGACCAGGCTGTATCAGAGCTGAGAGGTAGTGAGGACCAGACTATATCAGAGCTGAGAGGTAGTGAGGAGGACCAGACTATATCAGAGCTGAGAGGTAGTGAGGACCAGACTATATCAGAGCTGAGAGGCAGTGAGGAGGACCAGGCTGTATCAGAGCTGAGAGGTAGTGAGGACCAGACTATATCAGAGCTGAGAGGCAGTGAGGAGGACCAGGTTGTATCAGAGCTGAGAGGTAGTGAGGACCAGACTATATCAGAGCTGAGAGGCAGTGAGGAGGACCAGACTGTATCAGAGCTGAGAGGCAGTGAGGACCAGACTATATCAGAGCTGAGAGGTAGTGAGGAGGACCAGGCTGTATCAGAGCTGAGAGGTAGTGAGGACCAGACTATATCAGAGCTGAGAGGCAGTGAGGACCAGACTATATCAGAGCTGAGAGGCAGTGAGGACCAGACTATATCAGAGCTGAGAGGCAGTGAGGAGGACCAGGCTGTATCAGAGCTGAGAGGTAGTGAGGAGGACCAGACTATATCAGAGCTGAGAGGCAGTGAGGACCAGACTATATCAGAGCTGAGAGGTAGTGAGGAGGACCAGACTATATCAGAGCTGAGAGGCAGTGAGGACCAGACCAGGGTTAGAAATTAACATTTTTTTTCAAGGGCTTTTTTTGCCCCCCTTAATTGATTTTCGGGGGCTTTTTTTTTGTATTTCGGGGGCACTGCATTTTTATGATAAACGGTAGGGGTGGGACGGTTCACAAAATGGACGGTTCGGTTCGTATCACGGTTTTGGGGTCACTGTTTTCAGTTCGGTTCGATATACGTAAATTTTTATAAAAAAAAAATGTAACACTCAAATCTAAACACTCATTTATTAAAAAAAAATAAAAAAGTTGACAAGTGTTAGTGTTTACAGCCTTAAATAATGTTTGGCACACAAAGACCGAACTGACTGAAAAATATAGGCTACATTTGTAGTATTAACTTAGTGCAAACAAACAATATGCTCAGCCAGCACTAGACTTTCCTTTCTTTAATATAAACACAAAAAAACAATGTCAACCATGTTTAAATTCCCTGATTGTCAGTTCTTAATGGAAAGATTCGTGTTCTCCTTGAAATTATTATGTATCCGTCTACATTTATTTAGACTAACATTATTTAAATATTGAGTGCAACTGTGGTGGATTACGTAATTCGGTGAGTTGGAACTATCTATGGGTTGGCGCCGGGTCCCCACGGACATTTTATTGTCACGCACCTTCAGCTCAGGCAATGTTATTATCAGCTCCGGTAACGTTAGGAGGTGATGGCATGCAGTGGGAAAGCGGCAATAGTCCCGGTTGGAGTTAGTAAAACACAGTTGTATGTTAGCCTTCTTGGATGTTGAATAAACGCCTATCATTGTCTTTAAACACCCCGCCTCTCAGACTCCCATTTCCTTCTCTGCTAGCTAGTAGCTACGGTAACATTTCGTTGACTGTATTACCTCGCGGGCTGATTCTATAGTTAAAACGTGCGTTGTTTTGTACAAACTGCTAACGCTATGGCAAGATGTGTGTATGCCTATGTAATGTTAATGGCTATGTTTTTAAAGTCGTAATGAAGATTGATTTAGATTGTGCTTGCCATTTGTACACAAACTGACTAGCACCTGGCTCAGCTGCAGTGCTGCAGCAGCCAGTGCTCACCTCCGCCAAATGAATTATTTTTATTTGCGCGTCATCTGAACGGTACAATACACAGACGCGCCATTACCGGATAAATATATATATATAATTAGTAAACTGTCGGGGGCATTTTGTGCCCCCCTTAACTGATTTGAGGGCATTTTGTCCATTTTCAAGGGCATTATGCCCCAAGCCCCCGTTAATTTCGAACCCTGCCATAAGCAGTTTATGAAACTGCCATGGTTGTACTTACTACCTCTTAGACTACTTGTACAAATTATATGAAATATTTTTACTGGGAGGCGGAGCTGAGCGATCATGGAGTAGACGTGTTTCACATGAGCTCCCTTCTACCGTGCTGAATATACGTTTCTTCCCATTAGTCTTTATTTTATTTTTATTTGTTTTTTATCTGTTTGCTAGGTCGTCGTGTTTAGTATACTGTCATCGCCTTTTTTTGACTTTCTGCGATGACGGGGGTGGAAACTAGAGCCATGAGCGCCCCAACCAGCAAACCACCACCACCGGGCCTGGCCGCATCGTCGTCCGGTGTCGGGGAAATAAGCGAAGCTGTGCTCTTGGTCATGACCAAGCTACACGCAGACTCTGAGGCACGCGTCGCTGAAGCACAGAAGAAAGTGTTGGCGGATTTTTGTGTCAACCTCCGTCGTGAGATATCGGAAGAGATACGGCTGGCGGTGGTCCCGCTGACAGACAAGATGGAGTCGATTCACGCTGCCTCATCGGCTAATGCTAACGAACTAGCCATGCTAACGACGGAGGTATCATTACAGTGCGAGAAGATGGTGGGTCTCGAATCCGCCCTGCTGGCTAGGCAGGCTGAAGTCAACAAACTACAGTCGGCAATGGAGGAGATGCAGTCCCGGGATAGACGCCACAACGTCAGGATTGTTGGAGTACCGGAGGCCAGCGGTGAAGGCCGTCTCTCTGAGACCATGCCCGAACTGCTGCAGAAAATACTAGGGACGGACGTCCTCCCTTCGCCTCCTGTCTGTGAGTCGGCCTACAGAGCGGGCAGGTTTTCTCCCGGCGTGAACAAAGAGCCGAGGCCCATCATAGTCAAGCTGAACAGGCTTCAGCAGAGAGAACTCATCATGCGGTCGGCTCGTACAAGAAGGGGTAATCTGAGGCTTGGCGATCACAAAGTGGCCATTTTCGAAGACTTTACGCCGGAGGTTCAAGCACAGAGAGGCGAATACAAGGTGGTCCTGACTAAGCTATGGAAACTAGGCCTGAGGCCCACGTTATTCGCTCCCGCGAAATTATCTGTATTGGAGAAGGTCGATGGTCAGCGTTCATTTTGGTCGTTGGCTAAAGCGAAGGAATATCTCGCGGGGATACCCGGGACTGTTGCTTAATATCTATGTCGGGTGAGTGACTTGGCGGTGTGGGCCTATATACAACGATTAGGCCGACTATTCACAAATACTTGCTGTCATGCCCAGACATGCTAACTGCCCACTGCCCATCCAACTAGCGGGGCTTCCCAATGACTTCTGTTACTTGCTAAAGCTGACCTCATGGTCGTACTTGTGTATCGCCTCTTTGGAAGCTAACGAGCTAGCTGAACAATGTACATAATAGGCTAACGTGCTATCCGGATTCATCACTAGCTTACGCGCTAGCCTCGGGCTAGCTGAGCGGGCTTCGTCTATCGTCTGCGCTGAGACATTCGAGACCCGTTAATGGTTACGTATTTTGGTTGCTGTTGCTGTTCAAAGTGACATTGGTTTGCACAATTCAAGAGTGATCGGGTCCTTAACTAACTTCTGGTATGCTTTTATTTTTATATCCAGGTTGTTTTGAGCTTTGGGATCCAATAGTAGAAGCCAAGGTCGGTTGAATATGCATATACAATATATGATAACAGGTTTGGTCGGGTATGGCTTGCACTTTATGGCTATATGGTTATATGGCTTGCACTTTAGCCATAACCCTCTTTTCCTTTTTTTTTTCTTATTGTCGCTGTTTTTATGTCATCTGTATGCGCGATTTAAATGTGATCCGATTCTACCTTGGACTAACTGCTGATATGCCTCAATTTTGTTTTGAATTTTCCGTGATCCATTTGTGCTATAACGTTGCGACATTAATATGCAGACTCCAAGGTAGATGGTTACAGGGTTGATGTTGAGTAATTATATAATAAGGGCTAATTTTTCCATTATAGCTGTCATGTTAGGGCCAAGGCTCACGTTGGCTCTCGACCGAATATACATAAAATATGTGATAACAGGCTGGCTTAGGTTTAGCTTTGCTTGCACTTTAGCCATAACCCTCTTTTTCCTTTTCCTATTATTGTCGCTGTTTTAATGGCATTTGAATGAGCAATTTAACTGTGATTCGATCCTACCTTAGACTAACTGCTGATATGCTTTGATTTTGTTTTGAATTTTCCTTTATCCATTTATACTATAATGTTGCAACATTAATATGCAGACTACGAGGTAGATGGTCACAGGGTTGATGTTGAGTAATTATATAATAATGGCTAATTTTTCCATTATAGCTGTCATGTTAGGGCCAAGGTTCACGTTGGCTCTCGAACGAATATACATAAATATGTGATAACAGGCTGGGTCAGGTTTAACTTTGCTTGCACTTTAGCCATAACCCTCTTTTTCCTTTTCCTATTATTGTCGATTCTTACATAGGTTATGTCATTTCAGCCGTTGTGCCTGATCAGAGGGACTGCTTCAGGGGTGCACTTTAACCATAACCCCTTTTTTCCCTTTCTTATTATTGTCATTGTTTAATTGACATTGTTCACACAATTTCGCACAATTAACCTGTGACCCGATCCTGCCTTAGACTATCGGCTGGGATGCTTTAATTTAATTTTGTTTTGAATTTTCCTGTACCCATTTGGGCTATAACATTGCGACGTTGAAGCGCAGATTCGGAAATAGATGGTTGCAGGTTGATGTGGAGTTATTATTTAATAATGGCTATTTTTACCATTATGGTTGTCTTATGTTGGGGCCAGGGCTCAGGTGGTTTTCGACAGATATCTTTATTGAATTTTATTTTTATTATTATTTGTGTTTATTGGACTAGTGGGGGTTTACTCAGGGGTTTATCTAGAGGGGGGTTGGAGTGGGGAGCGTCTTTTTGGATCCATGTCTCTAGTGGGAAGTGATAGGAAGATGACCATCCTCAGTGGATGGGGCATAGGGTGGGGATTGGAGAGTGGGTATAGGGGGGCTTATAATAGGACGGGTGGGTTAGGGTTTAGAGTAGAAGGAGGGGGGGGTT
Organism: Notolepis coatsorum; assembly: GCF_963971535.1. Classification (NCBI taxonomy): domain Eukaryota; kingdom Metazoa; phylum Chordata; class Actinopteri; order Aulopiformes; family Paralepididae; genus Notolepis; species Notolepis coatsorum. Next base: position 6,526,843 of record NC_140170.1, on the reverse strand, counting down.
GTAGCTGGGGTGGTATTTTTATGTGTTTTATGTACTGTTGTCTTATATGTGTGTAATTGTTCCTCCTCTGAACTCCTGGGATTGACTGTCTGGGCCCGCCTGGATCAGCGCCTCTGTACTCGGCCTGGCTGCACTGGTATGTTCTCTACGCATTTAGACGAGCTCGACCATGGCTAAATTGAATATTTTAATTTGGAACGCAGGAGGGCTTAACGCCCCACACAAGCGTGCCAGTGTCCTTTGGCTATTGAAGAGGAGAAATATTGACCTTGCTCTCCTTAGTGAGACGCATTTATTGGTAGGTGACGTGTCAAGACTGGCAAATCGGCAATATCACGTTATCTCCTCATCCTCAGCCGATAAGACGAAAGGAGTAGTCATAGTTACAAGACGTAACCTTGATATCAAAGTCTTGGATGTATGGTCGGACACGGAGGGAAGGATTACTATAGCAAAAGTTGAATTCTTGCATAGGAAGATGGCTATAATAGCATTGTATGCTCCTAACACATTTGATTCAGCGTTCTATAATACAATCACGAAGAATATGTTGGAACTTAATGGATACGCTCTCATTGTGGGTGGCGATTTTAATGCGTGCTGGGATGCGGAGATGGATAGGTCCGGGCCCTCTGAAACGAGCGACCAAAAACGGGCCTCTAAGGCCCTTAGGATGTGGGCCAAGGACACAGGGCTCACAGACCTTTGGCGCTCATCCAACCCCACCCTCAAAGATTACTCTCACCTGTCAGCCAGACACAAAAGCTTCTCTCGAATTGACTATGCATTCGCGTCCCCTAATATGTTTGATAGTTTCGATGTCTCATTGGTTCCCTTGGCTCTCTCAGACCACAAAGGGATTTTCCTTACGGCAACCTTTGGCAAGAGCTCCCAGATGGCGTTTTAATTCGACTTTGCTAAAGAACGATGACTTCTGTTCTGAGTTTAGGAGTAAACTAGCTGAATTTTTGCAGATCAACGTTGGCACAGTAGATGACCCTAGGGTCCTGTGGAACGCATTGAAAGGATTTATCAGGGGTCATGTCACACTATTTGCCTCCAATTTGCGAAAATCCCGGTCAAAAAAGCTAGAAGGACTGGAATCATTATATGCGGACCTATACGCATCCTTGCAAACTAACTATAATGAACGACTAAACACACAACGTAAGATAGTCAAAAAAGAAATAAACTCCATACTTAAACAACAGTCTGAGTTCTTGATACATAGGACAAGACAAAATTACTATTTTCACGGCTCCAGACCTAGCCATCTATTGGCAATGAAAATACGCTCAAATGATCATTTCTCGGATATCCCCTCGATTAGGACGAGCCAGGGTGCAGTCACTACTGATTCGAAAAAGATCAATGACACTTTAAGAGTTTTACTCAGTTATATAGCTCAGAGGGTAATCTTGAGGACTCTAAATTTGAATCGTTCATTGGCGGGCTTGAGATACCCCACATTTCTGAGGAAGAGGCCAAGGAACTGGGGAGATGGTATTCCACCCGAAGTGTATTTAGCTTTCTGGGACCAACTGGGTCCATTGATGCTCGATATGATCAATTACGCTATCGAACAAGGGGAGTTCTCAAGAGATGTCAATATGGCGTTGATTTCTTTACTTCTCAAGAAGGACAAAGATCCCAATGATTGTGGTAGCTATAGACCCTTGAGTCTTCTCTGGGCCGATTTAAAAGTGTTTGCCAAGGTGCTGGCCTGTCGCCTGCAGAGATTTATGTCTGTATTGGTACACTGCGATCAAACTGGTTTTATCCCGGGGCGTCTGGCTGCAGATAATCTTAGGAGGCTGTTGCATGTAATCGATAACAGTAAAGACAATACAACTCCATCCACAGTTCTGTCTTTGGATGCCATGAAGGCGTTTGACAGACTTGAGTGGTCATACCTGTGGAAGGTACTTGAGGTCATGGGTCTTGGGAAGAGTTTTATTCATATGATTAAAGTCCTGTATGCCTCGCCGTCTGCGATGATACTGACAGGCAAAAACTGTTCCACACTCTTTCCAGTCTCCAGATCTTCTAGACAGGGTTGTCCTCTGAGCCCAGGACTGTTCGCGCTTTCCCTCGAACCTTTGGCCCAATTTATTAGGCAATCGGAGGACATCGTCCCCATAATGGTCAATAATACTCTACACAAAATTGCTCTCTATGCGGATGACCTGCTGATTTTCATGGACGACCCCTCCCGGTCGGCCACAAAATTATTGAGGATAATCGACGACTTTGGTAAATTATCAGGCTTTAAGATTAACTGGAACAAATCAGCCTGCCTACCTCTTAATGAACTGGCCAAGGCGGTACGACTACCAGCTGATATCCCCATAGTAGAACATTTTAAATACTTGGGCATAGAGATATTCCCCACGCTGAACCAAACTACTAAGTACAACTTCATGGGTACTTATGATAAAATACGCCAGGATCTAGACAGGTGGTTATATGCATTATATTGATGATGAAATACAGTTTGATGGCAATCAGCGCGATATTAAAAATTCCAACTAGACTTACTTCTAGAAGTTACTACACGTCATCTGATGTTGACCGGATGGGCGAGGGGGCGTTTATAATTCCGTGGGCAGCGTTATACCAATCATCTAATGTGGGTCAAATGTTGATAATAGCAGTTAGTATCTAAGACGGTAACGTTACACGCTGAAACTCACCCCAGTCTCCGCGCGCCGTTGGGCGATCATAGTCGAGTAGAAATTTTATCATTATGCGATATATTTTTACCCGGTCCATCTCCAGCTTGTATAATGGTATATACGTCCAAATCATGTTGTTTATCGAGTTATTGCCAATCGATCACCGTGTAGCGTGACGAGCCAGAGTCCCATGAACCATAGCGAGCGCCCGGAAGTACTACGGTCGTCATGACAACCTCTATTCAACATCCTGTTTGGCGATTGCGCCGATCGGCCACCAGATGGTGCTCCTGAACCGCCAGAGAGCTCAGTGGGTCCTGCTGGTGGATCTCTGGCCAGCGGAGGGACATTATGAATCCGATCGCAGATTTTTGAAATATTGATATAAGGACGCTGTACAGCGTCCCCCGGCAACTTTAGCATGGCCAGCAAAGACGTGAAAAGACGTGTCCCGGCACTCAAAGTGTTAATAAATGAGAAGCATGTTTAGATTTGAGTGTTACATTTTTTTTTATAAAGATTTACGTATATCGAACCGAACTGAAAACCGTGACCCCAAAACCGTGGTACGAAACGAACCGTCCATTTTGTGAACCGTCCCACCCCTACCGTTTATCATAAAAATTCAGTGCCCCCGAAATTAAAAAAAAAGCCCCCGAAAATCAATTAAGGGGGGCAAAAAAAGCCCTTGAAAAAAAATTTTAATTTCCAACCCTGGCGCACACATATACTATCGACCATCTAGCGTTTATTTGAAAACGATTATGAGTCCTCCGCCTCCTCTTCCACTGAGGCAGGGCAGCCCCCTCCTGTTGCCCACGCAGATCCTCGAGCAGCTCCTTGCGGCTACGCACGGCCAGCACCCTGGGACACGCAAACTCTCTCCGCTGAGGGGTCTTACCTAGAGGAGGGTGAAACAGCTCGTTAAGAGACTAGTATAATACTGAGACCTTCTGTACCCCCCGCCCAAACAGGAAAACATCGAACCCAAGTCTGTGTGGACACATACTCTCCTACAAATATAGTATGATAAACCTTGAATATGCATACATAGAGGCCTTCCCAGCAGGTACACACCCTATACTCATTCTACAGAGACGAAAGACGGTAAGAGAAAAAACAGCTATTCGTGTGGAGGCTTCAACTCGTCTTTACCCGTCGAGACATCTCGTCTTAGCTCCTCCTCCAGGAAGCGATGGACTATCCCCATGCCGGAGTCGATGTGGTCCTGGACCGCAGCCTGCTGCTCGTCCAGGAGGTTGTGGTGCATGGAGGTTTGGTTCTGGACGGTCTCAGCAGCCTGAGTAAATTTACTCTGCCTTTGAGCCAGGTCTGTCCTGGACCCCTGTAGCTGCTCTGCAGACCAAGCCTCTACAGTCTTGGGGAGAGAGCGAGAGAGGAAGCGTTAAAGAGATAATTTGTCCCCTAAACTCTGGGGAAAAAATAAACAAATTAACTTCTACTTTTTATTTTCTTTAAATATTTTTTTCCCCCTCACTTTCTGTATTTTTGCTCCCATCCCAATTTAGTCGTTATGCCAATTCCCTTCCTGGTCGTTGCGTGCATTGCCCCACTGTCGGCCTAGGGAGGGTGTAGAACTACCACAACGACAACGATGGAAATACCTGGACTTTTCGTTCTATCCCTGATGAGGCAAATACACATGTGATCTGTATATGTTTAGGTCAATCAAATCAAATCAAATGCCTCCTCCGGTACATGTGGAGTCAGCCAGCCGCTTCTTTTCACCCGACAGCGAGGACTCTCACTGGGGGAATGTAACGTGTGCGGAGGTTCACGCTATTTCCCCCCGATCCCCTCCCTACTGAACAGGCACCCCGACCTACCAGTAGGAACTGCAGTTTACAACGACCAGGACACATAGCGGGTCCCACCCGCTAACACTGCCAATTGTGTTAGTAGGGACGACTGACCAAGCCGGAGGTACTGCTGACAGCTGGATTCGATCCCAGAGTTTCTGTGGTGGTAGGCGAGTGCTTCTACTTTATTAATGCCTGTGAGGAAATTGTTCCTCTGCATTTGACCCATCCTACCCACCAGTATTGTTTGAAAGAAAAGAGGGGGGGGGGGGGGGGAGCTCGAAACTGTCCAGACCCACGGTGCAACCAGGTGTAGGCTTTTGTGTTGTAGCTACATGAACTGACAAAACGTCCCTTGCAAAACAACCAGTTGAGTGACCACAACTTGGACTTTAAAAAAACATTTGGCTACTTAAAATCATTGAACGTACAGAGAGTGAGAGAAAGAAAGGGTATCTGGCTCAGCATTAACAGCTAACTTTCGTTTAGGTCATTGAACATGAAATCTGTAATGTCCTTCCACCGCTTGCTTTTCTTTTTTCAATTTGTTTATTTGGACGGGACAATGCAAAATTAATGAACACTGGAGTGTAAAAATTGCCGGATTTAGCACGAGGCTAATTTCCATCCGTTGTCCCCAAACATAAAAACAGGACTCATAGAAACAGTAAGAAATTTACAAATACATAAAAACAGGACACATAAAAACAGTGTCTGACCTGGGCCCTGTTCCTCGTACCTGGCTAACTGAGTTAGCCGGATAATTTTCAGGATAACTTGACTTAAGCTAGACCTTTCGGTTCCCCGACATGCGATTTTCTAAATCACTATGGCAACAGATCAAAAAGTTTGAACCTGGTCGAGGGCAGGGTTAAGTTCAGTTAGCTGGATAAACCATGGCCACGCCCTCGCAAAGAAATGCCAGCTCTCCTTCCTGAAATAATCCTCACAGTCTAGATCCCATTATACCATTCTGAATTATGTTTTGTGCTTCGTTTTTCTAGAGGGGGCTTTTGAAATGTAAAATAATATACCTAAAATTGTGAGGTTTCTGTCCTTGCCTTCTCACTCGTTCTGTTCCTTTAACCACCCTCGCTTTGTTTTCATTCATTTTTTCTGTCAAGTATTTCAATTCCCTCGTTCACACGTTTCTCCCCGTTGACGTCATCTGAGACGTCGCTGATTGGTTCTCTCACTTCCCCACGCTTGTCAATCACATTCCCCAGCTGTCACTGCTTTTCAATCAATCGATCCCTCATTATTTATACCCCGTTTTCCCCACCCTAAGTTGTTGGTTCGTCTTGATTTGTCGCTGGATGTTTTTCCCCGTTGCTGCTGTTTCACTGTGCTGTTCTCCAGGAATTCCTAGAAGCCTTCGCTTGGATACCTGCTCCGTGGCGCGCGCTCGCCTCCACTGTTGTTCCTGTTCCTTTTACGCAGCTCGTCTGGGTGAGTTTTCTAGATTGACTGTCTTGACCTATTTCCGATTTTCGTGTGTAACCCTTACACTGAAGTCTACCACCTTTTTGTCAGACAGTCACTCACCCAGCCATTATCGATTTTGCTCTTTCCTTTATGGAATAATATTTTTGGGATCTTCCACCTCCCTCTGTGTGTTTGCTCACGCCGAAGATATTATTTCACATTTGGACAGTGTTTGGATTTTTGCTCACTGTGTGTTTACACGAAGATATTATTTCACATTTGGACGGTGTTTGGATTTTTGCTCACTGTGTGTTTACATGAAGATATTCACTTGGGCTGTTTTTGGAATATTGCACATCACTGTGTTGTTTAACACGAAGAATATTACTCCCTGTCCTCCAGCTCGTTTCAAGTCTGCTCTGTCACTGACTCGTTCCCTCTCTCCCTCTCTCGGTCTTGCACAACATCTGAGAGATCCGCCGTGAGAGTCTGCAGAGCGGTACAGAGGTCTGCTCCTGCTTCCCAAGACTACCCTTCCGGGAGAAGCTGCAGAGCAGCAGAACTTTGCCCCTTGTTCATTGTACCTGTTCTTGTTGACCTGCTTTCCCTGTTTCACTTATTCTTATTACCAAATAAACAAGCCCTCGTATTTGGCAACTCTGAATCCAACTCTCTTGTGTCGTAGCGTTTGGGGTCGGTGTCAAACCATAACAAAAATGCTGATAATAAATCATATTCAGCCTATGGATTTATACTTTGTCCTAAATAATGCACGTCATATACGGCTCTCGCAGTCGCGACACACACTATGTGGTTGTTTTAATAACGGATCATTGCAAATGTGAACCCCGCGGGCGTTTGGCTCTGATTAGTTTCATATTCTCGGCTGTGGATGTATTTGCGCCCCGGATTGTGTTTCATTCAAGCATAAATTGAAGCGTCTTCATGCTGGATTGTGGATATGAATTACGCCAAATCTGAATCCAGGGCTGTACGCTAAGCTTTTTCACTAGGGGCACACTTGCCCCTAAATGAGAAATTTAGGGGCAAAAAATATTTTTTAGGGGCAAATTTTTAAATAACAATTTTACCATTATTTATATCGATTGTTTTTGATAAAAAAAAATAAAAAAAAATATATATATATATATATTTTTTTAATAAAATATATATATTATATAATCATACTTGTAGTTGTATTATCTGCGAGACATCGCCACCACGCAACAAGTCTAAATGCTCGCTATATGCAACCAGCTCCACTGTGTGTACTGAGTAGCCTCCAGCTACGGCCAGGATTCTCCGGAGCTGCAGCTGGGCCCTATACTGTAGCCTCCAGCTACGACCAGGATTCTCCGGCGCTGCAGCTGGTCCCTATTGACTATATTCAGCGTGCCCTCAGCTCGAATACGCATCAACTCAGTGTTATAAGACATTGATATCAGGACGGAGCTATTTAGTTTAATGGGACGTTTCGTTTTGAACAGTAAGCTAACGCAAGCTATCATGCACTACTAGACTTACTGGAGCATTTGTTGATAGCTATCAGTAGCTAGCCGGCTGGCAGGCTCACCGAGGTCCCAGTGTTTACAACAGCCACGGGCTGGAGGAGGAGCAGACGCCGCTGATCATACCTGCTGAGTGCTCACTGCTCAGCTCGCGTGAGTGACGTCATCGCGTCATCACACGCCTTGGATAATTTAGGAGTGAAATACGAATCCAAGGCTTGAAAGCACTACTCGCAAGCCCGCCCCCAGATAATATTTACCAATCGCAACGGCCAATTAAAGGGGCAATTCGCGACGATATCATTGCACTGTACAGCCCTGGAATCTGTGGATTGTTGAATTGTATCACTGTCACTCACACGTTATTGTGATATTGTAACTGGGATTAAAATGTCTGATGAGATGCGCTGTTTGGCGGATTTGACGTGGACGTGACTTGAGAAAATGAATGAGCAATTGCAAGCCTTTGACGTTTTGATGAATGAATGAGAAAATGCATTTATCTGTTCAAGCACTGTTATCTGATGATTAACATGACTGGTGTCACTGGTATAAACCAAAGGTTAATCAATTCAATGCATGTATGGATGATGTCCGAAACAGATTAAAACCTGATTAATAGTGAAACTGTATAGCTTCCAAGGCTCTCTGACACGTTATTTCAGGGGTCGCGCCTTGAAAACTTTAATTTCACTTCACCTACCTGTCGACATGAAATTCCCAAACGCCGACGGTAAAAAAAGCCTGGATGTCACGCAAAGTGTAAGTTGATCGACTTAGTTGAACCAGGTACAGGGAATAGGGTGCTCGACATCGCTTGCGGATACGTTTTATGCTCAATGTCCGACATTTTAAACCCAAACCACGGCCAGATGATGAACGAAGCACATTTCTTGCAAACTCATTGTTATTGTTTGCATCAGTAATGGGACCCTCCATTTAACCATGCATACTTATTTAGTAGCCAATAATAGGCCAACTTCTTGACTCGTTTATTATCTTTTAATGGCAGCACGCAGTTCCCCTAGCTTTCTGCGTTACATTTGTAAATGTGAAAAAAAAAATGTACATTCAAAGAGCCTAAAAGTAGCCTTCTTGTGGTACAGCCGGTAGAGTAAAATCTTTACCGGTATACCAGTTCAATCGTTATACCGCCCACCCCTACCACAATGAATGATCCATCAGGGCTGCACACTATGGACAAAATATATTGACCAACCTCAAGCCCTGCCCTCTTTTCCTGATCCTCCAAGCACAACTGTCGCTTCCCTCATTTTGTTTGTCAGAGGAAAAACAACAGTTGTGATTGGAGGATCAAGAAAAGAGGGCAGGGCTTGGGAAATTGTGATGATATACACAGAGGTTGTTTACCTGCTGCAGAGCCTGAGCAGCAGCAGTGCTCTTCTCCAGCAGGGAGACCTGTTCCTGGGCTTGAGTCTCTGCCTGGTCCATGGCTCTGGAGAACCACTGGCCGTGGCGCTCCGCCAGGCCTATGATGGAGGGGGAGTTAAGAAAAGTTCATGTGCTGTAAGTGACATTTTCTTTTTTTGTTAAAAATAAGTGTTAAGGAACACGCCAACTTTTTGGAAAATTCACTTATTTGCAATCTACCCTGGAGTTAGACAAGCAGATACCCCTTTCTTATCTGTGCATGCATTAGGCTTAGGGAACAGCCACACCCATTAGCCTAGCGTCGTGACTTCATCGCCTCAAAAATAAGTCATGTTGTTTTTTGAAAAACTGGGCTTTTGAGGATGAAAAATAGCCCAGAGTATATAAGCAGAGTATAATCTGCTTAGAAAACGAAAATGTCTAATTTAATAATTACTACATTTTTTTTCTCCACGTGGTAAATACACAGGTCACAACATGTTTTAGAGTTGTATTTGGAGTGTATTTCGTGACTGTTGGGAACTAGGCTACACTGGCACACCTAGTTCCAGTGAATGACGCTAAGCTAGGCTAACGGTGCGGCTGTTCCCTAAGCCTAATGCATGCACAGAGAAGAAAAGGGTATGCATCTGCTTGTCCAACTCCAGGGTAGATTGCAAAATAAGCAAATTTCCCAAAAGGTTGGCGTGTTCCTTTAAGTAGCTCTACATTCCAACAGCCATCACTTGTATAGTGTTGTGTCATGTCATTAACATGAGTCTCCCAATCAGGAGAGAACTCCACAAAGTGGGCCGTGTAGCAGGAAATAGCAGTTAACAGGGCGGTAGCTCGTAAACGCTCTCGTCTTCCACCTTAACGTTTCACTAAAGTATGTTTCTGACAATGATATGACATGACAAGATATGCAATTGCTGGATCTTAATTCATATTTTATCTGCAATGCCTAGTTTTTACAGGAAGTTAGCCAAAAAGCAGGATCAACCTCCCTAGAGATAGTTAGTGATTATCAGGAAGTGGACTCAGTTGAACCATATACATAAATAAACTCAATCTGCTTGAAAAATGTTAGCTTGAAAATTAAACAATTGGAATCCCAGGGTGGTTGTACTCATCTAGCAGGCGGTCATTTCAAATTGAGTTGTATTTTGTGCTGAAATTCCCAAATAGTCGTTTATTTGAATGTATTGTTAACATTCAATTCCATGGTGCAAAAAAACAAATAAATTACATATTTGTAAATGGCTGCATTTATATAGCGGTTTTATCCAAAGCGCTCTACAATTTGTTCCTCACATTTTTACCCATTCACACACCGACAGCAGAGGCAACCATGCAAGGTGCCAATCTGCTCATCGGGAGCAATTGGGGGTTAACACAGTCTTGCTCAAGGACACTTCTGACACGCTGCCCGGGAATCTAACCGGGAACCTCCAGATTACAAGCCCCCCCCCCCCCCCCCCCCCCCCCCAAGTATATATATATATTAGGCTATCGCGGTAACCGCATCACCGCAATCCCGCGGTGAACAGACAACCGTGGTAAAAGAAAAAATACAAAATGGGGCGTCATCATTTTTAACTCAGTTAATGTATTGCCTCGTGCATCCGTTTTCCAGTAGCATGAGCTAACTTCACGTTTCCATACAGTTTACAACTCAGATGAAATCAGGATTTATTTTCATATCCCGGACTCGAGCCCCCAATGTATACCTTTCCCTGTATTAATCTGAACCGTAGTAGAGTACAGGGGAGCGTTCTCCTAACACTCCCGGGCCGAAGTGCCGGTCATGTAACGTGCTTGTTATAACTAGCCGGACTTCGGTGTAATTCCCTCTGTAAGGTGGTGACAGTAGACGTTCTCTCAAGGATTGGGCATTAATTTCCGTTTGCAGCTCTCTATTCTTAATGTTATTGACTAACGTTACGCGCCAATTAAGTGCTGCCTCTCTCTACCATCCCCGCTACACTCAGGACTACATTAACGTTTCCCTACTCTCACTTCGTTAACGTTAGTTAAAACGTTATCATAGCTATTATCTGTAATGGCAACTGGATAACGTTAGCTTTGTTTGCAAACAATAGTTAATGTTGGCTATCTATAACGTTAGCTAGTTCCCCCCCCCCCCCCCCCCATGAACAATGACACAAATTGTGATATTGTTATTGACTAACGTTACACGCAAATTAAGTGCTGCCTCTCTCTACCGTTCCCGCTACACTCCGACTACATCCAACGTTTCCCTAATCCCTACTCTCACTTTCGTTAACATTATCATAGCTATTATGATATGTAAGGTCAACTGGATAACGTTAGCTTTGTTTGCAAACGTTAGTTAACGTTCGCCATCTATAATGTTAGCTAATTGGCTAGTTTCCCCCAATGATGAACAATGACACAAGTTGTGATATTTAACTAGCTACGTATGTGCATTCAAATTCACTAACGTTAAAATAGTGTTATAATAACGTTAAATGTTCGCTCAAATAACGTTAGTTTTAAGTTGAAGGGATGTGTGCCTCAATTCGCTGCTTGCGTAGACCTACAGTATATCCCACAACGCATCACTCTTAAAGGAGCAGGCAACACCCTACTCTACTTTTATCACATTTCAGAATGTTGAGGGACAGATGGATAGATTATCAAACATGTTTAAAATAGTTTCGGGACTCCTACGACCTTTAAAACTCATGTCTTATTAATAAAAAAATATATATACAGAGGTATATATCCCAAAAAATAATTGAATAAAAGTGCGGTACCACCGCATCCCGCGGTGATTAGCCACACACACAACCACGGTGAGAAAATGTCATACCGCGACTGCCCTATTAGTCGTTTTTCTAAGTGAATGATGTGAGATTCCCCACCTGTAAGGGAGCTGTGGAGGTTGCCAATGCTCTCCCCCAGCATCTGCTGTGTCTCCTCAGCGCTCTGCTGGAGCGAGGAGGCCAGAGAAGAGGTGGAGGAGAGGAGGTCCGACTGTGCCGAGAGCTGGGACTCCACACTACTGCAAGCACTTGGAGGAGGATTAAAAAACGCATACCATTCTAAAAACACATACCATTCCAAATAAGTTCTGTATTCTACTGTGAAGTGTCAGAGGGGTAGGGCAGCCCGTTCTCCTACGCAGAGAGTTGGACGACGTTCCACTGTTAACATCTCTGCCCAAAGAGGAAGAACTGCTTAACTCATGAATGTTCAGACGAGCTTCATTTTTGGTTATTTGTGAAACTCTTGTTGTAATGGTGTTAACATCTCTGCCCAAAGAGGAAGAACTCTGCTTAACTCGTGAATGTTCAGACGAGCTTCATTTTTGGTTATTTGTGAAACTCTTGTTGTAATGGTCATTTATTATAAGTTACATAATTAGTACAGCTTATTAGACATGTTTCATAGCTCTGTTATAAAATACATATTTCTCAGTACAAAGCTTTAACTAGTCAAGACACTAGGCGACAGTCTGACGTGTTCTTAAAACAACGGCCAAGGCCCAGGACAGTTTGACTTAGATATGACCTGACCAAGTAAATCACATATTTTTTCTTGTCGCCAGTCTTGTGTGAGACACGACAAACCCCCTAAACCCATCTTTGTTTTCATTTTCTCATGTTTGTTCATTTGTCATTCCCAGCTGGTACTCAATTGTAAGTCTGACCAGAGCTCTCTCACTTTCTGGTCAGACGCTTGTGTGTACACTTGTCTCCGATTGTAAACTGTGGCCACAGAAAACGGAAATAAACTACGTTCTATTTTTATATACAATTTGACTCATCTGAATTTCTACAGTTCACCGTCTCAACCAATTTAAAATATTCCACAACACTGTATACACCCAATTCAAAAGTATTTAAAAAGGTTCTTTCAAACTAATTAGGTTGTGGATGTTCAGAACTGGTCCAGATTTGGTCTCTTTTTGGCAGAGATGTTTAGCAGGCTGGCAGAGATGTCCTACACCTACACACAGAGCAAATCCATTCTCCGCACACCGAAGGGAAAACACCAAATAATGCATGCAGAGCAGTATTAGGAAGATCACCTACAGAGATACCCTAGAGAGATGCCCACTCAACCAGCAGGTTCTGGGACTCTGCTCACAAACAGAGCCACCAGACGGAAACCACACCAAATTATAAGAAAACAAAAAGGAAACTATCCGACACATTGGAAAGAATCAACCCAAGTCCAGAGCAAATTGGAATGCTATTTGGCCCTAAACAGAGTGGCAGCATACCTGAGCACTGTGACTGATCCAAAACCAAGGAGATCCTTGACTAGGTACTAAGGGTGTGACGGTACACAAAAACCACAGTTCGGTACGGGTTTTCGGTACAGTGGGTTAAAGATTGGCTTTCCATGTTCTACTCAGGGGTGATGTAGTGTGCAGTTACTGTTAAGTAGGGCTGTTAACAAATATTCTATATTCAAATAAATAAGACTTGAGTTGGCCAGGTCTTGCTCGAAAAAGAGATCTTTGATCTCAAGTGACTACCTGGTAAAATAAAGGTAAAATAAAAATAAAAAAAAAAAAAATTAAGGAAAAATAATTAGATTGTGAACCGCGACCATCTGTCACGAAGACAGTGATTTGCACTCCGCAATCTAAAGCCCCGGTTGGAAATACTTTGTGTAACTTTGAGACAAAGTTGTATGCAAGCTATGTAAACTACAGCTGGCCTACTTTTTTTTAAATTTTTTTTTGGCTAACGCTATTTTGGGAGTTTTAGTGTCAAGAATGTAAGTAGCCTACTTTTCAGTTTTTAGCACTTGGATCATCCCTCAGGGTAAGTCTTCTAGCTCTGGCTTGCCGTTTGCGTTCACCATACTATGAGACTGCTAAATGACAGGTAATCACTCAGTGGTGTGCATGGGCTGAATTAACAACATCCGACCCTTTGCACTAGTTATATTTTGGGGGTGAACTTGGGAGTTTTGAATTCAGTTTCCACGCAAAAAAAAGTTTGGTACACAGCGGGTACTGAACGGAAGATCCTGTACCAAAACAGTTTGGTACGAATACGTGTACCGTTACACCCCTACTAGGTACAGACTCAGCGAGCACAGCCTTGCCATCGAGAAAGGCCGCCATAGGCAGACCTGGCTGCCAAGAGAAGACGGACTGTGTGCACCCACTGCACACAAGACGAGGTGGAAACCGAGTTACACTTCCTAACAACCTGCCCACTATACCAAGACATCAGAGAAGAGAATAAGAGAAAGAGAGAATGTTCTCTACTCACGTAGAGATATTCTGCTTCATGCTCTCTACAGGTTCTCTCATGGCTTCATAAACTGACTGCAGACCAGCGTAGCCAGTGTCGTTGTCCACAGATAGCAGGCCGAGCCGACTCTGGAGCACATTGAGGACATCATTCACGCCCTGGAGGGACAGGAAAACCACACCACAAATAACGAGGGTTTATTATACATTCATATGGATGAGACACACTGCGCAAAGTGCGCAAACTGCTGCAGCCAAAAAGACCCCAAACTAAAAAAGGTACAGCATATCGACAGTGCAGCCACACATTCAATTGCAACTGCAAGATTCAGGTAAGGGACTACTCAAACAAATGTTTTCCTGTTCAGTCTCAAACAAAAGGAGCACTTAATGCTAGTCTGATCTGTTCCTCTTCCCACCTGGTGTTTCTCCTGTGCTAGTCTGACCTGTTCCTCTTCCCACCTGGTGTTTCAACTGCGCTAGTCTGATCTGTTCCTCTTCCCACCTGGTTGTTTCTCCTGTGTGAAGGATTTGGGGTGCTTTTTCAATGTATGTGATGTATAGATTGGGGGAGATGATCACAGCTAAAACGGTGATCGAAATGTGCATGGAAGACGGTGATAGAAGAAGCGGTTCAGAGGCAGTAGCCAGCAGAATGTTTAGCAGCCAGCCGAATGTTTTGCATTCCTTGTAAGAACACTGATAGCGAGTGGAGTGTAGGCCCAGAGCAGGAGGGAGAGAGGTTCATCTTAATGAAACGTGAAATGTGTGTAAAGGTTATTAACGCAGTGGTCATGACAACACGTCGCATGACAACCAGAAGGCGGGGCCGCCGTTGCGACGACGAACATCTATAAGTCGAACGGTGTTTCCGGGTGTAGGGCAGACTAGAATCTGACCAAGAGCGAGTAGGACTGAGATCACACAGAAGACACTCTCCTCTCATCACAGAGAGGGGGGGGGGGGGGGGGGAATGCCACATCATCATTAGCTTCGGCTAACGCGAGGAGGGTTAGGCTAAAGACCAGGCCTGAACACTATTGGACTGAATAACAAAAGGACGATAGACGAACACACCGAAAGATTAGAATAGACTCTTCAAGGACAATACAATCTGTTAACATCTGAGCTGAGGTTTCTGTTTATAGCAATAAAACCACGCTTTTCCTTGTAAGGTATTTCACGTTTGTCGGAGTGTCGAATTCTTACGGAGGTGGAGAATTATTATGGTTTGCGGATTGTACTAACTGGGAGAGATAAGGATCTTATCAGCCAGTGTCGGAGAGACGTCAGGACCATTAAAATGACACAACGCAGGGGAATTGGATGGAGAGCCAAACAAACGAAGACGTGATACTGGCCAGATTGATCAGGATCTAGTGCTAGTCTGATCTGTTCCTCTTCCCACCTGGTGTTTCTCCTGTGCTAGTCTGACCTGTTCCCCTTCCCACCTGGTTGTTTCTCCTGTGCTCGTCTGATCTGTTCCTCTTCCCACCTGGTGTTTCTCCTGTGCTAGTCTGATCTGTTCCTCTTCCCACCTGGTGTTTCTCCTGTGCTAGTCTGACCTGTTCCTCTTCCCACCTGGTGTTTCTCCTGTGCTAGTCTGATCTGTTCCTCTTCCCACCTGGTTGTTTCTCCTGTGCTAGTCTGATCTGTTCCTCTTCCCACCTGGTGTTTCTCCTGTGCTAGTCTGATCTGTTCCTCTTCCCACTGGGTTGTTTCTCCTGTGCTAGTCTGATCTGTTCCTCTTCCCACCTGGTGTTTCTCCTGTGCTAGTCTGACCTGTTCCTCTTCCCACCTGGTTGTTTCTCCTGTGCTAGTCTGATCTGTTCCTCTTCCCACCTGGTTGTTTCTCCTGTGCTAGTCTGATCTGTTCCTCTTCCCACCTGGTGTTTCTCCTGTGCTAGTCTGAACTGTTCCTCTTCCCACCTGGTGTTTCTCCTGTGCTAGTCTGATCTGCTGGTTCTTACCATCTGGCTTTTCAACTGCGCTAATCTGATCTGCTCCTGCAGATGGTCTTGATCCGCCTGCAGTGAGCTGAAGCCCGCAGAGGTGGTCTCCCTCAGGACAACCAGGTCCCGAGCCAAACAGTAAAATAACCCACTCATCCCCTTCATTTCCTCCATCTGAGAAGAGAAGAGATGCAGCAAAACCGGAATAATAAGTTATCTGCACTGGATTCCCACAAGTGAACGCGACAAAGTTGAGGCAACCGAATCCAATACCGTTGCTCCTTTCGAAAAGGTGATTTGTAGCCAGCAACTATCAAACAGGTAGCCTTCCACCAAAGAAATGGCATTGAAGATACGGTTTGTGTCTACTAGTTTGATAAGAACTGATATTTCCACAACCAGTGCAAGTCAATAAAAAGTGACGCGGCCAACTCTACTTCACCTGGTTCGCCAGTGCCCGCGTGGTGTCCACCATGGCCTTCAAAGCGTCAATCAGCACCACTTTAACAGAACACAGACCTGGAAGAACCTGAGCCAACAGAACATCTTCCATAGTTCTGTTGTGCTCCTTCTGCAAATAGAAGGATAAAGAAAAAAAAATAGTTAAGGAAATTCAAATCCCAAGTCCAAGTCCAAGGAAAGCAACAGTAACTTGTGATTAGAGGTTCAAGAAAGGGGCGGGATTTGAGATCAACTTGTCATATCGACTGACAGCCGGTTTTACTTCTGCACTATGTAAATGTGTGCGATTCCAATTGGTCGTCCGGTCCTCCTCACCAGTAGCTGCAGCTGGCCGGCCTTGTTGTTGAGGCAGAGCGCCCCCTGCTGCTGGAGCTCCGCCTGGCGCTGAGCCACGCCCTCCACCACCAGCTGTTCGACTCCACTCAGCGACGCCTCCACTGTCGTCAGAGCCTCGTTAAAGGCCGATCTGTTCCCAGCCAGCAAACCATCTACATAGGATAGATAAAGATCAGTCAAGTTTAAGAATATGAAACAGAAAAAGTATAAATGTATACCTCACCAAAATCAAAGAAATATTGCCAAGATTAGCCAAGCAGAAATACACAAGCCCAATACACAAGCCTAAAGTTAATCTATCGAATTGTGATGAAATAAAATAGTGACCCCAAGAATCAAAATCAAATAGTGAAATAAACAAACATTCCCACTCGAGAATCCAGCTACACTTTACTTGATAAACACAGAATGCTATTCCAGAGGATTTGATCACTTCCAAATACACAGGTCTACAGGAGGTGGATACGGATGCATAGAGGATGGAATTTAGGTCCACCTTTTCAAAACTACAATTCACACAACTAGCCTCCTGCTAAGCTACCGATTCTTCTCCCCCATCCTCTTACCCATGGCCTGTGAGAAGCTACTGATTATTCTCCCCCATCCTCTTACCCATGGCCTGTGAGAAGCTACCAATTCTTCTCCCCCCCCCCATTACTCAGCAAAATGGAGGAAATCCGCTCTCTCGTTACCGTGACAAATCCTAGTTTGTTTTGCTGCTCGGAGACATGGCTTGATAATTCCATTGACAGCTCCGAAATTGGTATAAACAATTATTCACTTGTGAGAAGAGATCGAAACAGAAACGGCGGCGGAGTCTGCGCTTACATCCACTCAGACATTAACTATGAGCTTAGATCGGTCTCTACTGATGAAATCGAATCCCTGTTCTTTGACATTTACCAGCCACACACCAAGCCAATTCTATTTGGAATTTGCTACAGACCCCCAGTCTCGAACTCTTTATGAGAGCCTTGAGGCTGTATTGTCAACTTTGGGAGGAGAGGAGAAAGAATGTATATTAATGGGCGATTTTAATACCGATGTCACAAATCCCTCTGTTCCAACCCACAAAGCTTATACCAATTTCTGTAAACAGTTCAGTCTGAAGCAATGGATCTCAGAGCACACTCGGGTAACTGATGTATCCAAGACTACTATTGATTTAATCCTAGTTACAGACAAAGTGAACATCCCCAGGAGTGGGGTCATAGAGTATGGGGTCAGTGACTACTATCTCATCTATTGTTCGAGGAAGGTGCAGAGAACTGGTCATAAAACTATCTTTGCCAGATCCCTCAAGAATTACTCAGGGGACATTCTTAGGGCCCAGCTAGAGCAGGTGAACTGGTCTCAAGTTCTCAGGGCCAATGAGGTAGACCAAGCATGGGGCACGTTTAAATCTGTTCTTGAAGGTTATAAACTCTGTAGCCCCCCTTAGACAAACCAGAGTGAAGCAGCGATCAGACCCATGGTTTGACCACATCATAGGTGATAGTATCAAACGGAGGGACTCTGCCCTAGCCAAGTTTAACCGTTCTCACGATCAGGCTGACTTTGGTTCCTGAGTTCAGGAACCAGACTCAGGAAAAGATCAGGATAGCTAAGAGAGAATACTTTGCAGAAACCATCAAGGAGAACAGCAATGACCCAACTAAACTGTGGAAAACCCTCAAGCAGCTAGGCTGTGGGGGCGATGCCAACCAAAGGACTACTGAGTCCAACATAGGCCTGTCCACCGACAAGGGAATAGAGTTTGATAAAAAGAATGTAGCCACAATCTTTAATAACTTCTTTACAACGGTAGCAAGTAAGCTTGTCTCTAACCTACCTCCCAAGACAGAGCAGTTTGGTGATGACTTTGTTTCCAACTACTATAGCCAACGAGGGGTTAAGGCAAACTCGTTCTCCTTAAGCAAGGTGTCAGTAGTCAAAGTGGCTGCGATGCTGGGTGAGCTCAAAATCAAGAAGGCCACAGGTGTAGATGGCATCAGTGCCAGGTTTCTGAGGGATGCAGCCGGAGTTATAGCTCCATCAGTAACCCATATTATTAACCTCTACCTGGACCTAGGCAAGGTACCCACCGACTTCAAGAATGCCAAAGTCATCCGTATATATAAAAAAGGGAGTAAATCTGACCCCAGCAATTATAGACCAGTCTCAATTTTAAGTGTGTTATCCAAAGTCCTAGAGAAGATAGTCCATGAACAAGTCCAGGAATATGCAAGCAGCCATGACCTCCTGTACGACCTCCAATCCGGCTTTAGGAAGTCCTACTCTACTGAAACATGTCTTCTTTATCTTACAGACAGTATCAGGAGGGAGATAGATTCAGGTAAGCTGTGTGGGCTAGTTCTTCTAGACCTACAGAAGGCTTTCGACACAGTGAACCATGACCTACTGCTCTCCAAGCTTAAGGCCTTGGGTATGTCTGAGACAGTGGTCAGATGGTTCTCTTCCTACCTTTCTGATAGGGTGCAGCGGGTTGAGGTCAGTGGCACTATGTCAGAGGCCAAGCCCATTGTATGTGGGGTCCCACAAGGAGCCGTGCTAGGACCTCTCCTTTTTTTACTGTACATAAATGACATGTCAGCAGCATGCTCATGTAACTTGTTTTTATTTGCAGACGACTCAGCCCTGCTAGTCTCACAAGGATCAGAACACACTAGAACAGATGCTAGGTGAAGAACTTGCAGGGGTGAGCAGGTGGCTTTCGGACAACAGGCTCTCTCTTCACCTAGGTAAGACAGAGGCAGTACTATTAGGCTCCAAGCCCAAGCTCAGGAAAGCACGGGAGTTTAACATCCAGTTAGGAGCTGTAACCCTAAAACAGCAAAAAAAAGCGAAGTATCTAGGCTGTATGATAGACGGGAGCCTAGATGGGGAGGCTATGGCCTCCCAAGTACTGGGGAAAGTCAACGCTCGCACCAGGTACCTAGCTAGGAAAGCCAACCTCCTTGGCAGAGATAGCCTCAGGCTACTAGCAAATAGCCTAGTACTCTTTGACTATGGTAGCGTGTCGTGGTTCGAGGGCCTGACAGTGACCATAAAAAAGAAGCTTCAGGTTTCCCAAAATAAGCTGGTAAGGGTGGTAATGGGTCTTGGCCCTCGCACCCACATAGGGAGGAGACACTTTCAGGAGCTAAACTGGCTTACCCAGCTCAGACTGAACATAGTGCACAATATTATTATAAACCAAAGGTCCCCTAGATACCTTCAGAACTACTTCACCCCGGTCAACGAATCCCACAACCACAGAACTAGAGCAAGCATAGCAAACCTGAAGCCTGCTTCTTTCCGATCCAATCTGGGCCAGTGCTCCCTTACTTTCTCTGGAGCCCAGGATTGGAACAATCTGCCTATCCCCATCAAGCAGAGCTTGAGCCTCCACAGCTTCAAGGGAAGCGTCAGGAAGTGGCTCATGGACAGAATAGAGGAATAGCCCCCTATAGTTTGAATGGGTTTCCAATCAGTTTTTAGTTATTGTGGGGTATACAATTTTAGTGATAGGTTAGTCTTATGTTTTAAATGTATGCGTTTTGTGTTATTGTCGTGTTTTTGTTGTGGCCTAACAGCCCTGGGACCATGACGGAAATACGGGTTTTACTCTCTCATGTTATCCTTTGGATCCTTGTGTGTTTTTAATCCATCAATAAAATAAAATCTTACCCATGGCCTGTGAGAAGCTACCGATTCTTCTCCCCCATCCTCTTACCCATGGCCTGTGAGAAGCTACCGATTCTTCTCCCCCCCATCCTCTTACCCATGGCCTGTGAGAAGCTACTGATTCTTCTCCCCCCCGTCCTCTTACCCATGGCCTGTGAGAAGCTACTGATTCTTCTCCCCCGTCCTTACCCATGGCCTGTAAGAAGCTACCGATTCTTCTCCCCCATCCTCTTACCCATGGCCTGTGAGAAGCTACCGATTCTTCTCCCCCCGTCCTCTTACCCATGGCCTGTGAGAAGCTACTGATTCTTCTCCCCCCGTCCTCTTACCCATGGCCTGTGAGAAGCTACTGATTCTTCTCCCCCCGTCCTCTTACCCATGGCCTGTGAGAAGCTACCGATTCTTCTCCCCCATCCTCTTACCCATGGCCTGTGAGAAGCTACTGATTCTTCTCCCCCCGTCCTCTTACCCATGGCCTGTGAGAAGCTACTGATTCTTCTCCCCCCGTCCTCTTACCCATTGCATGCGAGAAGCTGCAGAGCATGCTGTGGTGCTTGGTGCCGTGCTGCTGTACGTAGCGATGGATGGCGCTGAATTCCGCTTCCACGCGCTGGGTTAAGTGGATCTGGGCCCGACTGTTGTGTTGCTCCACCTGCAAGATTCAAAATCTGAAGTTTAAATCACTTTCTCATTGTTCCATTCTTATAAGAGTCCATGATCCGTAGCCAACAGTGTATTGCACTACCACAGGACCTAGCATGTCCTACCATGCTCTGTAAATAACTCATGTATATATACCGATATGCCCTACTCTGTTTACTTTTTTTTTTTTTTTTTATCCACTTTTTCTCCCATTTTTTCTATATTTTCTCCCATCCCAATTTCGTATCATCCAATTCAACCCTCCCCTGTCACGAACGCTGTTTCTTGCCTCCCACAAGCCGGCTGCAATGTGGACTAAGTCATACATAGCACAAGTCCCCTCCGGTACTTGAGGTAACAGCAGTCACATCTTTTCACCTGCGCAGCTCGATCTCTCAGTGTCGAGGAGTAACGCGTGGGAGGCTCACGCTGCCCCCGACACTTCCTGATTCTACTGCGCAGGCGCACCAACCGACTTGTAGGAGTCGCTTGTTCACAACGTTCGATCCCCACCCTTCAGTTTTCCCTCCCCGTAATACGGCCAATGTGTATTACTGCGGACGACCAGCTAAACTGAAAACAATGTGGAGAGCTGGATTCGAACACGCGAATCCTAGCGTCTCCACACTGGTGGCGAGTGCCTTGCCCACTACACCACCTAGCCGCCTCTCTGTTTACTTGTTTTATTGCACAATGTCGTTCTATTGGATTCTATTATATATTACTATTGTATTATGCACATCGTTGCGGGCAAGACCACCCGCATTTCATTGTATACTTGTATGCCGTGACAAATAAAAAACTCTTGACTTGATCATGGTTTATTATATTATAACCTTAACATATAACAAGACCATCATACTGAACAAGAGGGCGGTCAGGTGGCGTAGCGGAGATTGTGCTCGTCACCAATGCAAGAGGCTGCGGTCTCGACTCCCGGAGAGTCAGCATTGCCTTGGCTTGGGCTGATCGCTATACTAACTCGTTTGGCTGAGTTAGGGGGAGGGAAGCCGTGGGTGGGTCCTGGGCGTTGTGGACAGCGACCCCTACAGTTCGGTCAGGGCGCCTGCACAGCGAGGGTAGGATCTGGAGAGAGGTAGTGCGACCTTCCACACGTTACTCTCCCAGTGAGAATCTGCGCTGCCAGGCTGGCTGCCGGCTGGCTGCACATGCGTCGGAGGAAAGCATGCGACAGTCTCCGGCCTCTCGGACCAACAGTAGGGGGGGGGTGCGCAACAACCAGGAAGGGGGTTGGGAATTGGCATAACGACTAACAGTGGGATGGGAGACAAATCGGAAAAAAGGAGGGGGAAAAAGACAATTAAAAAAAAATCATACTGAACAAGAGTATAATTTAAAAAAATGTAAATACAAAACTCAAAGAAAAAAGAAATGAAGAAGAGACAAGTCATCACCTCAGTCTTCCTGTCCAGCTTTTCATGGAGATCAGATACGTCACTGGTGCTGGCGTTGACCGTACCGAGCAACTTGTAAAGTGAAAACAGAGAAGACGGAGAACAGAAGATTAAAAAAAATCCAGTTTCAACTTTGTCTCAGAAAACAATTACAGTAGACAAGACTAGACGAGACAAAATACCATTAATACCAGCATTTTCTTTTCAAGACATGTACCATTTTACCAATAATATATATATACATTTTCTTAAAGGATGTGGCGCTACTGTGTTCCCTCTCCACCTTGTTGGCTGTGGTGAAGAGTTTCCCCTGTGTGGTCATCAACTTGGAGCTGATGAACTCCTCCTGGGTGAGCTTCACCTTAGTCTCCTGGAGATCTTGGCCGGTCTCTTCTAGCCTAAATGAAAGAACAACAGCCAATTTATTCACCCACTTTAAACTTCGCCTTACAGCCTTAATTGGAAAGTGCATCGTTGTTGGGAATGACTACACACACACAAGCACTAAGCAACAAGAGACCATGGTTTACAGTGATTTTAGAACTAAGGGGCGTTGTTAGGCATGGCCTTATTGTTTTTATTAAACGACTACTACATAAAATAAACACAGCAACAACAAAAAATGCAACAATGTATTAATAACAAATAATCATTCTTCCACCAAGCAATGCAGTTCATCAGCTAGAAAGCTAATATTATGCTAGCATTCAACCAAAATTGTTACAAAGGATCAGATTAAACCGAATATATATATTTATTTATTGATATATATTGCATAGTATTTGTATATCGTTTGATATCCCCTGTATATTCCTTGTACATATACACGGAATATCCCTTTAGCCCAGACCATAATATTTCATTCTCCTATTGGACAGCGGTCCACCGGCGCCAGGGACCGGCCTCCGGAGTCAGGTTCAAAGTCACCGTCAAGACGTGTCTGGACATGCCCGGCCTTGCCCAGGGATACGCGACAGAAATGAGATTGGCACTAGTTTGTTCACCGTGCGTATAAATACGGCGCAGGTGAATACAGAAGCCCCTTAGTATGTTACCCAATAAGTTGAAGCCTCACCCACGATACAACGTGCGGTGAAGTATGGCCTGTTTGGCCCCAGAATAGAGCATTGAGACCGCGTGCGAATTAATAACTGAATTGTCAGAGTTTGGCGCTATACCGTCGAGTGCGACATATTTCTATTAAGTCAATAATAGTCTATTTGTGTATAGTGTATCGTGCGGCTAAAGTTCTACAGTGACCAGCATCTCCAACGCTTCCTCGTATTAGCTAGAGTTCTTATCCAGGCTGGGCTGACCACATGGCGCTTTCACCCGAGGAGACCTAGACGAGAACCGTATGGACATGTACACTGGATTAATCTACCCGACGACTACATAGCCCTTTGCGGCTGGAATATATTTGCTTTGGTCCTGTGATTTATGGAGCGGATAATCGCCGACGCCTGCACGTGTTGGATTTACCCCGCGAGGAGTCAAGTCGAGTCGGCGCCTCAGAGAGCCTGAGGCCGACTAGCTTTCTTCACTGTGGAGCTACAGTCTACGGAGAACAGCTGTATTCGTCTGTGGATCAAGAGGCTATTGCACCGGCTCCTGTACCTGGAGTCTCCTTAGTCATCGTTGACCAGACTTTCTACTACCGACAGATCTTCTACCCCTGCTGGCTTACAACCAGGGGGACCCTTCCAGTATCTCCCGCTATATTACTAGTGTACCATAGATATAATTCCCTAAGATTCAGGTTGTATAATTACCTCCTGCGTAACCAGAGAATAGACATTCATTGTTGATTTGCCTACGCACATTCCTTTGCCTTACAAGTGCATTCAAATAATAATGTAAAGTATATTATGTACCCTTTGCTCCATTAAATACTTGATTATACCTTTGTGTGGAACCGATTTCATTGTGGGAAGTGTTCATCATATTCATATATCGTGTACTGTATGGCCAGTAATTAAAGTACATAAAGCGGTAGTGGTTTAATGATACCATACTTATCAATACAGTCAGGGAATTGTACCCCTCAGTTACAAAAATCATTAACATGACAATAAACACAAATGGACTAGCTCAGTGTTCTTGCTACTAGAATCTGCTGCAGACAAACTGTACGGCTGGATAGCTACCTAAGCTATTTGTTAAATACTGTTAGATCATGTTCAGTTTGCAAACCTTATGCAACGCTAGCAACTGTAATGCCTGCTAGCATAACTTTAGCATTCAGACACCATGGCAGGATATTATGTCAGCGCATTCATTTAGAACAGTGATCAGCCAGTTGTCATAGGCGTGTGTGTTTATACAACTGCTTCGAACATGGCTCAGCCAATCACAATCAAGGACCGGGAACTATCAGTTTTATAATTATACATTAACCTCAGTTGCTGCATATCGAACCTCAGTTGCTGCATATCCAAGTTCACAATGTATTCCTCCAGTTTGGTTTTACTGTCTCCAAACAGCCCCATCACCTAGAGGAGAAATACAGCAATAGGGAGATGAGGACAAGAGAGACAGACATGCATAACCATCAGATCTATGGAAAACTGGTCTGGTTTAATGTTAATGTCCACAAACAGTTCTGTCACATAGTGAGAAAGAGACTGAAAAAGAGGCAGGTCATCAGTAGGCCTGCATTGACCACATTCACAACAAGGCGGCCATTTTGCTCCAATGTTATGTTCAGGTTGGGTTCAGGTGGGAACAGGGAGGAAAGGAACCCAACCTGACAAAACGGCTGCCGTGTGAATATAGTCAATGGCATCTGCAGACAAAAAAAAATATCTGCAGTTTTGGATATAATTCTAAAACGACAAATAACTGGCGAGTAGAATTAGCCATTAGTAGTATTCTAAACATTTCTCAAAAAGTGCCTCGTTTTGGTGATTACTTTTGGGCTTAAGTCATCTTTTATAAACCATTCAAACAACTCAGATACTAGGCTAGTAGTGTTTGATGAGGGAAGTAAGACAGTGCGATAGCGTTTCAAATCTGCTGAGGCTACAACACTGTTAACATACTGTCTTGAGTTTCTCTTCCAGGACAGAGAGTCTCTCCGTGTACTCCTTTATCTGCTCCTCCCGAGAGGTGAGCTGACCGCTCATATTACTACAGGGAGACACGGAAAAACAGGCAGCAGAGATCGGTTATCCTAGAGTACCATTCAGAACAGAAATAAGTAAATACTAAGTATACAGACCTAATTCAGATTCCTTTATCGTCGTGTCATTCAGTACCATACAGCAAAAAAAGTGAAATTCACTTCGTTGTGGTTCCTCGACCATAGCAGCATCAAATATAATATAAATAAACTAAAATCTAAATAGCATAGAATAAAATAACAGCAAGATGACTATATACAGTTATAAAAAATACTATATGAAATATAAATAACAATGGCTATGTACAGTTCCAACAAGAAAAGTGTATGTTATGCGATGTGCAATAATTAGCAGTGGGTATTCCTTTTTAGCTGCTGTGATCACACTGCATAGGTTGTACCTCGTTCTCTTCTTCCAAACAGCTAACAAATTACTTTCTTCTCTTCACTTTGCCATCTTAATACAATTAAGAACCATATAACTCCGTTTTTAAATTCTTTAGTACAGCACATTTTTGTGCAGTTGTAAAGATCAATCCAAATCACGGTTTATCACAAGATAGTACTCAACCTCTCTAGTCTTCAACAATGAACAAACAAAACACTTGTGTTCTTAACAACTAAATGTTTGAAAACATTGTTCATCTGAAAACCCAAAAAGGGAATATGGTTCTTCATCTGCGGTACTCAATATAGTAGCGATGAGCGATTCGGGTGACCATACTCGTAGTTCTCGACGGACAGGTAAACGCCGCTCTTTGTGGCAGCCAGGTCCCTCTTCAGACGCTCAATCTCCTCCGTGTATTCCTAGGGACCAAAGTTCAACATGTAACAGAAGCAGGGGACAAGTGGGCTTGTGGTTAGATGTGGAAGTTACCACTCTTACAGACTGTACAGAGCAGTACACCATGTCACTGATATTCCAAAAAGGGAGATTAAAACTGATAACATCTGAACAATGGGATGAAAAAACCCCAAATAATTTAGACAGGAATTTCAACATTTCCATAATTGTTAAAGTATGCATAATGTTGTGTTAATTACACGACAAGAGATATGTAATGTTAATTACCTGAAATGATTCCGTTTTTTGCGGGGGGGAAACCCTGCATATATCGGTATCGGTCGGTATCGGTTGATATCGGTAATTAAGAGTTGGACAATATCGGTATAGGTAAAAAAGCCAATATCGAGCATCCCTATTAAAAAGGTATCTAATAGTTTGACGTCCAATTGGCGCATACTAGAAAGATGTCCTCCTAGAAGATCATGCTCTTCCATCACACACACGAAGACGCGCACGCCACGAGCACAGGGGTGATTTAGAAAACAAAAAGCGTGCAGTGGAGGTGTGTAAAACAAACAACCTTCCCGTCAACCAATCAAACAGGAGGCCGGACTCTTTACAACTTTGCCAAAAGTGAAAGTGAAACTAACACAGATGTGATATAGTGTTCGCTTGGCTCCAGCATCATGTCGGTCATTGTTTTGGAAGCGAGAGAGAGAGAATCATCTTCACAATCTCTCCACCTCTTCACACTACTATGCAACCACAGGTTTTGAAGACGGGGTCTGTACTGTAGACATGAGTTTCAGTCAAGTGTTGCCACTAATGATGCTACTAGTGTTGCTACTAACATTATGCATAGATGGATTTGTATCGTCGCGTTGAGAGATAATTAGAACGTGAAATGGGCAGATCGGCAGAATACTTTAACCCTTTCACTACCAAATGGATAAACTTTCACTGCGACAATACAGACGGTTAACCCTTCCACTGCCGCCACACGACAAAGGGTTAACCCTTTCACTGCCGCCACACGACAAAGGGTTATCACTATCACACTACAGTTAACCTTCTGTAGTGTGGTAGAGAAAGGGTCAAGTAAGAGCTATGCAATTAACCGTTATGCCTATCCCCATTTCAGTGTGTGGCATCAGAACCGTGTGGAGAAAAACCTGTGTGCGTTGTTGTACACACCTTGATGAGGTGAGTCTTGGTGAGTTTCGGGTTGACCACTGGCTTGTTCGTGATGTTCTTGGCTCTGTCTGCAAAGCTCAACGTGCTCAGAGTTTCCTGCAGATGGACGGAAGAGACAACTTTTCCCCCATTTTCTTCTTTAAAAAAATATATATATACTACAATAAATAAAATAACTGCGCAAGGCAGTTTTTTTTTAATAGCAGAGACTGTTCAATGTTCTTTCACTGGAATTCTGTTACCAAGGAACAGTTTGGACCCAAGTGTATTTCCTGTCAAGTTATTGCATTAGCACACATTGAAACATGGGTCAGTTTAGAATGTTTATGTCAAGATGAAACCTGTACAGCCTGAGACACAGACATGCCTACTGTACAGCCTGAACACAGACACACCTACTGTACAGCCTGAACACAGACACACCTACTGTACAGCCTGAACACACCTACTGTACAGCCTGAACACAGACACACCTACTGTACAGCCTGAGACACACCTACTGTACAGCCTGAGACACAGACACACCTACTGTACAGCCTGAGACACACCTACTGTACAGCCTGAGACACAGACACACCTACTGTACAGCCTGAGACACACCTACTGTACAGCCTGAGACACAGACACACCTACTGTACAGCCTGAGACACACCTACTGTACAGCCTGAGACACAGACACACCTACTGTACAGCCTGAGACACAGACACACCTACTGTACAGCCTGAGCACAGACACACCTACTGTACAGCCTGAGACACAGACACACCTACTGTACAGCCTGAGACACAGACACACCTACTGTACAGCCTGAGCACAGACACACCTACTGTACAGCCTGAGACACAGACACACCTACTGTACAGCCTGAGACACAGACACACCTACTGTACAGCCTGAGACACAGACACACCTACTGTACAGCCTGAGACACACCTACTGTACAGCCTGAGACACAGACACACCTACTGTACAGCCTGAGACACACCTACTGTACAGCCTGAGACACAGACACACCTACTGTACAGCCTGAGACACAGACACACCTACTGTACAGCCTGAGACACAGACACACCTACTGTACAGCCTGAGACACACCTACTGTACAGCCTGAGCACAGACACACCTACTGTACAGCCTGAGCACAGACACACCTACTGTACAGCCTGAGACACAGACACGCCTACTGTACAGCCTGAGACACAGACACACCTACTGTACAGCCTGAGACACAGACACACCTACTGTACAGCCTGAGACACAGACACGCCTACTGTACAGCCTGAGACACACCTACTGTACAGCCTGAGACACACCTACTGTACAGCCTGAGACACAGACACACCACAAAGACAAAACTTACTTTAAACCATTTCCACATGTCCAAATGTGAAAATGAACAAAAAGAATGAAACACGCACCTCCAGGTTGGCCGAAGACGGGGACACTGTGGCGATGATGCAGGTCTTGGTTTGCCCTCCAAGCGAGTCCTGCAGGATGCGGGTGAGTTTGGACTCCCTGCAAATATAGAGTTGCATTTTATCAAGTCCTCCTGCTATTCTCATTTCAGAAGGCAAAGTACTGCAAGGTCCTTTAATTTGGCCATCGCCAATATCTTGGAGGCCCAATATATTCAACAGTAAGTCACCCAGTGGGAGATGGGGGTACGGCACGTGCTCAGACTGCTCTGGTGGAGCGTTGGGACCGAATCAATGGAAATGCACACATTTAAACGGTGCTGTGCTTTCCCTTTACCCTCCGTATTGTCCGGACCAGTCTTAATTGCATGTGCATTTCAGTTTGTGGGGTAGCGCGCTATGGAATGGACTACACTGTAACACGCAACACTTTGATGAACATTTTTATTCCACTGATAAGAGTTGTACCCTTCTTGCTGTCTTGTCGTACAGAACTTGTAAGTCGCTTTGGATAAAAGCGTCAGCTAAATGACTAAATGTAAATGTACATTTGGATTTAGTATCACCAGGCATGCATGAAGAACAGATAATGACATTTACTGTATAGGGCTGACCTTCAAAAAAGAATTGGCATTCGAAGCTTCTGGGCTGAGATTCTATTTTAATTCGAAGCTTCGAGATAAAAAATTTTTTTTAAAAAGCGTGCAGTGGAGGTGTGTAAAACAAACAACCTTCCCGTCAACCAATCAAACAGGAGGCCGGACTCTTTACAACTTTGCCAAAAGTGAAAGTGAAACTAACACAGATGTGATATAGTGTTCGCTTGGCTCCAGCATCATGTCGGTCATTGTTTTGGAAGCGAGAGAGAGAGAATCATCTTCACAATCTCTCCACCTCTTCACACTACTATGCAACCACAGGTTTTGAAGACGGGGTCTGTACTGTAGACACGAGTTTCAGTCAAGTGTTGCCACTAATGATGCTACTAGTGTTGCTACTAACATTATGCATAGATGGATTTGTATCGTCGCGTTGAGAGATAATTAGAACGTGAAATGGGCAGATCGGCAGAATACTTTAACCCTTTCACTACCAAATGGATAAACTTTCACTGCGACAATACAGACGGTTAACCCTTCCACTGCCGCCACACGACAAAGGGTTAACCCTTTCACTGCCGCCACACGACAAAGGGTTATCACTATCACACTACAGTTAACCTTCTGTAGTGTGGTAGAGAAAGGGTCAAGTAAGAGCTATGCAATTAACCGTTATGCCTATCCCCATTTCAGTGTGTGGCATCAGAACCGTGTGGAGAAAAACCTGTGTGCGTTGTTGTACACACCTTGATGAGGTGAGTCTTGGTGAGTTTCGGGTTGACCACTGGCTTGTTCGTGATGTTCTTGGCTCTGTCTGCAAAGCTCAACGTGCTCAGAGTTTCCTGCAGATGGACGGAAGAGACAACTTTTCCCCCATTTTCTTAAAAAAAAAATATATATACTACAATAAATAAAATAACTGCGCAAGGCAGTTTTTTTTTTAATAGCAGAGACTGTTCAATGTTCTTTCACTGGAATTCTGTTACCAAGGAACAGTTTGGACCCAAGTGTATTTCCTGTCAAGTTATTGCATTAGCACACATTGAAACATGGGTCAGTTTAGAATGTTTATGTCAAGATGAAACCTGTACAGCCTGAGACACAGACATGCCTACTGTACAGCCTGAACACAGACACACCTACTGTACAGCCTGAACACAGACACACCTACTGTACAGCCTGAACACAGACACACCTACTGTACAGCCTGAGACACACCTACTGTACAGCCTGAGACACACCTACTGTACAGCCTGAACACAGACACACCTACTGTACAGCCTGAACACAGACACAACTACTGTACAGCCTGAACACAGACACACCTACTGTACAGCCTGAGACACACCTACTGTACAGCCTGAGCACAGACACACCTACTGTACAGCCTGAGACACACCTACTGTACAGCCTGAGACACAGACACACCTACTGTACAGCCTGAGACACAGACACACCTACTGTACAGCCTGAGACACACCTACTGTACAGCCTGAGACACACCTACTGTACAGCCTGAGACACAGACACACCTACTGTACAGCCTGAGACACAGACACGCCTACTGTACAGCCTGAGACACAGACACACCTACTGTACAGCCTGAGCACAGACACACCTACTGTACAGCCTGAGACACAGACACGCCTACTGTACAGCCTGAGACACAGACACACCTACTGTACAGCCTGAGACACAGACACACCTACTGTACAGCCTGAGACACAGACACGCCTACTGTACAGCCTGAGACACAGACACACCTACTGTACAGCCTGAGACACAGACACGCCTACTGTACAGCCTGAGACACACCTACTGTACAGCCTGAGACACACCTACTGTACAGCCTGAGCACAGACACACCTACTGTACAGCCTGAGCACAGACACACCTACTGTACAGCCTGAGCACAGACACGCCTACTGTACAGCCTGAGACACAGACACACCACAAAGACAAAACTTACTTTAAACCATTTCCACATGTCCAAATGTGAAAATGAACAAAAAGAATGAAACACGCACCTCCAGGTTGGCCGAAGACGGGGACACTGTGGCGATGATGCAGGTCTTGGTTTGCCCTCCAAGCGAGTCCTGCAGGATGCGGGTGAGTTTGGACTCCCTGCAAATATAGAGTTGCGTTTTATCAAGTCCTCCTGCTATTCTCATTTCAGAAGGCAAAGTACTGCAAGGTCCTTTAATTTGGCCATCGCCAATATCTTGGAGGCCCAATATATTCAACAGTAAGTCACCCAGTGGGAGATGGGGGTACGGCACGTGCTCAGACTGCTCTGGTGGAGCGTTGGGACCGAATCAATGGAAATGCACACATTTAAACGGTGCTGTGCTTTCCCTTTACCCTCCGTATTGTCCGGACCAGTCTTAATTGCATGTGCATTTCAGTTTGTGGGGTAGCGCGCTATGGAATGGACTACACTGTAACACGCAACACTTTGATGAACATTTTTATTCCACTGATAAGAGTTGTACCCTTCTTGCTGTCTTGTCGTACAGAACTTGTAAGTCGCTTTGGATAAAAGCGTCAGCTAAATGACTAAATGTAAATGTACATTTGGATTTAGTATCACCAGGCATGCATGAAGAACAGATAATGACATTTACTGTATAGGGCTGACCTTCAAAAAAGAATTGGCATTCGAAGCTTCTGGGCTGAGATTCTATTTTAATTCGAAGCTTCGAGATAAAATTTTTTTTTTAAAAAAATTACATTTTTTTTATGTTGTGGGACTTGTACAGCACTAGTCAACTTTGTTGTTTTTAAATGTGCTCTATAAATAAAGTGGATTGGATTAATTAAATTAATAATGAGTCTGGAGCTGCGCTGCCTGGGTGGCTGCTGTTACACAGCCAAGTAAGTTTAAACCTTTTTAAATCTTAGACAAACTAAACACTTTGCTTTCATGAAATATTGTAAGCCGTCATTTGAGGCTTTATAATGTACAATGAACAAAAATCTGTCAGTGCCGAGTCGGACCTCATCTTAAATAACAAACGGCATTGTTTGTTGTAGTTAACAAAGAGAGGCAGAGTTGATTTTGCAGGTAAAAAAAAAATATGTATATATATATATATTTTTTTTTTAAAGATGGCGGGTTTCTGTTTTTGTGCAGGACGCTCCAACGTGCAACGCTTCTCTCTTCTGACCAATCAGTGGTCTGCAGTGTTTCACGTAACTTTTTTGGTACCACTTCTTGGGTGCTTGGAACCTCGAGGAAGCAGGTACTAAAAAAGAACCCGGTACCAAGTACCAAACGCAAATTTCATCAATGGAAAACAGAAAAGGCAGAGTAGAGTCGACTCGAGTAGGTACTATGCAGTGGAAAAGCGGCAAAAATAACTGCGCTCCAATATATGCCAATAACGTTCAGTTTTGTGGTATATAATCCCAAGTAATAAGAAAAATAATAATCAGGAAGTAATTTGCTCGCAGAAAGCTAGAAGCCTTTGCGAAGTGTCGTTTTAAAAAATTCCAACGTTTATTGAAAGCTCTGGATATCAAAATTACTACATTCACAGACGGCCGGTAATTAAAAATGGCCGATTTCCACGACAACACGTTTTTTTAAACTAAAATCTCACTAATAACACTTTAACCTATTGGTAAACAAACGTATTGATGAAAATATACATTATAACTGCTGTTGTGACATGGTTATGATGTTTATTCTTGAAGACGTTTGTCTGACATAATTATCGTATTTCTTTTTCAGTCTGGAGAGCTTGATTTATGACGTGATGTCATTTGCGGTCCGGCATCGGACTGCACGTGCGGAAGAGGTTAAACCTCATTTATAATTTCTTTAAATGTTATGACATTGTAAGAAAGGGGCAGGCCTAGATAAGCTGTGTGTCCTTCTGCCCCTTCTCAAACTCATCCGTTTGTTTTTCTATGGATGAAGACAAATTAATTTGTTTATGTCTACATTTTGTCTTTACCGTGATTTGTTGTGTTGCAAATAAATAAAGACCAATCAATAAAAAAAATAACTCCTTGGAGACTAACTTCCTTTCACATAGAGCCGGGCCTAATGTACCTGTAGGGGACATGGCGTTCCTTCAACACTAGGGCATTGATCACTCTGCTCAATGTCAGCAGAGACTTGTTGATGTTCCCGGCCTCACAAGCTCGCTTATCTACACCACCTGAGCGACCGACGTTCTCACTGCCTGCAAGATCCACCTAGAGAGAGAGAGAGGCAGACGATGATGAGGCAGGGTTATAGTCCCATAGAGCAGCGTTTCCCAAGCTCTGGGTCGCGACCCAAAATGGGTCGCGGACCCGTTTTTATTGGGTCGCCAAAAACAAGTAAAAAAGAAATATATATATATATATATTCTATTTTTTTATAAATAAAAAAGCTGTAGATGTGTTGATTCAGTTTGGCACCACATACTTATGTGAATCTGGGTTTTCTACTCTAGCATACCTGAAAAACAAATACAGAAACAGACTCAGAATAGCACTTTCAAAAACCATGCCCAGAATAGATCTGCTGGTTGAAAACTTCAACCAGCCACATACCTCTCATTAGATTTCATTGTGCCATAGATGAAATATTATACCTCCATCTAACATGAGTTCAGGTCAGTAGAATTTTAAAATAAGTCAGTACAAATTAATCAGAATGTTGCTCAATGTTGGGGTTTAAGGTTGAGGGACTGAGGGAGGGGGTAAGAAATGGAGAGTTGAAAAAGGAGTGAGAAATAGGAGATTAGAACACGTTTGTTCATCTAAAAGTGTTACAAAATTGTATGTTATGAGGTGGTGAGCAACTTAACATTACACTCAGATTATTGCTGTGATGTACTTTTATAATTAAGTAAATACATTTCATATACATTTTAAATTCATGGTTTGTTGCGTTCTTTATCAGTAGTTTATAAATGTATGTTATGGCAATTCATGATGTATTTTTGTAAGTTTGGGTCCCGGGGAAACACCAAATTTCTCTTTTGGGTCTCGAGCTGAAAAAGTTTGGGAACCATAGAGCAATACATGAACAACACCATCTAGGCTAGTTCCCTCTCCACTGTAACTATGGGTAGAACATGGCATTATTGGCTGGGGTTAGGATTCCCATTGGATGCCCCACATAAGAAATCTACTGATGCACTTAAAGCACTGAAAGGGTCAAAGAAACTGCCTTTAAATTACAAATCATGACATGAAATGCACAAATTACCTTCTGGACAGTTGAGCTAAGACAGGCGGATGGAATAATCTAAAGGTTGCGTTTGGTAGTCAAGGTCTGTTGACTTATGTTGCACTTACAATGTCTTTGTCTTTATAGTACAATTTTTCACTATACCAGCTTGATGACAAGAAAAATTTCATGAAAGGACCCATTCATTATTCATTCAACATATGAATTGGTATAATACCAAGTTGAGTTTGCCGATCTTCACAAGCTCCTTTCCTTCCAGGGTGATCTCTTCATGTGAATGGTCACCGAGAACACAGAGTGGGAACGACTAGGGAAAGAAAGAAAAGGTGAGAAGAATAGAATAAGACTAAGGCCATGTCCAGACTAAACCGATTTCGGTCGTATCAATCAAAGTATTTTATCGTATGCAGTGCACCTTTCATCCACACGGAACTGCGTTCCGATAGCCTGAAGACGCTATTTTCTGAAACCGGCTTCCAGAGTGCGCAATTCTGAAGACGCTCCCCTTGCGTCGCCGTCTTTACAAGCGATACAAGTCTTTTCCTGAACCGTTGACGCGATAGCCCACCTCTCCCTTAACCCACGTGTGCAAACTCCCACATCACAACAACAATGGCATCATACAGAGTAGTTGCGTTCGTGTTACAGAAGCTATTGAGCTTGATCAGGCTTTTACAGCTAAATGTATTGTGCCTGTACTACCACCGTCGACAACAGATTGACATCTCCCTTAATCCGCATGATGTGCAAGCCCAGCAAACAAAAAATAAACATGATACATACATGTCTTATATGTCCTGGCTAGAAGTGTTTATTGAACACCGGGAGGCTAGTGTGATGCAATACACGATACTAGCTAGAGATTAGCTGGCCTTTCTCTGAAAACCCAAGTAGTAGCCAAGCACATATTGTTCCATAGCATACGCCTTCAGTTAATCATGACAAATCCTCTCTTACCTTGACGATTAAAAAGCCTCCATAATTTTGTAAATAGTATTCCCATGGCTGGTGTTGAGCTGTAGCCAGCCTGCTAGTGTTGATGCTATTCAATGCTATCAACATTATCTAAATAGCTAACCAACTAAATACAATAGACAGTGGTTGATTGATTGAAAAGTGTATTAACAGATTGCAGAATGGGTACAGTACAGTACAGCTAAATACATACAATTGTTAAGGGGATGCAGACCAGAGAAAGACTTTCGTCTCGTTTACATCAGGGTCCCCCATTTTCAATTCATCATAACATATATGACATACATGACATACAGATAGACAGTACTGCTACATCTATACATTTATGACATATCAGATTTGCAAATACAGTACTGTTGTGATACAAAAAGTGTCCTGGTATCCTGAGGTAACGTTAAATACAGACGTTTGCTAGTCGAAATGACTGGACACAGGGACAAGTTAAACATCAATCAATGACTTAAATACAACACAGGTAGTTCGAGCCACGGTCTCTCTCTCCACTCCTTTGGAAACTAACGTTACATTAGCTCAAAAACACAGAACCGGACGACACAACAACGAACAACGATAACACTTCCGGTCAGGGGGTTTCAAAATAAAAGAGCGACGTCTAAAACAGGAAAGTCATTTATTTTGTAAATTTGTGGCACGCACTTATTTCTCGAGACGGTTTAGTTTTTACGGAAACTTTTTTTTTTTAATAAACAAAATGAAAACGAAAAAGATCAAAATCGTTTTAGTCTGGACAAGGCCTAAAGCTTCACATGAAAAAGGTTTTTATATGAATACGTCCATCACATCGGCGTATTTAGACTACTATCAGTAGGGCACGTGCCCTACTGATGATCATCCCCAGTGATTAAAAATATATATATATTTTTTTTAACAAATGTTTTTTATTTCCCCTTTTTTAACATGATCAAATGATCATTTAACATGATCAAATAATTATTATAATATTTTTTACTTCACTTTGAAATATTATAGTGAAATATTTTGCAATGTTGTCGCATTTATCTTGTTGAAATCCTCCAACAGGCTATTTTTTGTAAGTTGACTGGTTTGCACACAAATAATACAGTGCAATAATAGAATAGTAGAATAGATAGTAAGATTATGCAATAGAATGGCCAGAGTAAAATAGTGCTACAGTACAATCAACAGCGGGTGTATTAGAAGGCTATGGTGAAGAGGTACGTTTTTCGGTTATTTCTGAAAATATTAAGAGATCTAGCTTCCCTAATGTCCATAGGTAGTGTGTTCCATAACTTTGGTGCATAGTTAGCAAAGGCTGCATCCCCGATTTTCTTTAGACTGTGGTTTGGAACCTTCAATAGTAGATGATCGCAATGTTTATACTTTGTATATAAGGAGGAGGACCTTGAAATCAATTCTAAATGTTACCGGAAGCCAGTGTAGGTTATTTACTTGTAACTTTGGGTTTGATCCAAGGAGTAAGTTGCCCCATATTGCTCTGTAACATTTCTCTTTTTGTTATAGGACCGACTAGTAGGATTTCAGTTTTGCCCTCATTTAATTTTAGGAAGTTGTTCGTCATCCATTTGTTTATTGCTAAGAGACAGGCGGAAATGGAGTTTATAGCTGTGTGATAATTTGGTTCAGCGGAGATGTACAATTGTGTGTAATCTGCGTAACTATGGAAACATACATTGTGCTTTCTAATGATGTCTCCTCAATGTAATGTTCAATGCAAGTAAAGCACTTTAAACTTTAAGTATGACTAAATGCTTTGACTATATATATAGTAACTGTTCCCAAATGCATAGATTTCTATGTATTTTAGGGGTTTGGGGGGCTAGCTCTTTTTAATATAAATGTCAGATTGTTTTATTTATTTCATAGATTTCTATGCATTTCAGGAGTTTGGGGGGCTGGCTCCCCCAAATAATTAAATAACATAACCCTAACCTAACCCTAAAACCGAAATAAAGTTTTTAAAAAATAGTTACAAAATCCACCCATTTTCACCCACAAACCGGCCAAATTTTTCTCGCGGTCGCGCTACGCTTCATAGTTTTTGGTGCCCTTCTGTAGTGCAGGGTCTAGATACGCCCCTGGTCCATCATACAAACTATTTTAACTCTCCAAGAGACCGCAGAGTCAGATATAAAGCTAAAGTGAAGGTACTAGTATCATATAAAACTAAGGACTCGTCGGGAAGGGGGGGTAAAGGGGGTTAAGTTCTGCCCAAAATCAACGGCCACCGATTTCTCCTTTAACTTTGTTGCCATTGAAGCAATAACTAAAATGCTGTTTACTGTGGAATTGTATGCAACATTTTATTTAGATAACATTGGAAACTACTGGGGCTTTGTGTATTTACATTTCCAATCAAATTAGGCCGAAGTACCTGGAGTAGGCGTTGCTCAGCGTGGCGGCGGTCTTCCTCTTGGCGGTGCCTCTCTCCAGGATCCGATACACCTCGTCCTTGTTGTGGACCGTGACCACCTCCAGACCCTTTATCACCACACCCTTCTGATGAGAACAGATAGCCATTAGGTTGCTATTAGGGATGTCCGATATTATCGGCCTACCGATATTATCGGCCGATATCGGCATTAAAATGTGATATCGGAAAATATCGGTATCCAAAAAGATTTTTTTATTTTTTTACATTTCTATAACCTTTATTTACCCAGGCAAGCAAGTAAGAACAAATTCTGATTGTATTTATTGTCAAAAGTATGCATAATGTTGTGTTAATTCCACAACAAGAGATATGTAATGTTAATTACCTGAAATTATTCAATTTTTTGGGGGGGGGGGGACCCTGCATATATCGGTATCGGTTGATATCGGTATCGGAAATTAAGAGTTTGACAATATCGGTATAGGTAAAAAAGCCAATATCGAGCATCCCTAGTTGCTTGCTATGGATACCATGACATCGCCACCACACCCTTCCTGACAGGAACAAGCAGTCATTAGGTTGAAGTGGATAACATGACATTCTGAATTTTAGTTAGTCATTTTGTTTCAGACATTTATATACATCTCGGCAAATATCTACTGCCCTCGCAAGTACTACTACCTATGCAAATATTTGGATAACATGGACTCTCATTTATTACACAATACGACATAGTATCAAGTTTATACAAGTAGTATTTGTTAAATACTTTTATAAGTGATGTTTGATTTATCACAAAAGTCCTAATTTCAAACACCTAAGGAAAAAAATAACACCCAATGTCTCCACTTCAATTGTTCAGCAGATTAATACAGTACATCTCGTCTGGCATCTACCTTGTCATCAAAGATCTGCAACTTCGCCACCTCCGAGCCGGTTGTGAGCAGATCAAACAGCTCCTCGTTATAGATCTCGAGCATAGACACTTTAACAGAGAACTCGGTTCTGTTGGACTTCAGCGTCTCAAAGATCTGGTGCAGTGTCCTGGGGATGACGCCGGCGAGCGGGTCCTGGGGAACGAGCAGCAAATATCAGAGCCAGTGTGACCAGGACAATGCCCAAAGCCGGCATCGCCGATGGTGAAAAGGCAAGAAAATGTGTCTTAATAGAAATTAAAGGCAGATTGGTGCCCATCCTTTCAGGAGTGTGTCGAAACAAACATACCTCCTCCCATGTGAATTCCCCATCTGGAGATCTTTCTCCTTCCATGGTAAAGGTCTTCCCGGTTCCAGTCTGCCCATACCTAAAGAATACAGAACATGAATTAGGATTTTTATTTATATATATATATATATAGACACCACATACAATTAGGGTATGTTACATTATCATACATGGGGCAACAGTGGCCCAGGAGGTAGAGTCTGGTAATCAGAAGGTTCACGGTTTGTTCCCGGCTTCTCCCTGCAGCGTGTCGAAGTGTCCTTGAGCAAGACACTTGAGCAGGTTGGCATCTTACATGGTTGCCCCCGCCGTTGGTGGGTGAATGTGAGGCATAAGTTGTAAAGCACTTTGGATAAAAGCGCTATAAAAATGCAGTCCGTTTACAATTAACAAAGACTTTGATTTGCAGAATATTTTCAGAATATATGTGTTTTTGGTCCAATGTTTACAAACAACAACAAACTTTTTACAGTCCCAAACCATAACAAATACAATTAAAAACTTTGCATTGAAAGCTCAAACAACTAGAAAATGTAAATGTTGTCCTCATTCCAGTTATTCGTTTTTTTGGTGGTGGGGCTAGTCATTTGCTGTATGTATATATATATATTCTACCCATTCTACAATCTCTTAAAAGTTTCAATCAATCAAATTTGATTGAAAATTGTATTAACAGATTGCAGAATGGGTACAATACAGTAAGGCTCAATACACACAATTGTTAAGGGGATGCAGACCAGAGAAAGACTTTCGTCTCGTTTACACCAGGGTCCCCCATTTTCAATTCATAATAAATTGTAAGTAGGGTGCAACTAGCACTGTGCAATCCATTCTTTGTGGATCTAGCCCAGAGTCTCAAAGGGAGTGCAACATCGGCCGCATACCACCAGGCGGCGGTATTGGACTTTTGCGATCTCACACTCATTCCCTATGGTTACACAGTCTTCCTAGATGGATTATGAATGGAAATAGCGAATAAAATAAATAACGATCAAGTAACGAGTATACTATCTCATGTTGATAAGAGTATTAAAACTGGAAAAAGATCCATTTAAGGTAGATTTAGAACAGATAAAAAATATGCGATTAATCACGATTAACTAAGCACAATCATGCGATTAATCAGATTAAATATTTTAATAGATTGACAGCCTTAATATATATATATATGGATTATGGATTGGGCCTTTAACACATTGGACGCCAGAGGTCGCTGTGGGCGTATGGCCCTGTGTGCCAGAGCTGTAATGCAATGGGGGTAAATGCCAGTGTTTGCAGTGCTAAAACTATATTAAATATTATAGCTATGGATCTAATGATAGTCGATTGTCATTGAGTTACTTCTGGTCAAGATGCAAAAAACTGATAATTTTCTCATCAATACATTCCCGTTTTATACCGTGGTGAGTATAGTTTCAGAGTAATTCTGTGTAATCCCAGGAAACTCCGCCAAACAGCGTTTTACTGCATTCAACTATAAATCGTGCCATTTTTCGCCTGGATCAATAATCAATCTGAAATCAATGCTAGATTATCGGTATTATGTTTCATCATGGATGCATGAAAGGGGGGGGGAGCCGCCCCTCCGTGCTTTGATCGCAACCAACGGAATATGCTACACACACACACCACAGACACACGCTCCGATCGCGGGGAAAGAATTATCGGATCAACGCAAGATTGATAACATATAGCCCTTACCTTGTCTATGATGTACTGCAAAAAGAATAATCCAATTATCTGATCGCCATTCCAAGTACTGATCGCGAGCGTGTTTC
The DNA here is from genome assembly GCF_963971535.1 of Notolepis coatsorum. Lineage (NCBI taxonomy): Eukaryota > Metazoa > Chordata > Actinopteri > Aulopiformes > Paralepididae > Notolepis > Notolepis coatsorum. The sequence goes on along the minus strand of NC_140170.1, from coordinate 6,485,676 downwards.
CAACGTAATCCAGCATTGAACATGAATGGGGGGTCGGGGACCCTTGTCGATGCATCCGTTATAAGTAGGGGTGTAACAATGCGACCTCACAATGATTAATTTCGATTACGATTATTCAGGCAACGATTCAATGCATCATGAAATCTCTTCATTTGACCACGATTCAATTCGATTACGGTCATTTCCTATCAGTTAATTGCCCAAAAAAAATTGAATACACAAATGTGGCTGGGGGAACTGATTCACTCAGCATGAATGGACTATAGGTCAATAAAAACAATACACACAAAAAAACATTAAATTGATTTCTCAAAAAAAATTCTATTTTTTATTTAGATACATTTAGATTATAATCACTTCTAACATTTTCAAATCGATGCAGTTGATTCATCACATTAGAATCGATGCATTTCGATTAATCGATGCATCGTTACACCCCTAGTTATAAGCGCTGGTCTTGCCGGAGTGTTTAGACCCCGCCCGCACGCCACAGCTCGGCCCAGACACTAAGCCACATCGTTTCAAATGGAGTGCAATAGCGGCCGCAAGGCGTTAGGCGGCGGTATTGGCCTTTTGCGAGCTCAGACCCATTCCCAATGATAACATCAGGCTGGATGGATGAATTATGAATGGAAATATCGAATAAAAGAAATAACAACGAAACCCGACTTTTCTCGGGTTTGGCGCCCAGCGTTCGGCGAGTTAAACCGGGATATCGCGGGTTTGGCCCTGAATGTGTTAAGGTTAAGTAAATAAAATCTCACATAAGGAATTTAGAAATGTAGCAGGTAAGAGCCTAAACTTGTTATGGTCAATGATACTCATGCTGAACGTGCAACATCACCACCAGTTGACCATCTCAAACCTTGCACCCTTTTCTTGATCCTCCATAGAACCCAAACAAGGTTTGCCAGAGGTAAGACAGTTGAGATTGGAGGATCGAGAAAAGATTGTGGGGTTTGAGATTAGTCAATTTCACAAGCAACTACTTACGCAAACACAGTACAGTTGTATCCCATGATGACTTCATCCAGAATAGGGCAGACTACGCTCCTGTAGACGTCAATCTGCTTGGCGTTCGGGCCAAACACCTGAACAGGCAGAACAAAAGGAAACGTTACGACGCAAGGAAGCATACAATGGTTTGCACATGAAAATGTCCGCTCGGTGTTCTATCCAACGATCGATAGTGGCCTTAAAATTGGACTTGATGGAAATGTGTTCCTGACAAGACCAAATACAAACCTGGGTTTGCCAGTGACCAGGAGACACTCCCATCATCATCATCATCTTCGTTTTAAGTCCCTATTTTCCCACTACAGTACTCCCAGGGCCCCCCACTCACCCACGATGCTTCAATGAATCAACGCTTCTGTACTTGGCCACTTACCATGTCAAATGTGTAAGTCTTTGATGCAGCTTTTCCGGTTTTCACAACAACCTCCTTTCGGTTCGGATCACAGTCTATGACCCTATGGGAGTTTGCCTTGAGTTCTGGTGCATCAAAGGGTCTAGAGAAACGGTCCGGGAGAATGAAGTGCAGAAAAACGTTAACTTGTGAAGTGATGTAGTGGTGAAATTATGGTGGGTAAACAATGACATCCTCTTGGCGATCAAGGATTTAAAAAATATTTTTCTGAAAGTAGCCTATTAGTTAATCGATTCTTTTTTTTTGTGTGTGTGTGTAATAGACCTAATCGAGACAACTGTGCTACTATTGACCATTTGGATGGACCCTCACACATCTCTATATGCAGCTATCTTTTGTCTTGTGGAGCACACCCTAAAAACAGAGCCAGAAGAGGCCCCAACTCCCATCACTATCCGAGGGGAGGAGGCAGAGGACACGGACAAGTTCCTGGGAGACACTTGACAATAAACTGGACAGTAGGCCCTCTACAGGAGGGTCAAAGCAGGTTGTTGTAGTACATAATGAGTGTTGTTTTATTATTATTGATAAGAGTATACAGTATACACATCAGCTGTCATGTAGAAATCTTGTTTTTATTTCATATTTTCCTAGCCCCTTTCGGGACTGTGATGCACGCCAACATGGTTGGACGAGTCCGTCCCTTATATACGACCATTGAAAAATCCTACAATTAAGTCTGTCTCGCTTTTCTCTTATCAAAACGCTTGTCGTACGGTACAGGTGTTGCAAAGAAATTTCAAAGGTACTTTGTGTCTTATACTCTAGGCTCTGTTGCCCATACTGTATGAACTCTGAACTTTGTTACCTATACTCAATCAATACTTAATACTTATATACTGCCTTACACTGTACTCCTAACTACCTACCTCAACCTATAGTCTATCCATATAACACTAAGATCGCCATGTACAATAACACTGTATATACATGCATCTATATCTGTATGAATATTTTTCTCTCTTTTTTTTCAGTTAGTTAGATAGTAAATTATATTGACCTATTTGTTTACACTGCTTGTGTTGTTTTTACTACCTGTACCACCCCCACCCCCCCCCCTTCCCCCATGCTGCTATGATGCCTGAATTTCCCCAAGGGGATCAATAAAGGAATATCTTATCTTATAATATATATAGATATACTGTACACACACCTGCATATACATACACTTTATATCTATATGTATCCCATACATAGTTTATACCACTGGCTAGTATAATCTATACGAGTGTATTTATACTTGCATCACTGTACACACACACACGATTAGCATATTTACTCAGTAGCTCGTTATATATTCCATATAATCACGTCTTACATTGGATATTGTTGAATGAAAACTTTTTTTTTTTTTTTATTATCTTTCTTCCCCTCCTTTTTCCCGATTTTTCTCCCATCCCACCCTTCCTGGTTGTTGCGTACTTTCCCCTACTGTTGGTCCGGGAGACCGGAGACTGTCACATGCTTTCCTCCAACGCATGTGCAGCCTGGGGCAGGCCAACCTGGCCGCGCAGGTTCTCACCGGGGAGAGTGTAGCGTGTGGGAGGCCACACTATCTCTCCTCAGATCCAACCCTCGCTGAGCAGGCGCCCCGACCGAACTGTAGGGGTCGCTGTCCACAACGCCCAGGACCCACCCTTCAGCTTCCCACCCCCTGATACAGCCAATTGTATCAGCGTGAGAGGACAGCCAAGCTGATAGCAACGCCGGGAGCTGGATTCGAACAGGCGAATCCTAGTGTCTCCCGGTGTTGGTGACGAACGTAATCTCCGTGCGCCACCTGCCGAAAACTTTATTTAACAGATTGCAGAATGGGTACAATACAGTACAGCTCAATACACACAATTGTTAAGGGGATGCAGACCAGAGAAAGACATTTGTCTTGTTTACATCAGGGGCCCCCATTTTCAATTCATAGTGGCTAGTGTTGTGCACTTTACTGTTACCTTTCAATCTGGTTGATCTGCTGTACGATGAATTTGAATCAAATCCGATTAACGATACGTCTCGATTAGGGGCTAGGGCTAACGTATTCCACCAGCAATGCAGAGTGAAACAGCAATGTTTTGTTTATCCAAGTGGATCACTGTGACTATGATGAATTAAAAAAATGGGGGACCCTGATGTAAACAAGACCAACGTCTCTCTGGTCTGCATCCCCTTAACAATTGTATGTAGTCAAGTCAAGTCAGTTTTATTTATATAGCACGTTTACAAATGACTAACAGCCAAACCAAAGTGCTTCACAACATGATAAAAACACATACAATGCAATACAAATACACTAGAAAAAGAGGTAGAGTACAGTACATATAGGAAAGCAAGGGCAAAGTGCAATAAAAGAGACAAGAAAATTTGATAAAAAGTGCAGAGTGACAGCTGACGTCATGTATAGATGCTGGGCTAGCTCTGGTCAAAGGCCAGGGAGAAGAGGTGTGTTTTGAGCAAGGATTTAAAAACCTCCAGGCTCTGGGCAGATCTTATGTGGGGGAGGCTGTTCCAGAGTCTGGGGGCAGCAGCAGCAAAAGCTCTATCTCCCCTGTTTTTTAGCCTGGTCCTAGGCACCTCCAGCAGCAGCTGGTCAGCAGACCTTAAGGCTCTGGATGGGGTGGGGTGATGTAGGAGCTGTCGTGGAAATATATTATCATACCATTGTGGTATTGTATGAGAGGGCGCTGTCATCAGATATCAACGTAGTATGTGCGTTTCTCTTTAAGAGAAGCACACATTAGCCAGTCAAAACAATTTGGTTATGATCTATGTTGATCCTTGCTATAAGGCCATAAGTGACATTGTTATGGGATCCGCTCTGTTTTCCTTGTAAAGCAGCCATAATAGTCATTTCAGCCAATCCTCAGGGTGATGTTCCAGTTCCTTCCACGTCATATGTATATATTAATTTTGTATTAACGGTCTTGCGGGACGAGAGATCGTCCTCACTTGGTGATCGGACATTTGTTTACATGGTCTGATCTTCAACTGTGCATTCCTTATCAATTGATCTATGTGAGGAATTAAATCTATTTTCTATTTCTTATTTCAACTTTTGGACTCAGAACAAGTTATTGCTCATTATTATATTATTAATCTCCCATAACAGAGCTCAGCTAGGTACAGTGGAGCCAGCCCGTGTAGTGCTTTAAAAACAGTCAGTAAAAGTTTAAAATCAATACGGAAACGGACGGGGAGCCAGTGGAGAGACGCCAGAACTGGTGTAATGCGGTCACGTTTCCTGGTACCGGAAAGCAGGCGGGCAGCCGCATTTTGTACCAGTTGCAGGCGACGAAGCAGCAACTGGTCAATGCCGACATACAACGCATTGCAGTAATTGCAGCCGGGTCGAGATAAAGGCATGGATCACCCTCTCCAGATCCTTCTGGGAGAGGTATGGTTTGGTCTTGGCTAGGAGTCTGAGGTGAAAAAGCTAGTTTTGACCACCGAACTAACCTGCTTATCAAATTTAAAATTTCTGTCGAAGATTACTCCGAGGTTTCTGACAGAGGAGCGGATATTTGAGCCCAGGGGGCCTAGGGCAATGGCTGTAGGGTCAGGTGAATCATTACTAAATAAAATCATCTCTGTTTTGCGCTCATTTAAGTTGAGAAAATTTGCACTCATCCATAATTTAATATCAGCCAGGCAATCTAGCAGTGGTTGTAATGTGACCTTGCCTTTTGCTTGTAGGGGTAGATATATCTGCACATCGTCGGCAAAGCAATGGAAGGACATGTTGTGCTTTGCAATGATTGAGCCTAAGGGCAACATATATAATAAAAAGAGGATGGGGCCCAGTATCGACCCCTGGGGCACCCCACAGGTAAGTGGGGCCGCTGAAGAGAAGAATTCTCCAAGCTGGACTGAGAAGCTCCGGTCAGTCAGGTAGGACTTGAACCAGCTTAGGGCGACGCCTGTGATGCCAACATGTTTTTCCAGGCGCGACAGTAGGACAGTGTGGTCTATAGTGTCGAAGGCGGCTGTAAGCTCTAAAAGCACGAGAATGGCGGGATTTCCAGAATCTGCAGCTAAAATTAGATCATTTTGAACTCTCAGGAGGGCTGTTTCAGTGCTATGGCGCGGTTTAAAGCCAGACTGAAACTTTTCGTGGATTTGATAAACATCTAAAAACAGTTTTAACTGGAGGTAAACTGCTCGCTCCAAGACTTGACAGGAAGGGTAATTGGGAAATAGGCCTGAAGTTAGATAAAATAGAGGGATCAAGGTTTTTCTTTTTTATCAGGGGTTGAACCACAGCGTGTTTAAAGGCGGTTGGGACACAGCCAGAGCTGAGAGAGGAACTTACCAGCAACAGAATAGTGGGCAAGACTGAATCGAGCACTTCTTTTAGAAGGCGAGAGGGAAGGCTATCTGAGGGGCAGTTTGTGGGCCGTAAGTGTTTAATTATGTCAGAGAGAGAGGAGGGAGAGGCGGGCTCGAACTGCTCAAAAACAGCAGGCAGGGAGTGTAGGGGAGAAGGGGGGGGGGCTGGGAAGGCTGTAATGAGAACTGGTCTGAGAGCAGAGATTTTATCAATAAAAAAGTTTAAAAAACGTTCACAGAGAGCAGATGATTGCACAACTGGATCACGGGGGTTAATGAGGGAGTTAAGAATTTTGAAAAGAATCTGGGGCTTGTGGCAATTTGGAGATGTATTCGCATTTAGCAGTTTTGACAGCATTTTGATATGCAGATAGGCAGTCACGTAGGATTTTGAGGGAGACGTGGAGCTTATCCTTATTCCACTTTCTATCCGCACGCCTACATGTGCGTCTGAGAGCACGCGTGGAGTCATTTAGCCATGGTGTTTGGAGTGTTTTGCTGCGTTTGGACCTGAGAGGTGCAAGTGCGTTGTTCATGGGACGGGGTAGCACGGTGTGCCACCCCATGATAAGTACTCGCTATTTGCATATCAATAGCGCCGGTCGTCAGGTGTGTTAAATACGTTCTCAGACACATTCACACCTAACTTGTTGTGAAGACGTGTTACATTCCATTCGTAGAGGCAATTAGGCACAGTCTTTAGCAGTGGTGCGTTATTAAAATCATCGGGGGTTTCACGCACCACGTGCACGCGCGCTCCCGGCGCGTGCGCGCGCTCCCGCGAATGCGCATTTAATGTCCCCTCGCTTGAGCGCAGACTGGAGACAGTGCCTGATAGCCTCTACGAATGGAATGTAACACATGTCTTCACAACAGGTTGGGTGTGAATGTATCCGAGAGCGTATTTAACACACCTGACGACCGGCGCTATTGATATGCAAATAGCGAGTACTTATCATGGGGTGGCACGGAGTGCAACCCCGTCCCATGAAGAACGCATGCCTGGTCTTTAGTCTGTGCCCTAGCGAGGGGACATTAAATGCGCATTCACGGGAGCGCGCATGCACGTGGTGCGTGTCACCCCAGATGATTTCAATAACGCACCACTTGCAACAGAGTCTAAAATGTTTTTACAAGTCGAGTCAAACATTGAAATTAGGTAATCTATTAAAAACACAGTTTGCGCCCAAGGCGTGAAATGGGGAACAGTTAAAAGCATCAGAAAAAAGCACAGCAGTCAGGGGGTTTAACGTGCGCGAGTAGCGCGCAGGGGCATGGTCATTCTTATGTAGGCACGGGGCTATTAAGGTAAATGTCGTATATTTATCTAAATAAAACCTGTACATTAAACAATAGAAATTATGCACATATATGAAATAGCAAAGAACTAGGTTATTTTCTCTTAGAAAAATAGAGACTCCCAGCCATGCCAAATCACCTGTTAGGTTAACCATACATTTGAGTCAACAAGAAGGCTGTTAACTGGCTTCAGTCTAAATGGTAGCCTTCAAATAAGCTGAGACCAGCAGAAAAACGTGTTTGTGTAAGGTTTAGAAGAGATTTTATGACTACACAGCCCCACAGTTCAAAGGAAGGGTGATCGTTTCATACAGATGTACTGAGACCACAGGATGAAACCTCTTTCCCCACACAACAAAGTGGGATGGAGGGCCCAATACTTAACTTTAAGTCAGGCCTGAAGGCCAGCACTAGAGTTCTGTTTACTTTAGCTAAGCAGTCCAAAAAGGCCATTATTTCAATCTGTATGAGGGTCGCATTCAGGGACACTTGGGTAGATCATTCTAAGAGAAGACTAGTTCCTGTCCCCTCTGTAAGGTCACCTTGTAACGCTGTTTCGCAAGACCCAAATGACTCACTTAGAGGGGAGACCTTCTAGCCAATAGAAAAGCAGGCTCTCTGGGGTGACGGCACTGGATGGGGCAAGGGTGGGGGGGATTCTCTCTTCTCTATAAAACCTACAGGTTGAATGATGGAGGAAAAACAGAGACACGGAGACACCGAGACGCAGAGAGACAAACAGAGAGAACGGAGAAGCAGAGACGGAGAATCCACCCCACCAGTTCGAGAATAAGAGACGCCACTAAGAAGCCCTCCGGGAAAAGCTGATTAGAGATAGAAAATAATTGATGCTGTGAACCAGATAATTTACGCTGTTGGATATTCCAATAAAACAACAGTCAGACTTGTTTTCACCCGCAGCGCTGTCTCCTGTCTCCACGTGATTTTCAAAGGACCAATCAGATGAATGAACTCTTTATTATAACGTGATACAACAGCAGAGTAAGCAGCTATTCCACTATACATTAGAGAACGATCATATAGCTATAGAATCATTGAGAAGATACATTAATCTGGCGCCGTGACTGCCGGTCTGTACATCCGAACGGAACCCAGGACAAGGACAACAGAACTTCAAAAACTCTCAGAGCAGAGCAACGACGCCTGACTACACCACCCTCGAGCGACAACAACCAGCAGAGGTCAAACGGTGAGTTGAAGATGTGTCTGTATTGTCGGGGTTTGTTTGGGCAGATTTCGAACAGGGGTAGGGAATGGTTGCATTGGCGCGATCGAGTTAAACGATTGAGCGCACAGCCGTATCGGCACTAATGAAATGAAGGGGATTGGCGCGATCGGGTTGGACAATAATATAGTTCAGGTCGCGCACTGCTGAGGGGCGGGAGGATTGCGCCAGGTTAGGCGACAGAGACTCTTGTTTAGAATCGTAGGTTCAAATGCAATGACAATAACTAGAGACGTCTGGTTTGTACGTTGCTAAAGACAAATCGACGTCGTACGAATCCGTTTAATTCTTACGGAACAAGAGATCTGGAGCGCGTAAGGTAGTCCTCTTAAACCTCGGAAAAATTGGCACTTGTGCACTGGGGGGTTATAAAGAACTGCGCTTATGTTCGAACTAAAAAACTGCACTTAGAAGCGATGAGGCATTATATAAGGACTTTGATATGTAACAATGTATATATGTTGTTTAGATGAAATAGGATGACACATGCATGGTATCATAGCTATGATCAAACGTACGTCATCATAACGCTAAACGTCGCGGATTACTATATTGTTGCAGTATACGGAATAGAGCCGTTTTATACCCGGGAAGCTACTGCTATACGAAGCAGGGCTAATACATGCTAAGCTACGTTGCAAGCTAACAGGGAATGCTGGGGGTTATTAATGTTTAGTACGACTGTTGTGTTGAGATGACGGAACTTATAGCTTCATCCATGGTGGCTGAAAGGCTACCAAATGATGCTACATGATGTGCAAGGTTGACCAGTGCTAAGAATGATTATGTTGCTGAATGGAAGTATGAGTGTAACTGTGCGGATGAGAGAGAATGTGTGTAAATGAGTCTGCTAGAGGTTATGAAGTGGATGCCAGTATTTTTTGTATCATTATGATAACTCTAGGGAAGGAAACGGCCGCGGGGACACCATACCACTGTCCGCGAGAACGTCGTACATACCGTATGGACGCTGCGATGCGATATCGAATGAATTGAGTGAATGGCGAGTGAGATGGAACCAAAAGGATGTGTCACGTTCTTTGAAATTTTTTGAATCAGTGGTAATGAGGTCGTGGTTTAATGTGGAAAAGATCAAAGAAAGCAGGGTTCTTCTTCTGCTTCGGTGAATAAATGGCAGATCGCGGCCACCACTGATGACGTCACTATGAGCATCTGTTTGGAGGGGCCTAGAGGGGGTGCGTTAGATTTGAAATACGGGGCTGGATCGGGAGCGTTAGATTTAAAATACGGAGCCGGCCGGGGCCGGACGGGCGGGCAAACGAGAAAATGTTACTGTAGGATTTATAAAGGAATGCTTAATAAAGTTAAAATTATGTTATAGAGTATGACTGGGTTGTGCAAAACGTCGCGATGTGTTGTGCCGCTCAAATCAACAGGATAGTGGGCCGTGTAGGAAACGCTATTGTAAGGGGCTAGGCTAAGCTAACTAGCCGTGCTAGGCTAATCGAGCGATAGCAACATTGAGCTAAGCTAATTGGGCTAACAGTATTAATCTAATGGTGTTAGCAGTGGACAGCTAACTATGCTAAAAATGCTAAGCTAACTATGCTAACATGCTAAAGCTACCTGTGCTAACAATGTTGCATGCTGGGAGTCTCGGGGAATATCGCGTGATGCTATTTTTGCTGACAGCGGGACCTTGTGTGTGTAAACGTGACGTAAGCCTGTGGCGACGTCTCGCGGGAAGCCATCCCTAATGGCGGACTACGAGTCGGTACAGAGGATTCTGGGAATTAGGGTTCACATATTGAGCGTGTTAGCTGACGCCATGAAGTGGGTGGCGGCGTGATGACGCAGTTGTATTAGGAGGGTGAGGGCTCCTCCCATAGGACGTTGGGTGTAATGTGGGGCAATGGGGTTGATGTGCGAATAGAGACAGCAGGGGGCGGTGTTGTCTTTGAAATGGATACACCTCTGCTGTTGCTTGGCCCTCTCTCCCTAGGTCTCTCTCTCTCTTTCTCCCTCCCTCCTTCTCCTCTCCTCTCCTCTCCTCTCTCTCTCTCCCTCCCTCACCTCCTTTTCTTCCTCCATCCCTCCCTCCCATTTACACTCCCTCCCTCCTTTTTTCCCCTAAAATGGTACAGTATATGAGAGGATACTGGAAGTTTCATCAGGGCCCCCCCTCCCCACTGTAGCCTTCCCTATGGGGTGTGCCCCCTCCTGCACTATTATAATGGGTGCCATCCTGCACTATTATAATGGGTGCCATCCTGCACTATTATAATGGGTGCCATCCTGCACTATTATAATGGGTGCCGTCCTGCATTATCATAGTGTGTGCCCCCTTCCCCTCCCCCCTTCCATCTATCCTGCACTATCATAGCGGGCACCACATTCCGTTCCATCCTTCCATTTATTATATGGTGTGAGCTCCCTATGGTACAGCTCCTTCCCTGGAATGCTTCCTTTCTTTCATAGTCTCTCCCTTCATAGCTTCTATGGTGTGTGCCCCCCCCCCCCCGCCCCGCTGTGGAGATGAGATATCATCTCCCTCTATACCATAGTGTGTGCCCCCCCATGCAGATATAGTACTCTTTTCCCTCCCTCCCTCCCTCCCTCCCTCCCTCCCTCCCTCCCTCCCTCCCTCCCTCCCTCCCTCCCTCCCTCCCTCCCTCCCTCCCTCCCTCCCTCCCTCCCTCCCTCCCTCCCTCCCTCCCTCCCTCCCTTCCTCCCTCCCTCCCTCTCCTCTCTCTCCCTCCCTCCCTCCCTCTCTTTCCCTCCCTCCCTCCCTCTCTCCCTCCCTCCCTGCCACCCTCTCTCCCTCCCTTTCTCCCTCCCTCCCTCTCTCCCGTTCCTGTGTGCGTATGAGTCACGTGTCCGTTCTAATGTTTGCAAACAATGCACCTTTAGATGTAGTTGTGATGCGCTCTGCTCACGAGGACAAGTTTGTAACATGAGACGCGCATGAGGTCTTGTTTCGCATTCAATTTAACCAGAATGTGATGAGGGCTTATTTCCTGATACGGGTTCGAAGATAACTTCACAGTTATTGGCAATTTGTTTCCTTGTATCGCTTCCTCCAGGGTTCCAACTTGTGTTGACAGACGGCAACCCTGCTCAAATACGGAGCGTCAGCGCTCTCGCTGGACTAGAAGGGTGCACTCAGTAGAGCACAGATGTCCGCCAGGACGGCAGCCACACATGATAGTGATAATAATGGATTGGATTTGTGATGCGCTTTTTGTTCGATGGGATCCCAGAGTGCTACGCTACAGGTTTAAAACAGTTATAGGGAAGAAATAGAACATGGTTAATTCAAAGTCCTCAGAATCAGCATTTTCGACTAACTTTGATGTGGGATAAAAAAATATTTTCCCATAAGCGGTTTATGAAACTGCCATGGTTGTACTTAGTACCTCTTAGACTACATGTACTAATTATATGAAATATTTTTACTGTGTACTTTTTGAGTAATTTCAGTTTCAAAGTCCTCAGAATCAGCATTTTCGACTAACTTTGATGTGGGATAAAAAAATATTTTCCCATAAGCAGTTTATGAAACTTCCATGGTTGTACTTAGTACCTCTTAGACTAACTTTGATGTGGGATAAAAAGGAAATTTCCCATAAGCAGTTTATGAAACTGCCATGGTTGTACTTAGTACCTCTTAGACTACTTGTACTAATTATATGAAATATTTTTACTGTGTACTTTTTGAGTAATTTCAGTTTCAAAGTCCTCAGAATCAGCATTTTCGACTAACTTCATATAATTAGTACAAGTAGTCTAAGAGGTACTAAGTACAACCATGGCAGTTTCATAAACTGCTTATGGGAAAATATTTTTTTATCCCACATCAAAGTTAGTCGAAAATGCTGATTCTGAGGACTTTGAAACTTAAATTACTCAAAAAGTACACAGTAAAAATATTTCATATAATTAGTACAAGTAGTCTAAGAGTTACTAAGTACAACCATGGCAGTTTCATAAACTGCTTATGGGAAAATCTTTTTTTATCCCACATCAAAGTTAGTCGAAAATGCTGATTCTGGGGACTTTGAAACTGAAATTACTCAAAAAGTACACAGTAAAAATATTTCATATAATTTGTACAGGTAGTCTAAGAAGTACTAAGTACAACCATGGAAGTTTCATAAACTGCTTATGGGAAAATATTTTTTTATCCCACATCAAAGTTAGTCGAAAATGCTGATTCTGAGGACTTTGAAACTGAAATTACTCAAAAAGTACACAGTAAAAATATTTCATATAATTAGTACAAGTAGTCTAAGAGGTACTAAGTACAACCATGGAAGTTTCATAAACTGCTTATGGGAAAATCTTTTTTTTATCCCACATCAAAGTTAGTCGAAAATGCTGATTCTGGGGACTTTGAAACTGAAATTACTCAAAAAGTACACAGTAAAAATATTTCATATAATTTGTACAGGTAGTCTAAGAAGTACTAAGTACAACCATGGAAGTTTCATAAACTGCTTATGGGAAAATATCTTCTTATCCCACATCAAAGTTAGTCGAAAATGCTGATTCTGAGGACTTTGAAACTGAAATTACTCAAAAAGTACACAGTAAAAATATTTCATATAATTAGTACATGTAGTCTAAGAGGTACTAAGTACAACCATGGCAGTTTCATAAACTGCTTATGGGGAAATATTTTTTTATCCCACATCAAAGTTAGTCGAAAATGCTGATTCTGAGGACTTTGAAACTTAAATTACTCAAAAAGTACACAGTAAAAATATTTCATATAATTTGTACAAGTAGTCTAAGAGGTACTAAGTACAACCATGGAAGTTTCATAAACTGCTTATGGGAAAATCTTTTTTTATCCCACATCAAAGTTAGTAGAAAATGCTGATTCTGGGGACTTTGAAATTGAAATTACTCAAAAAGTACACAGTAAAAAATATTTCATATAATTTGTACAGGTAGTCTAAGAAGTACTAAGTACAACCATGGAAGTTTCATAAACTGCTTATGGGAAAATATTTTTTTATCCCACATCAAAGTTAGTCGAAAATGCTGATTCTGAGGACTTTGAAACTGAAATTACTCAAAAAGTACACAGTAAAAATATTTAATATAATTTGTACAGGTAGTCTAAGAAGTACTAAGTACAACCATGGAAGTTTCATAAACTGCTTATGGGAAAATATTTTTTTTATCCCACATCAAAGTTAGTCGAAAATGCTGATTCTGAGGACTTTGAAACTGAAATTACTCAAAAAGTACACAGTAAAAATATTTCATATAATTTGTACAGGTAGTCTAAGAAGTACTAAGTACAACCATGGAAGTTTCATAAACTGCTTATGGGAAAATCTTTTTTTATCCCACATCAAAGTTAGTCGAAAATGCTGATTCTGGGGACTTTGAAACTGAAATTACTCAAAAAGTACACAGTAAAAATATTTCATATAATTTGTACAGGTAGTCTAAGAAGTACTAAGTACAACCATGGAAGTTTCATAAACTGCTTATGGGAAAATATTTTTTTATCCCACATCAAAGTTAGTCGAAAATGCTGATTCTGAGGACTTTGAAACTGAAATTACTCAAAAAGTACACAGTAAAAATATTTCATATAATTTGTACAGGTAGTCTAAGAAGTACTAAGTACAACCATGGAAGTTTCATAAACTGCTTATGGGAAAATATTTTTTTATCCCACATCAAAGTTAGTCGAAAATGCTGATTCTGAGGACTTTGAAACTGAAATTACTCAAAAAGTACAAAGTAAAAATATTTCATATAATTAGTACATGTAGTCTAAGAGGTACTAAGTACAACCATGGCAGTTTCATAAACTGCTTATGGGAAAATATTTTTTTATCCCACATCAAAGTTAGTCGAAAATGCTGATTCTGAGGACTTTGAAACTTAAATTACTCAAAAAGTACACAGTAAAAATATTTCATATAATTTGTACAAGTAGTCTAAGAGGTACTAAGTACAACCATGGAAGTTTCATAAACTGCTTATGGGAAAATCTTTTTTTTATCCCACATCAAAGTTAGTAGAAAATGCTGATTCTGGGGACTTTGAAACTGAAATTACTCAAAAAGTACACAGTAAAAATATTTCATATAATTTGTACAGGTAGTCTAAGAAGTACTAAGTACAACCATGGAAGTTTCATAAACTGCTTATGGGAAAATATTTTTTTATCCCACATCAAAGTTAGTCGAAAATGCTGATTCTGAGGACGTTGAAACTTAAATTACTCAAAAAGTACACAGTAAAAATATTTCATATAATTAGTACAAGTAGTCTAAGAGGTACTAAGTACAACCATGGCAGTTTCATAAACTGCTTATGGGAAAATCTTTTTTTATCCCACATCAAAGTTAGTCGAAAATGCTGAGTCTGGGGACTTTGAAACTGAAATTACTCAAAAAGTACACAGTAAAAATATTTCATATAATTTGTACAGGTAGTCTAAGAAGTACTAAGTACAACCATGGAAGTTTCATAAACTGCTTATGGGAAAATATTTTTTTATCCCACATCAAAGTTAGTCGAAAATGCTGATTCTGAGGACTTTGAAACTGAAATTACTCAAAAAGTACACAGTAAAAATATTTCATATAATTAGTACAAGTAGTCTAAGAGGTACTAAGTACAACCATGGAAGTTTCATAAACTGCTTATGGGAAAATCTTTTTTTATCCCACATCAAAGTTAGTCGAAAATGCTGATTCTGGGGACTTTGAAACTGAAATTACTCAAAAAGTACACAGTAAAAATATTTCATATAATTTGTACAGGTAGTCTAAGAAGTACTAAGTACAACCATGGAAGTTTCATAAACTGCTTATGGGAAAATATCTTCTTATCCCACATCAAAGTTAGTCGAAAATGCTGATTCTGAGGACTTTGAAACTGAAATTACTCAAAAAGTACACAGTAAAAATATTTCATATAATTAGTACATGTAGTCTAAGAGGTACTAAGTACAACCATGGCAGTTTCATAAACTGCTTATGGGAAAATATTTTTTTATCCCACATCAAAGTTAGTCGAAAATGCTGATTCTGAGGACTTAACGAGACTCTCGTTGTGTCTATTCTGCTAACGCTAACGTTACCCCTCATTGTCAAGTCAAGTCAAGTCAAGAGTTTTAATTGTCACGGCATACAGGTATACAATGAAATGCGGGTGGTCTTGCCCGCAACGATGTGCAATACAGTGGTACATATAATAGAATCAAAAGAAGAAACAACATTGTGCAGTAACAGATAGCAAGTAACATGGAGTGACATCTCGGTATCTGTACATAGTTATTTACAGCGCATGTGTGACATGCTAGTTAGCTTTGGTAGTGCAATACACTGTTCCTGTTATTCTAATTTAAAGTGTCCTTTCCTTTGGCCATAAGTGTGCGTGTGTGCGACATGAGTGTGTGCCCGCTCATGTTAAAGTGTTAAGTGGCTGCTCGTGTGTGAGCGTGCACAGTGTGCGTGTCGTGTGTGTGTTCATGTGTGCTTGTGTGTGGACAGTTCAATGTTCTGAGCACTCAATGTACATTGTTCATGGCTCTGATGGCCTGGGGGAAGAAGCTGAGCCTAAGCCGCTCTGTCCTAGTAGCTAGGATTTGCAGGCGTCTGCCTGACCTCAGCAGCTGAAACAGGCTGTTATTGGGGTGGTGAGGGTCTTTCATTATCCTGCAGGCTCTGGATTTGCACCTCTTGTTGTATAGAACCTGCAGGGGGGGTAGTGCAATACCCGTGGTACGCTCGGCTGAGCGCACCACTTTCTGTAGGGCCTTCTTGTCCTGTGCCGTGCTGTTTCCATACCAGGCAGTGATGTTTCCGGTCAGGATGCTCTCTACAGCTCCTGAGTAGAAGGACTGGAGTATCTTCCCCGATACTCTGAACTTCCTTAACTGTCTCAGGTGGTAGAGACGCTGTTTCGCCTTCTTTACTACTGTGCCTATGTGTGTTGACCATGTCAGGTCCTCTGAGATGTGGACCCCCAGGTACTTGAAGCTGCTCACCCTGTCCACGGTAGCCCCGTTTATCATCAGTGGTGTGTGTGTCCCCTGCTGTCCTCTCCTATAATCCACGATCAGTTCCTTGGTTTTGCCAATGTTCAGGAGCAGGCTGTTGTCCTGGCACCAGCGTTCCAGTACCTCCACCTCCTCCCGGTAGGCCTTCTCGTCGTTGTCCGAGATCAGCCCCACCACCACCGTGTCATCTGCGAACTTCACTATGGAGTTGGAGCTGAACTTGGCCACACAGTCGTGTGTGTAGAGTGAGTACAGCAGGGGGCTCAGAACACAGCCCTGGGGGGACCCGATGCTCAGGGTGATGGTGTTGGAGGTCTGACCCCCCACCCTGACCGCCTGGGGTCTTTCGCTCAGAAAGTCCAGTACCCAGGCGCTCAGGGCGGAGCTCAGACCCAGCTCGATCAGCTTGTCCACCAGTCTGGTGGGGACTATGGTGTTGAACGCTGAGCTGTAGTCAATGAACAACAGTCTCACATAGCCCCCCTTCTGACGGTCAAGGTGCGAGAGGGTGCTGTGCAGTACCTGGGAGACCGCGTCGTCGGTGGACCTGTTTGTCCTGTATGCAAATTGCATAGGGTCCATATCACTGGGGAGGGAGGCACAAATGTGGTCCTTGACCAGCCTCTCGAAACATTTCATGACCACAGAGGTGAGTGCCACCGGTCTGTAGTCATTTGGACATGCTGGGGAGGGTTTCTTCGGCACAGGGATGATGGTAGACCTCTTGAAGCAGGCAGGGACCACTGACTCCGCCAGTGATTGATTAAATATGGCGGTGAACACAGGGGCCAGCTGGTTGGCACAGGTCTTGAGTATACGTCCTGTTATGCCATCTGGGCCAGCAGCCTTCCTGGTGTTCACCTGCATAAATGCTCTTCTCACACTGTGTTCCGACAACGAGAGAGCGTCCCCCCCCCCTCGCGGTTGCCCCCCCCCCTCCACAACAGCCGGCGCGCCAGTGACGTCACTAGCCGGAGAGCCAGCAGCGCCACTGTCTACACCAAACCGAGCGTAGAAGGTGTTGAGCTTGTCCGCGAGGGAGGCGTCGTCGCTCCCCATTGACGGGGCGCTGACTTTATAGTCAGTTATTGACTTCAGTCCCTGCCATAATCCTCTTGTGTCGTTTTGTGCCATTTGTGTCTCCAGTTTGTCAGCATATGTCCTCTTAGCAAGTTTGACTGCTTTGCGTAGAGTATAGACTGAAGCCTTATACTCCTCCATGTTTCCTGACTCTCTACCCAGGTTGTAGGCGGTGGTACGAGAGTTCAGAGCTGCTCTAATAGTGCTATCCACCCACGGTTTCTGGTTTGGGAAAATCCGCACCGTTTTCCTGAGGACAATACCATCAGCTATTGTTGTTATGTAGCACACCACTATGTCTGCTAGTTCACTGACGTCACTGGCGCTTCCTATAAACATATCCCAATCCGTGTCTGCAAGCACGTCCTTGAGCGTGGCCTCTGATTCGTCGGTCCACTTCTTAGTCTCACGTGACACGACGGCGTCACGTGATCTCTGTTGATATGCCGGAAATAGCAAGATGGAGTCATGATCGCTCGAGCTTGTGGACCCCGTTAATGGCGGAGCGGCTACTGCCTTGTAACCCGCTTTGAACGGGGAATAGCAGTGGTCGAGTGTGTTCTTCCCTCTGGTGGAGCAAGCGATGTGTTGGAAAAAGGACGGCATCACTTTCTTCAGGTTGGCCTGGTTGAAATCGCCGGCCACTACCATCGCTGCGTCTGGGTGTTTGATCTGGTGTCTGTTGAGATGATCGTGTAATTCGCCCAGCGCTTTTCCCGTATTCGCGTGTGGGGGAATATACACGGCAGTCATGACGACTGCTGTGAACTCCCTCGGGAGGTGAAACGGACGACATAGGATAGAAAGATGTTCCAAGTCCGGCGAACACGAGTTTGAGAGGACCTGCACCCCCTCGGGATTAACCCAGGAATTGTTCGTGATGTGGCAGACTTTGCCGCCGATGGTCTTTCCTGAGCCAGCGTTGCGATCTGCACGTAAGACTGTGAAGGCATCCGAGGGAGAGACGCTTTTGTCTGGGGTCGTCGACGTGAGCCATGTCTCTGTGAGACATATAATGTTGATGTCTCTCATCTCCCGTTGGAACCGGACCCTCGCTCTCAGATCATCCATCCTACCCTCCAACGAACGGGCATTCGCCAGAAAGATGGATGGAATTGCTGGGCGGTAAGCAGCTCTTTTTAGTCTCAATCTGATACCTCCTCGTCTCCCTCTGTGTCTTCTCCTGCCGTCGCCTTTGTTCTTTTCTTTGCCGCCATTCTCCCGTGTCTATTCTACAAGCGTTAACGTCAGCTAGGCTGTCTATATATGCTAACGTTAACGTTAGCATTAGGCTAACAACAACGCTGTAACGTTACCAGTCGCGTCTATTTGCTAACGTTAGCATTAGGTAATAACCGGTTTAAAATGGATGGTGATTACCTCACGTTGTGTCTATTCTACTAGCATTAACGTTACTCATACAAACAATCAATAGCGAGTTATATTGAACCCGCTATGTACGATAGCCATGCTAAAACGCTAGCACATTAGAACATTCCTTCCACCGTTGTGGAGCTTAAGCCTTAACAAGTCAGCGATCTTTTTGCGAGACTAAACTCTCCGCTCGGTGGCAAATTGTGTTGATGTCGGTTTTGTTTAATCAATAAATGAGGCAGAATACACAGTGACTGTATCGTTTGTTTATTGAACTTGTGCCTGCTGCAACCATAATGAAATCCTATGCGAGACATTAAAGATGGCGGCGCCGGCTTTCTGTTTTCGTTCAGACCAGTTGAGACTCTCGCGTCTCTCTTCTGACCAATCAGTGGTCTGCAGTGTTTCACGTGACTTTTATAGTACCAGTTCTACCCGCTTGGCTCGCGCTTGGAACCAGACTCGAGCAGGGACTAAAAAAGTACCGAAAAAGTACCTGGTACCAGCCTGGTACCAGGTACTTTGGTAATGGAAAACCGAAAATACCGAGTAGAGTAGAGTAGAGTAGAGTAGGTACCATGCAGTGGAAAAGCGCCATAAGAGGTACTAAGTACAAGCATGGCAGTTTCATAAACTGCTTATGGGAAAATATTTTTTTATCCCACATCAAAGTTAGTCGAAAATGCTGATTCTGAGGACTTTGAAACTGAAATTACTCAAAAAGTACACAGTAAAAATATTTCATATAATTTGTACAGGTAGTCTAAGAAGTACTAAGTACAACCATGGAAGTTTCATAAACTGCTTATGGGAAAATATTTTTTTATCCCACATCAAAGTTAGTCGAAAATGCTGATTCTGAGGACTTTGAAACTCAAATTACTCAAAAAGTACACAGTAAAAATATTTCATATAATTTGTACAAGTAGTCTAAGAAGTACTAAGTACAACCATCGCAGTTTCATAAACTGCTTATGGGAAAATATTTTTTTATCCCACATCAAAGTTAGTCGAAAATGCTGATTCTGAGGACTTTGAAACTGAAATTACTCAAAAAGTACACATTAAAAATATTTCATATAATTTGTACAGGTAGTCTAAGAAGTACTAAGTACAACCATGGAAGTTTCATAAACTGCTTATGGGAAAATATTTTTTTATCCCACATCAAAGTTAGTCGAAAATGCTGATTCTGAGGACTTTGAAACTGAAATTACTCAAAAAGTACACAGTAAAAATATTTCATATAATTAGTACAAGTAGTCTAAGAGGTACTAAGTACAACCATGGAAGTTTCATAAACTGCTTATTGGAAAATCTTTTTTTATCCCACATCAAAGTTAGTCGAAAATGCTGATTCTGGGGACTTTGAAACTGAAATTACTCAAAAAGTACACAGTAAAAATATTTCATATAATTTGTACAGGTAGTCTAAGAAGTACTAAGTACAACCATGGAAGTTTCATAAACTGCTTATGGGAAAATATTTTTTTATCCCACATCAAAGTTAGTCGAAAATGCTGATTCTGAGGACTTTGAAACTGAAATTACTCAAAAAGTACACAGTAAAAATATTTCATATAATTAGTACAAGTAGTCTAAGAGGTACTAAGTACAACCATGGAAGTTTCATAAACTGCTTATGGGAAAATATTTTTTTATCCCACATCAAAGTTAGTCGAAAATGCTGATTCTGAGGACTTTGAAACTCAAATTACTCAAAATGTACACAGGAAAAATATTTCATATAATTTGTACAAGTAGTCTAAGAGGTACTAAGTACGAGCATGGCAGTTTCATAAACTGCTTATGGGAAAATCTTTTTTTATCCCACATCAAAGTTAGTCGAAAATGCTGATTCTGAGGACTTTGAAACTGAAATTACTCAAAAAGTACACAGTAAAAATATTTCATATAATTTGTACAGGTAGTCTAAGAAGTACTAAGTACAACCATGGAAGTTTCATAAACTGCTTATGGGAAAATATTTTTTTATCCCACATCAAAGTTAGTCGAAAATGCTGATTCTGAGGACTTTGAAACTGAAATTACTCAAAAAGTACACAGTAAAAATATTTCATATAATTAGTACAAGTAGTCTAAGAGGTACTAAGTACAACCATGGAAGTTTCATAAACTGCTTATGGGAAAATCTTTTTTTATCCCACATCAAAGTTAGTCGAAAATGCTGATTCTGGGGACTTTGAAACTGAAATTACTCAAAAAGTACAGAGTAAAAATATTTCATATAATTTGTACAGGTAGTCTCATAAGTACTAAGTACAACCATGGAAGTTTCATAAACTGCTTATGGGAAAATATTTTTTTATCCCACATCAAAGTGAGTCGAAAATGCTGATTCTGAGGACTTTGAAACTGAAATTACTCAAAAAGTACACAGTAAAAATATTTCATATAATTAGTACAAGTAGTCTAAGAGGTACTAAGTACAACCATGGAAGTTTCATAAACTGCTTATGGGAAAATCTTTTTTTTATCCCACATCAAAGTTAGTCGAAAATGCTGATTCTGGGGACTTTGAAACTGAAATTACTCAAAAAGTACACAGTAAAAATATTTCATATAATTTGTACAGGTAGTCTCATAAGTACTAAGTACAACCATGGAAGTTTCATAAACTGCTTATGGGAAAATATTTTTTTATCCCACATCAAAGTTAGTCGAAAATGCTGATTCTGAGGACTTTGAAACACAAATTACTCAAAAAGTACACAGTAAAAATATTTCATATAATTAGTACAAGTAGTCTAGGAGGTACTAAGTACAACCATGGCAGTTTCAAAAACTGCTTATCGGAAAATATTTTTTTATCCCACATCAAAGTTAGTCGAAAATGCTGATTCTGAGGACTTTGAAACTTAAATTACTCAAAAAGTACACAGTAAAAATATTTCATATAATTTGTACAAGTAGTCTAAGAGGTACTAAGTACAACCATGGAAGTTTCATAAACTGCTTATGGGAAAATCTTTTTTTTATCCCACATCAAAGTTAGTCGAAAATGCTGATTCTGGGGACTTTGAAACTGAAATTACTCAAAAAGTACACAGTAAAAATATTTCATATAATTTGTACAGGTAGTCTAAGAAGTACTAAGTACAACCATGGAAGTTTCATAAACTGCTTATGGAAAAATATTTTTTTATCCCACATCAAAGTTAGTCGAAAATGCTGATTCTGAGGACTTTGAAACTGAAATTACTCAAAAAGTACACAGTAAAAATATTTCATATAATTAGTACAAGTAGTCTAAGAGGTACTAAGTACAACCATGGCAGTTTCATAAACTGCTTATGGGAAAATATTTTTTTATCCCACATCAAAGTTAGTCGAAAATGCTGATTCTGAGGACTTTGAAACTTAAATTACTCAAAAAGTACACAGTAAAAATATTTCATATAATTTGTACAAGTAGTCTAAGAGGTACTAAGTACAACCATGGAAGTTTTATAAACTGCTTATGGGAAAATCTTTTTTTATCCCACATCAAAGTTAGTCGAAAATGCTGATTCTGGGGACTTTGAAACTGAAATTACTCAAAAAGTACAGAGTAAAAATATTTCATATAATTTGTACAGGTAGTCTAAGAAGTACTAAGTACAACCATGGAAGTTTCATAAACTGCTTATGGGAAAATATTTTTTTATCCCACATCAAAGTTAGTCGAAAATGCTGATTCTGGGGACTTTGAAACTGAAATTACTCAAAAAGTACACAGTAAAAATATTTCATATAATTTGTACAGGTAGTCTAAAGTGGTCTGCACACGGCGGGCGACAGACGTCGCCTGGCGATGTGATTGCCTGTCGCTCAATGACAATCGCTTAGCCCCCCACACCAGAGGCGACCGTTCTCAGGTATAATAAGCTATGTGTCGCTCTGTTTAGCTGGGGGTGTTTCCCCCCGGGAGATATAGGAGGGCGGACCGCCGGGACCGGAGTCCCGGACGTTACGTTAGGTTGTTGTGAAGCGGGTTAGCAGGTAGCTGTGTTGTGCAGTACGAGAGAGTATTAACCTGTAAAACCCATATTGAGCTGGAATTAAACCACCATATACGAATACAACCTCTCCTCATTCTTCCTGACATTACTGCATGCCTGATCGCTACGATACGTTCATTACCAACGATTGGACAAGTATTGTTATGCAGCTGCTGAGAGAGTGTTTTTTTCACGGAAGACGCAAACTGTTTTGTTCTCAACCATAATTTTCTTTGGACAATAAACCTTACAAACTACATCAGCTGCAGCCTGGACATTAAACTCTGTCAACATCCACAACTTCTTTTGTTACCCGAGTATAAAAACACTAGTAGGTGCATCGTGGCGCATTGTTCATTTATTAGTTAATGACAAGCGGCCACTACAGCGTCTCAAACTAACGTTATTTATTTAAATTGTTCCCGTTAATAATAATGAACATAAGTAGCATGGTAATAATACGTAGGTTATTGATCAATGAATGTATTGAATGATACATTAATGGTGTACAAATGATACACCAGTAGAACTTCTGTACTACTTCTACTGTAGAAGTCATGTTATTTCCTCATTGTCCTGCCTGCCGTCGCCTCCAAAAATAGGATCGAGGCGATTTTGAGCGAGGCGACAGAAATAGCTGTGCGACCGTCGCTTCAGAATCTCCTGCCGTGTGGGTTCTCTCATTCATAACAATGAAGGCGATACAATTCTGTCTGTCGGCTCGCTAAAAAAATCGGTCGCCTGGCTAAAATCGCTCGCCGTGTGGGGACCCCTTAAGAAGTACTAAGTACAACCATGGAAGTTTCATAAACTGCTTATGGGAAAATATTTTTTTATCCCACATCAAAGTTAGTCGAAAATGCTGATTCTGAGGACTTTGAAACTGAAATTACTCAAAAAGTACACAGTAAAAATATTTCATATAATTAGTACAAGTAGTCTAAGAGGTACTAAGTACAACCATGGCAGTTTCATAAACTGCTTATGGGAAAATATTTTTTTATCCCACATCAAAGTTAGTCGAAAATGCTGATTCTGAGGACTTTGAAACTTAAATTACTCAAAAAGTACACAGTAAAAATATTTCATATAATTTGTACAAGTAGTCTAAGAGGTACTAAGTACAACCATGGAAGTTTTATAAACTGCTTATGGGAAAATCTTTTTTTATCCCACATCAAAGTTAGTCGAAAATGCTGATTCTGGGGACTTTGAAACTGAAATTACTCAAAAAGTACACAGTAAAAATATTTCATATAATTTGTACAGGTAGTCTAAGAAGTACTAAGTACAACCATGGAAGTTTCATAAACTGCTTATGGGAAAATATTTTTTTATCCCACATCAAAGTTAGTCGAAAATGCTGATTCTGAGGACTTTGAAACTGAAATTACTCAAAAAGTACACAGTAAAAATATTTCATATAATTAGTACAAGTAGTCTAAGAGGTACTAAGTACAACCATGGCAGTTTCATAAACTGCTTATGGGAAAATATTTTTTTATCCCACATCAAAGTTAGTCGAAAATGCTGATTCTGAGGACTTTGAAACTTAAATTACTCAAAAAGTACACAGTAAAAATATTTCATATAATTTGTACAAGTAGTCTAAGAGGTACTAAGTACAACCATGGAAGTTTCATAAACTGCTTATGGGAAAATATTTTTTTATCCCACATCAAAGTTAGTCGAAAATGCTGATTCTGAGGACTTTGAAACTTAAATTACTCAAAAAGTACACAGTAAAAATATTTCATATAATTTGTACAAGTAGTCTAAGAGGTACTAAGTACAACCATGGAAGTTTTATAAACTGCTTATGGGAAAATCTTTTTTTTATCCCACATCAAAGTTAGTCGAAAATGCTGATTCTGGGGACTTTGAAACTGAAATTACTCAAAAAGTACACAGTAAAAATATTTCATATAATTTGTACAGGTAGTCTAAGAAGTACTAAGTACAACCATGGAAGTTTCATAAACTGCTTATGGGAAAATATTTTTTTATCCCACATCAAAGTTAGTCGAAAATGCTGATTCTGAGGACTTTGAAACTGAAATTACTCAAAAAGTACACAGTAAAAATATTTCATATAATTAGTACAAGTAGTCTAAGAGGTACTAAGTACAACCATGGCAGTTTCATAAACTGCTTATGGGAAAATATTTTTTTATCCCACATCAAAGTTAGTCGAAAATGCTGATTCTGAGGACTTTGAAACTTAAATTACTCAAAAAGTACACAGTAAAAATATTTCATATAATTTGTACAAGTAGTCTAAGAGGTACTAAGTACAACCATGGAAGTTTCATAAACTGCTTATGGGAAAATATTTTTTTATCCCACATCAAAGTTAGTCGAAAATGCTGATTCTGAGGACTTTGAAACTGAAATTACTCAAAAAGTACACAGTAAAAATATTTCATATAATTAGTACAAGTAGTCTAAGAGGTACTAAGTACAACCATGGAAGTTTCATAAACTGCTTATGGGAAAATCTTTTTTTATCCCACATCAAAGTTAGTCGAAAATGCTGATTCTGGGGACTTTGAAACTGAAATTACTCAAAAAGTACACAGTAAAAATATTTCATATAATTTGTACAGGTAGTCTAAGAAGTACTAAGTACAACCATGGAAGTTTCATAAACTGCTTATGGGAAAATATTTTTTTATCCCACATCAAAGTTAGTCGAAAATGCTGATTCTGAGGACTTTGAAACTTAAATTACTCAAAAAGTACACAGTAAAAATATTTCATATAATTTGTACAAGTAGTCTAAGAGGTACTAAGTACAACCATGGAAGTTTTATAAACTGCTTATGGGAAAATCTTTTTTTTATCCCACATCAAAGTTAGTCGAAAATGCTGATTCTGGGGACTTTGAAACTGAAATTACTCAAAAAGTACACAGTAAAAATATTTCATATAATTTGTACAGGTAGTCTAAGAAGTACTAAGTACAACCATGGAAGTTTCATAAACTGCTTATGGGAAAATATTTTTTTATCCCACATCAAAGTTAGTCGAAAATGCTGATTCTGAGGACTTTGAAACTGAAATTACTCAAAAAGTACACAGTAAAAATATTTCATATAATTAGTACAAGTAGTCTAAGAGGTACTAAGTACAACCATGGCAGTTTCATAAACTGCTTATGGGAAAATATTTTTTTATCCCACATCAAAGTTAGTCGAAAATGCTGATTCTGAGGACTTTGAAACTTAAATTACTCAAAAAGTACACAGTAAAAATATTTCATATAATTTGTACAAGTAGTCTAAGAGGTACTAAGTACAACCATGGAAGTTTCATAAACTGCTTATGGGAAAATATTTTTTTATCCCACATCAAAGTTAGTCGAAAATGCTGATTCTGAGGACTTTGAAACTGAAATTACTCAAAAAGTACACAGTAAAAATATTTCATATAATTAGTACAAGTAGTCTAAGAGGTACTAAGTACAACCATGGAAGTTTCATAAACTGCTTATGGGAAAATCTTTTTTTATCCCACATCAAAGTTAGTCGAAAATGCTGATTCTGGGGACTTTGAAACTGAAATTACTCAAAAAGTACACAGTAAAAATATTTCATATAATTTGTACAGGTAGTCTAAGAAGTACTAAGTACAACCATGGAAGTTTCATAAACTGCTTATGGGAAAATATTTTTTTATCCCACATCAAAGTTAGTCGAAAATGCTGATTCTGAGGACTTTGAAACTGAAATTACTCAAAAAGTACACAGTAAAAATATTTCATATAATTAGTACAAGTAGTCTAAGAGGTACTAAGAACAACCATGGCAGTTTCATAAACTGCTTATGGGAAAATATTTTTTTATCCCACATCAAAGTTAGTCGAAAATGCTGATTCTGGGGACTTTGAAACTGAAATTACTCAAAAAGTACACAGTAAAAATATTTCATATAATTTGTACAGGTAGTCTAAGAAGTACTAAGTACAACCATGGAAGTTTCATAAACTGCTTATGGGAAAATCTTTTTTTATCCCACATCAAAGTTAGTCGAACTTAGAACTCATTGTTCTATAAAAAGGACTTTGATACTC
Source organism: Notolepis coatsorum (assembly GCF_963971535.1). Lineage (NCBI taxonomy): Eukaryota > Metazoa > Chordata > Actinopteri > Aulopiformes > Paralepididae > Notolepis > Notolepis coatsorum. The sequence goes on along the minus strand of NC_140170.1, from coordinate 6,458,865 downwards.
AAATTACTCAAAGTACACAGTAAAAGTAGTTAATATTATTTGTGCAAGTAGTCTTGAGAAGTATTAAGTACAAACATGGCAGTGTAATAAACTACTTATGAAATAATAGAAATGAACCACATGCCATCCTTTACTTTGAAATCCTCACCGGAAGTGTTCCTCTGTGGAATTGTCTGTAGCTTTAGTTTAGTGGTCGAATATACTGCGCGTCCTATTGATTCGATGTTCAATAATACTGCACATACGAAACGTCCTATTGATTAGACTAAACGTCCTATTGATTCGATGCGCATTCAATGTCATATTAAGTATTTCTGTAAGATCTACTTGTGAGACTGTGTTCAAAAGTCACGTCGGTTCATTACAACAGCGTCCCAGGGTTGTTTGAATGCATTACCGTAAACCTGGAACTAATCGCGCACTCGAAAAACAAGAGCGGCTGATTTGACCACGCAAAAGCAAAAGACGGCTGACTTGACCGCAGTCAATTAACCACAGAGGCCAGTGATTGACAGCTGTCCCTCACAGGAAGACGAAAAAGACAGCTGTCCCTCACAGAAAGGCGAAATAAAGCCAAAACCATGACACAATACAGTGAAATGCTTGAGCCTCCTGTGATTGTGCTTCATACAGTAAAACAAGTTAAAAAAAAAGACCAAACACTATATAAAATATACACAAAGCTAAAGTACAAAATCAAAATGCAAACAAAAATGCAAATATTTTGTACAGATGTAGTACAAATATTTTAGTAATACATAAAATATGGTGTAGTGTTCAAAAGTGTCAAGTGAATGTTTAAAGTGAGTGTGTGCATGTGTGTGTGCAATGAATGTAGAATGGATGAGTTAGTGTTGCATAGAGTCATTGAGCATCCTAATGGTCTGGGGATAGAAGCTCCTTCTGAGTCTCTCTGTAGAAATGTGGTTCTTTCTGTTCTGTCCTTTTGGTGAACGGAGAAGGAATCGGCGGGCTGGATAGCGTGGTCTTGTACCGCTGGCTTCAACCAAGTCTCAGTTAAACAAAGGAGAGTGCAGTCCCTGATGGAATTTGTAGAGCAACTAAATGAAAATGGGGGAAAACTAAGCTAACAGTTCACTGCGAGTCTGCAATATAATATAAAGAAGCCATGACTGCTGTGGTATAATATGTCCTCATGTAAATATGTTCCCCTTACCTGTGCCCCCCCCCCTCTCTGTGGAATCACCCCCCTCCCCTGTGTCCCCAAACCTGTACCCCCTCCCCCCCATCTGACCTATCAAATGGGACCACACACCCCCTTTGTTGAACTATAAAGGGCTCCTCCCGACCACAATCAAGGCTTCTTACCTGGGTAATTTCAGCTGATCACCTGGGGCGAGAGCCTCAGCCATTCTCTCTATGTATTCTATCTGTTTGGTTAATAAACCTTTGTTATTATCCAAGCCTCGGTTGACTGAGCACATTCTTCATCAGGATATCTACAAATATCCCACAATTGGCGTCTACGAACTTGTGACAGACTTTTTGCGTCCTCCCGGCATGCTGTATCGTTTCATCTATACAGAGAAAAGTGAGTATATAGACTGGTCGACCAAAAATTTATGGAAAGGAATTAAAAAACGTCCCGCTTTTCTCGGTGCCAGGTGAATATTACAGAATGTTGTCAAATATTGAGATCATGGCTGAGTAAGAATAATGTGCATTAATATATCTGATCTGTATTGAGAATCGTTACCAGGGCGCGCGTGCACCTGGGTCCTTATCAGGCGGTTCTGAAAGGATGGGTTATATGTGCTAGTCCCAAAAGTTTAGGCACAAAGGTTGAAGTGCTATTCCAGGTCGAGTCGGAGCCGACCAAAAGCTAAGGCACACAGTACAGGTTGATGGATTGCTACCCCTAGTCTAGCTGATGCAGACTAAAAAATATAGGCAACAAAAGAAGATACGTGAGCTTATTATGATGTGATATCCTTGAAAACGCTACTCTGTTAAAAACGTTCTGTGATTCCTTTGCAAAGAGGCGGGAAGTAGGACCGAGAAGCTGATGGAATCATAATTAGAAATTACCAGAGTAGCGTCATAATATTCATTGTTTCAACCTCAAACTAAGCTCACAATCTCTTCCATTCCTGAAAACGATGTATTTTGGATTAAATTAACCAATTGATCAATACAGATAGCGGGAAGATGATCACGCGATGTCCTAGTTAGTACATGATTACGCGATGTCCCGGGAGTACGTAAATGTACATTAAACGGGACATCAGTCGCGGAAAGTACATTAAACAGGACGTTAGTCGCGGGTTAAGAGGCCGAGAGTATGATTAAAAGGTATATATAATCTAATATATCGCTGGTAAATTTCGAAGTCAGGTTCGGTCGTTATGATTTTAATAACGATGTGTAGTTATATATCAAGGGTATAAATGCCTTGTCGCAACAGATGTTGGCCGACTAAACGTACAGCGATCCAATACAGTCAGATATACACACACGTTAACTTATATGTATTATTGTTTGTTTGTCTGTTTAAGTCTCGTTCGTATGTGCACAAGTATTATAGGACCCGTCGCGTTGCTTTATTGAGTCAAGAACCGGCTGCGGATAGCGCGACGAGCATTGAGAGACGAGTTACCGTTATACAAAGAATAACATTGAAGTGCAGTTCACGGGAACAAACTAGGATAGTAATTTCCGGATTCCGCAGAACACCGGCCCACGGGAACGGCCATTTGGGGAAGTATAGTTTTATGTGCACAGGCGCGTTCATTCGGTAACAAAACGCTGGTATAGGAATTCCAGGCTATTGAGAGCTCGTGGGAAAAATACTGTATGAATTGCAAAGCGTTATTTCCGAGGCGAATGAGAACACACGAACGTCGCATGGAGCAATGACGTGACGCTATGCGCGCCGTTAAGTTATGATTTTATATTAAACTATCCATAGGCAAACGTAAAGTTTAATATGCCCAAGGCCGAAGGTATATGAAATCCACGTGTAGTATATGTTTTATTTGTATATGTATGTGCGCGCTGCTATTGGAAAGTGTTGAGTTGCGGTGGCGAGATGCAGAAGAGTGTTTCCAGGATTACATTATCCCAGACCACCGGAGAAACGAACCGAACATTGCATTAACGACACGTAACGTGCTACAGCCTCAGGAACCGACGTCAACACAAACAGCTTCC
>NC_140170.1:5740694-5850694 GCF_963971535.1 Notolepis coatsorum | reverse complement strand
GGGGCCCTGCAGCCAATCAGACGGCAGGGTGTGAAACAATAACGCTTTGTTTGGTTTTGCTTTGTGTTTTTTTTTTAACCCTTTCACTACGGCACACTACCAAAATGGTTTAACCCTTTTTTTCACTGCGACGATGCAGAAGGTTAAAACCCTTTCACTGCCACACGATACAAAGGGTTAACCGACTTCGGGTTCTTGAGAAGCGCTATACAAATAAAATTAATTATTAATTATTATTATTATTATTATTATTATTATTATTATTATTATTATTATTATTATTATTATTATTATTATTATTATTATTATTATTATTATTATTATTATTATTATTATTATTATTATTATTATTATCCCTTTCACAAGCACACTACAGAAGGTTAACCCTTTCACTACTACACTACACACAAATTTTGTGTTTACATTTTTTTGCTCTGTTAAGCACTTTGAGCTGCATTCTATGTATGAAAGGTGCTATATAAATATTAAATAAAGATTATTATTATTATTACCCTCCGAGTCGCTGCTGAGACGGTCTTCTGTGGAACGCAAGGTGTGTCCATCCTCTACCCGTCTCTCACCGCGAGGATCCTGGACAGAAACACGGGAGACACGGACACAATGGTTAGAGGAACAGTGGGCAGGGACACAGGGACAGACACAGGGACAGATGCAGGGACAGACACAGGGACACACACAGGGACACAGGGACAGACACAGGGACGCCTATATTCGAATACCAACCGTTTTGTGCGTTTTGCTAATCTGATTGGCCACTGACGTTTCTGGTCATGTGACATGTGCACCAATCGTGTGACGGCAAGTTCTTTCGACGGTTAAGCTTAGGCACTCTTTCGAAGTTGGTTAAGGTTAGAGTTTGTCTTAGAGCAGGGCGATAGAACACCAGCCCTGATTTCAAACTCTAACCTTAACCAACTTCGAAAGAGTCGCCTAAGCTTAACCAGTGATAAACTAGGCGTTAGGTAGTTTGCAGGTTGTTAGACCCGGAAATGGGCAAAGACACAGCTTGTCACGCGATTGGGCGCACATGTCACATGACCAGAAACGTCAGTGGCCAATCAGATTAGCAAAACGGTTGGTATTCGAATAGACGCCGCAGGGACAGACACATGGATGCAGGGACGGATGCAGGGAGTGTTGTAGACGTAAGCATTCATCACACCTCATTGTTTGATTGGACACAATAGATTAGATTAGAGTGCAAATGTAACAGTAAGGTGCAATAGCAATATACTATGTAACAGTAACGTGCAATAGTATTATACAATGTAACAGTAAGGTGCAATAGTAATATACAATGTACAAAAAGTGTTGTGCATGTGATCCACCACTAGCCTAACTCTAACCCCAACTCTGGGGGTAAAGGCCCCCACATAGTCGGGCGGAACTACTCTGACCGGACTCCCCGCGGCATGTCCGCAGTCGTTTGAGCTTTCATAGTCGAGCGTACCTCCGCGTACCAATTACCTACATGTCTCGCACCAGTTTACTACATTTCCCACACTTCTGTCATGGCGTTGTCAATCCGATGTCAGAATAAAGAGTCTAGATAAATCTCCGTTTCCAAGATTTCGAAATAAAACAGGCAGTTTTACACACTTCATTTAGAAAAGCCATTCAAACTTCTCAAGTTTCTTCAGATGATGAGAAAAGACATGGTCCAGGTGTATATGAATTGGAATGGATGACGTTTAGCGACAGTAAAACTAAATTTAGCGCCATCTACCTGCCAACGTTTTACCGGACCAATCCTACCCATTTAACCATGATCCTGCCCTACTCTCACTTGGCACGGAGTGAGTGTTCAGAGGTAAAATGCAGATCGGTGTCACATTAAATGCAGGTCGATGTCAACCAAAACGGCGAGCAGCCTTTTGTGTGACACTGAGTGAGCGGCGCGGACGTCCGCACGGTTAGAAAATTGGAGCTTCATACAGTAGGCGGCTGGGTGGCGTAGCGGAGATTGCGCTAGTCACCAATGCAAGAGACTCCGGTATCGAATCCCAGTCTCAGCATTGCCTTCGACTTGGGCCGGCCGTCGTACTGGCTCATTTGGCAGAGTCAGCGGGTGGAAAGTCGATGGGTGGGGATTGGACGTTGTGGACAGAGACTCCTACAGGTCGGTTGGGCGTGACGCCTGCACAGCAGAGACAGGAAGTATCGGGGGCAGCGTGAGCCTCCCACGCGTTACTCCTCGCCACTGAGAGTCCGCGCTGGCAGGTAAAAAGATGTGACAGGCTGCCTCCTCGTGTACCGGAGGGGACACGTGATGCAAGGCTTCTATCCTCCCTACAGCCGACCAGTGGGGGGCATAGTCTAGCAACGTTCAAGACAGGGGAGGGAGAATTGGCAATACGAAATTGGGATGGGAGAAAAATTGAAAATGAGGAGAAAAAGTGGATCAAAAAGAAAATCGGAGCATCGCGCTTAGAGTCCGCGCGGACCGGATAAAAGTATTCTGTACTTCTGTATGGCAACTAATAAAGAAACTTGACCTCCGCGGAGTCCGGTCCGCAATACGTTCCGCCCCCTACCATGTGAGGGCCTTAACTTTGAAGTGTAAGTTCAGTATAACCTCTGGAGGTAACTCTGAAGTGTAAACTATGGGGGTAACTGAAGTGTAAACTCTCCAATCTCCAACAGTGGCTTTAAATAGAAACAAGACGCCACACGCGAAATCACCTCTCTCTTTGACAGAGGAGGACCACCTTATTGTACAGCGACGTACAGTACATGACTGACACAGACACAAAGAGCTGATTTTAATACGGCCGAGATAAAAGACATCGGTCGGGAGCATTGCTCCAACAGCTCTATTTAAGGTAAAGGAGAGTCGACTGTAATCAGCTGCCGTTTAAATAGAACTGTAAATGCAAAGAAAGAGGAGGAAGAATGGTGTTTACTGTAGTGTCCAGGAGGAGGGGGAGGAGGAGAGGAAGAGAGAGAGAGAGAGAGAGGGAGAGAGAGAGAGAAGAGAAGGAGATAGAGAGAAAAGAGGGAGACAGAGAGAGAGACAGAGAGAGAGAAGAGAAGGATATAGAGAGAAAAGAGAGGGAGACAGAGAGAGAGACAGAGAGAGAGAGGGGGGGGGGGAGAGAGGGAGAGAAAGGGACAGGTTGAGAGAGAATGTAGCAGCCACTGAATTTGTCCAATCCAGTTTACTTTTACTCTTTACGAATAGCATACATTCAGATTAAAATTCTTTGTTGCCTATATTTATTGTAACATATAATATAACCAATAGGAATAGGGAATACACCACTATGTTTATTTGATTTAATTATATTTCTCCTACAGACAGAGGAGGAGAGGAGGTGATCTCGACAAAGAGAGAGAGAGGACAGATAGAGGAGGAGAGGAGGACAAAGAGAGAGAGAGGGCAGATAGAGGAGGAGAGGAGGACAAAGCGAGAGAGGGCAGATAGAGGAGGAGAGGAGGACAAAGAGAGAGAGAGGACAGATAGAGGAGGAGAGGAGGACAAAGAGAGAGAGGACAGATAGAGGAGGAGAGGAGGACAAAGAGAGAGAGAGAGGGCAGATAGAGGAGGAGAGGAGGACAAAGAGAGAGAGAGAGGGCAGATAGAGGAGGAGAGGAGGACAGAGAGAGAGAGGGCAGATAGAGGAGGAGAGGAGGACAAAGAGAGAGAGAGAGGGCAGATAGAGGAGGAGAGGAGGACAAAGAGAGAGAGAGAGGGCAGATAGAGGAGGAGAGGAGGACAGAGAGAGAGAGGGCAGATAGAGGAGGAGAGGAGGACAAAGAGAGAGAGAGAGGGCAGATAGAGGAGGAGAGGAGGACAAAGAGAGAGAGAGGGCAGATAGAGGAGGAGAGGAGGACAAAGAGAGAGAGGGCAGATAGAGAGGAGAGGAGGACAAAGAGAGAGAGGGCAGATAGAGGAGGAGAGGAGGACAAAGAGAGAGAGAGGACAGATAGAGGAGGAGAGGAGGACAAAGAGAGAGAGAGGGCAGATAGAGGAGGAGAGGAGGACAAAGAGAGAGAGGGCAGATAGAGGAGGAGAGGAGGACAAAGAGAGAGAGAGGACAGATAGAGGAGGAGAGGAGGACAAAGAGAGAGAGGGCAGATAGAGGAGGAGAGGAGGACAAAGAGAGAGAGGACAGATAGAGGAGGAGAGGAGGACAAAGAGAGAGAGAGAGGACAGATAGAGGAGGAGAGGAGGACAAAGAGAGAGAGAGGACAGATAGAGGAGGAGAGGAGGACAAAGAGAGAGAGAGGAAGATAGAGAGAGAGGAGAGGAGGACAAAGAGAGAGAGGGCAGATAGAGGAGGAGAGGAGGACAAAGAGAGAGAGAGGACAGATAGAGGAGGAGAGGAGGACAGAGAGAGAGAGGGCAGATAGAGGAGGAGAGGAGGACAAAGAGAGAGAGGGCAGATAGAGGCGGAGAGGAGGACAAAGAGAGAGAGAGGACAGATAGAGGAGGAGAGGAGGACAAAGAGAGAGAGAGGACAGATAGAGGAGGAGAGGAGGACAAAGAGAGAGAGGGCAGATAGAGGAGGAGAGGAGGACAAAGAGAGAGAGAGAGGGCAGATAGAGGAGGAGAGGAGGACAAAGAGAGAGAGAGAGGACAGATAGAGGAGGAGAGGAGGACAGAGAGAGAGAGGGCAGATAGAGGAGGAGAGGAGGACAAAGAGAGAGAGAGAGGGCAGATAGAGGAGGAGAGGAGGACAAAGAGAGAGAGGGCAGATAGAGGAGGAGAGGAGGACAGAGAGAGAGAGAGGACAGATAGAGGAGGAGAGGAGGACAAAGAGAGAGAGAGGACAGATAGAGGAGGAGAGGAGGACAAAGAGAGAGAGAGGACAGATAGAGGAGGAGAGGAGGACAAAGAGAGAGAGAGGACAGATAGAGGAGGAGAGGAGGACAAAGAGAGAGAGAGGGCAGATAGAGGAGGAGAGGAGGACAAAGAGAGAGAGGACAGATAGAGGAGGAGAGGAGGACAAAGAGAGAGAGGACAGATAGAGGAGGAGAGGAGGACAAAGAGAGAGAGGACAGATAGAGGAGGAGAGGAGGACAAAGAGAGAGAGGACAGATAGAGGAGGAGAGGAGGACAAAGAGAGAGAGAGGACAGATAGAGGAGGAGAGGAGGACAAAGAGAGAGAGAGAGGACAGATAGAGGAGGAGAGGAGGACAAAGAGAGAGAGAGGACAGATAGAGGAGGAGAGGAGGACAAAGAGAGAGAGGGCAGATAGAGGAGGAGAGGAGGACAGAGAGAGAGAGAGAGGACAGATAGAGGAGGAGAGGAGGACAGAGAGAGAGAGGGCAGATAGAGGAGGAGAGGAGGACAAAGAGAGAGAGAGAGGGCAGATAGAGGAGGAGAGGAGGACAAAGAGAGAGAGAGGACAGATAGAGGAGGAGAGGAGGACAAAGAGAGAGAGAGGACAGATAGAGGAGGAGAGGAGGACAAAGAGAGAGAGGGCAGATAGAGGAGGAGAGGAGGACAAAGAGAGAGAGAGAGGGCAGATAGAGGAGAGGAGGACAAAGAGAGAGAGAGGACAGATAGAGGAGGAGAGGAGGACAAAGAGAGAGAGGGCAGATAGAGGAGGAGAGGAGGACAAAGAGAGAGAGAGAGGACAGATAGAGGAGGAGAGGAGGACAAAGAGAGAGAGGGCAGATAGAGGAGGAGAGGAGGACAAAGAGAGAGAGGGCAGATAGAGGAGGAGAGGAGGACAAAGAGAGAGAGAGAGGACAGATAGAGGAGGAGAGGAGGACAAAGAGAGAGAGAGAGGACAGATAGAGGAGGAGAGGAGGACAAAGAGAGAGAGAGAGGACAGATAGAGGAGGAGAGGAGGACAAAGAGAGAGAGGACAGATAGAGGAGGAGAGGAGGACAAAGAGAGAGAGAGGACAGATAGAGGAGGAGAGGAGGACAAAGAGAGAGAGGACAGATAGAGGAGGAGAGGAGGACAAAGAGAGAGAGAGAGGACAGATAGAGGAGGAGAGGAGGACAAAGAGAGAGAGGACAGATAGAGGAGGAGAGGAGGACAAAGAGAGAGAGAGGACAGATAGAGGAGGAGAGGAGGACAAAGAGAGAGAGAGGACAGATAGAGGAGGAGAGGAGGACAAAGAGAGAGAGAGGACAGATAGAGGAGGAGAGGAGGACAAAGAGAGAGAGAGAGAGAGAGGAGGAGAGGAGGACAAAGAGAGAGAGGGCAGATAGAGGAGGAGAGGAGGACAAAGAGAGAGAGAGGACAGATAGAGGGGGAGAGGAGGACAAAGAGAGAGAGAGAGAGAGAGGACAGATAGAGGAGGAGAGGAGGACAGAGAGAGAGAGGGCAGATAGAGGAGGAGAGGAGGACAAAGAGAGAGAGAGAGGACAGATAGAGGAGGAGAGGAGGACAAAGAGAGAGAGGGCAGATAGAGGAGGAGAGGAGGACAAAGAGAGAGAGAGAGAGGACAGATAGAGGAGGAGAGGAGGACAAAGAGAGAGAGAGGACAGATAGAGGAGGAGAGGAGGACAAAGAGAGAGAGAGGACAGATAGAGGAGGAGAGGAGGACAAAGAGAGAGAGAGGACAGATAGAGGAGGAGAGGAGGACAGAGAGAGAGAGGACAGATAGAGGAGGAGAGGAGGACAAAGAGAGAGAGAGGACAGATAGAGGAGGAGAGGAGGACAAAGAGAGAGAGAGGACAGATAGAGGAGGAGAGGAGGACAAAGAGAGAGAGGACAGATAGAGGAGGAGAGGAGGACAAAGAGAGAGAGGGCAGATAGAGGAGGAGAGGAGGACAGAGAGAGAGAGAGGACAGATAGAGGAGGAGAGGAGGACAAAGAGAGAGAGGGCAGATAGAGGAGGAGAGGAGGACAAAGAGAGAGAGGGCAGATAGAGGAGGAGAGGAGGACAGAGAGAGAGAGAGAGGACAGATAGAGGAGGAGAGGAGGACAAAGAGAGAGAGGGCAGATAGAGGAGGAGAGGAGGACAAAGAGAGAGAGAGGACAGATAGAGGAGGAGAGGAGGACAGAGAGAGAGAGAGAGGGCAGATAGAGGAGGAGAGGAGGACAAAGAGAGAGAGGACAGATAGAGGAGGAGAGGAGGACAGAGAGAGAGAGAGGACAGATAGAGGAGGAGAGGAGGACAAAGAGAGAGAGAGGGCAGATAGAGGAGGAGAGGAGGACAAAGAGAGAGAGAGGACAGATAGAGGAGGAGAGGAGGACAAAGAGAGAGAGAGGACAGATAGAGGAGGAGAGGAGGACAAAGAGAGAGAGAGAGGACAGATAGAGGAGGAGAGGAGGACAAAGAGAGAGAGGACAGATAGAGGAGGAGAGGAGGACAAAGAGAGAGAGAGGACAGATAGAGGAGGAGAGGAGGACAAAGAGAGAGAGAGGCAGATAGAGGAGGAGAGGAGGACAAAGAGAGAGAGAGGGCAGATAGAGGAGGAGAGGAGGACAAAGAGAGAGAGGGCAGATAGAGGAGGAGAGGAGGACAAAGAGAGAGAGAGAGGACAGATAGAGGAGGAGAGGAGGACAAAGAGAGAGAGAGAGAGAGGACAGATAGAGGAGGAGAGGAGGACAAAGAGAGAGAGAGAGGGCAGATAGAGGAGGAGAGGAGGACAAAGAGAGAGAGAGAGGACAGATAGAGGAGGAGAGGAGGACAGAGAGAGAGAGAGAGGGCAGATAGAGGAGGAGAGGAGGACAAAGAGAGAGAGGGCAGATAGAGGAGGAGAGGAGGACAAAGAGAGAGAGAGGACAGATAGAGGAGGAGAGGAGGACAAAGAGAGAGAGAGAGGGCAGATAGAGGAGGAGAGGAGGACAGAGAGAGAGAGGACAGATAGAGGAGGAGAGGAGGACAAAGAGAGAGAGAGGGCAGATAGAGGAGGAGAGGAGGACAAAGAGAGAGAGGGCAGATAGAGGAGGAGAGGAGGACAAAGAGAGAGAGGGCAGATAGAGGAGGAGAGGAGGACAGAGAGAGAGAGAGGACAGATAGAGGAGGAGAGGAGGACAGAGAGAGAGAGAGGGCAGATAGAGGAGGAGAGGAGGACAAAGAGAGAGAGAGGACAGATAGAGGAGGAGAGGAGGACAAAGAGAGAGAGAGAGAGGGCAGATAGAGGAGGAGAGGAGGACAAAGAGAGAGAGGGCAGATAGAGGAGGAGAGGAGGACAGAGAGAGAGAGAGGGCAGATAGAGGAGGAGAGGAGGACAAAGAGAGAGAGAGAGGGCAGATAGAGGAGGAGAGGAGGACAAAGAGAGAGAGGGCAGATAGAGGAGGAGAGGAGGACAAAGAGAGAGAGAGAGGGCAGATATAGGAGGAGAGGAGGACAAAGAGAGAGAGGGCAGATAGAGGAGGAGAGGAGGACAAAGAGAGAGAGGGCAGATAGAGGAGGAGAGGAGGACAAAGAGAGAGAGAGGACAGATAGAGGAGGAGAGGAGGACAGAGAGAGAGAGAGGGCAGATAGAGGAGGAGAGGAGGACAAAGAGAGAGAGAGGGCAGATAGAGGAGGAGAGGAGGACAAAGAGAGAGAGAGGACAGATAGAGGAGGAGAGGAGGACAAAGAGAGAGAGAGGACAGATAGAGGAGGAGAGGAGGACAAAGAGAGAGAGAGGACAGATAGAGGAGGAGAGGAGGACAAAGAGAGAGAGAGAGGGCAGATAGAGGAGGAGAGGAGGACAAAGAGAGAGAGAGAGGGCAGATAGAGGAGGAGAGGAGGACAAAGAGAGAGAGAGGACAGATAGAGGAGGAGAGGAGGACAAAGAGAGAGAGAGAGGGCAGATAGAGGAGGAGAGGAGGACAAAGAGAGAGAGAGGACAGATAGAGGAGGAGAGGAGGACAAAGAGAGAGAGAGGGCAGATAGAGGAGGAGAGGAGGACAAAGAGAGAGAGAGGACAGATAGAGGAGGAGAGGAGGACAAAGAGAGAGAGATAGGACAGATAGAGGAGGAGAGGAGGACAAAGAGAGAGAGAGAGAGAGGAGAGGAGGACAAAGCGAGAGAGGGCAGATAGAGGAGGAGAGGAGGACAAAGAGAGAGAGAGGACAGATAGAGGAGGAGAGGAGGACAAAGAGAGAGAGGACAGATAGAGGAGGAGAGGAGGACAAAGAGAGAGAGAGAGGACAGATAGAGGAGGAGAGGAGGACAAAGAGAGAGAGAGAGGGCAGATAGAGGAGGAGAGGAGGACAGAGAGAGAGAGGGCAGATAGAGGAGGAGAGGAGGACAGAGAGAGAGAGAGGACAGATAGAGGAGGAGAGGAGGACAAAGAGAGAGAGGACAGATAGAGGAGGAGAGGAGGACAAAGAGAGAGAGAGAGAGAGAGAGAGGAGAGGAGGACAAAGAGAGAGAGAGGACAGATAGAGGAGGAGAGGAGGACAAAGAGAGAGAGAGAGGACAGATAGAGGAGGAGAGGAGGACAAAGAGAGAGAGAGAGAGAGAGAGAGGAGAGGAGGACAAAGAGAGAGAGAGGACAGATAGAGGAGGAGAGGAGGACAAAGAGAGAGAGAGAGGACAGATAGAGGAGGAGAGGAGGACAAAGAGAGAGAGAGAGGACAGATAGAGGAGGAGAGGAGGACAAAGAGAGAGAGAGAGAGGAGAGGAGGACAAAGAGAGAGAGAGGACAGATAGAGGAGGAGAGGAGGACAAAGAGAGAGAGAGAGGACAGATAGAGGAGGAGAGGAGGACAAAGAGAGAGAGAGAGGACAGATAGAGGAGGAGAGGAGGACAAAGAGAGAGAGAGGACAGATAGAGGAGGAGAGGAGTACAAAGAGAGAGAGGACAGATAGAGGAGGAGAGGAGGACAAAGAGAGAGAGAGAGGACAGATAGAGGAGGAGAGGAGGACAAAGAGAGAGAGGGCAGATAGAGGAGGAGAGGAGGACAAAGAGAGAGAGGGCAGATAGAGGAGGAGAAGAGGACAAAGAGAGAGAGAGGACAGATAGAGAAGGAGAGGAGGACAAAGAGAGAGAGAGAGAGAGGAGAGGAGGACAAAGAGAGAGAGAGGACAGATAGAGGAGGAGAGGAGGACAAAGAGAGAGAGGGCAGATAGAGGAGGAGAGGAGGACAGAGAGAGAGAGAGGACAGATAGAGGAGGAGAGGAGGACAGAGAGAGAGAGGACAGATAGAGGAGGAGAGGAGGACAAAGAGAGAGAGAGGGGACAGATAGAGGAGGAGAGGAGGACAAAGAGAGAGAGAGAGGACAGATAGAGGAGGAGAGGAGGACAAAGAGAGAGAGAGAGGACAGATAGAGGAGGAGAGGAGGACAAAGAGAGAGAGAGGACAGATAGAGGAGGAGAGGAGGACAAAGAGAGAGAGAGGACAGATAGAGGAGGAGAGGAGGACAAAGAGAGAGAGAGGACAGATAGAGGAGGAGAGGAGGACAAAGAGAGAGAGAGGACAGATAGAGGAGGAGAGGAGGACAAAGAGAGAGAGAGAGAGAGGACAGATAGAGGAGGAGAGGAGGACAAAGAGAGAGAGAGGACAGATAGAGGAGGAGAGGAGGACAAAGAGAGAGAGAGGACAGATAGAGGAGGAGAGGAGGACAAAGAGAGAGAGAGGACAGATAGAGGAGGAGAGGAGGACAAAGAGAGAGAGAGGACAGATAGAGGAGGAGAGGAGGACAAAGAGAGAGAGAGAGGACAGATAGAGGAGGAGAGGAGGACAAAGAGAGAGAGAGGACAGATAGAGGAGGAGAGGAGGACAAAGAGAGAGAGAGGACAGATAGAGGAGGAGAGGAGGACAAAGAGAGAGAGAGAGGGCAGATAGAGGAGGAGAGGAGGACAGAGAGAGAGAGGACAGATAGAGGAGGAGAGGAGGACAGAGAGAGAGAGAGAGGGCAGATAGAGGAGGAGAGGAGGACAAAGAGAGAGAGAGAGAGAGAGAGGACAGATAGAGGAGGACAAAGAGAGAGAGGACAGATAGAGGAGGAGAGGAGGACAAAGAGAGAGAGAGAGGACAGATAGAGGAGGAGAGGAGGACAAAGAGAGAGAGAGAGATAGAGGAGGAGAGGAGGACAAAGAGAGAGAGAGAGAGAGGAGAGGAGGACAAAGAGAGAGAGAGAGAGAGGAGAGGAGGACAAAGAGAGAGAGGGCAGATAGAGGAGGAGAGGAGGACAAAGAGAGAGAGGGCAGATAGAGGAGGAGAGGAGGACAAAGAGAGAGAGAGGACAGATAGAGGAGGAGAGGAGGACAAAGAGAGAGAGAGGACAGATAGAGGAGGAGAGGAGGACAAAGAGAGAGAGAGGACAGATAGAGGAGGAGAGGAGGACAAAGAGAGAGAGAGAGAGAGGAGGAGAGGAGGACAAAGAGAGAGAGAGGACAGATAGAGGAGGAGAGGAGGACAAAGAGAGAGAGAGGACAGATAGAGGAGGAGAGGAGGTGATCCGGACAAAGGTGGCTTTAGCACAAAGCCAATTGTAGCTCTCTGTGGCTTGTGAATGTACAACAGCTGTGGCGAAGGACATGGCTGAGACATTCTCTGAGGCTTAAGTGTGTGTGTGTGTGTGTGTGTGTGTGTGTGTGTGTGTGTGTGTGTGTGTGTGTGTGTGTGTGTGTGTGTGTGTGAGAGTGTGTGTGTGTGTGTGTGCATGTGTGTGTGTTCTACAACTGAGACGTTCTCTAGCCTCCAACAGTCACAGTAAGATCACAGCTTCCTGTAACCCTAAACCTGACCCTGACCCATGCCAAGAACCCTTGCGTGTGTGTGTGTGTGTGTACGTGGGAGTGTGTGTGTGTGTGTGTGTGTGTGTGTGTGTGTGTGTGTGTGTGTGTGTGTGTGTGTGTGTGTGTGTCTCAGTAGCCAGATGACCCTTTGTTCAGTGGACAGTTGGCGGCAAATTACAATCACAAACCTTTATGAGCAGGTTATTATCAGCATGGCTAAATGTAGATGTAATAGTACCAACTGTTTGTTATGGTAATTAGGAAGTAGTAAAGTACCATGTCAAGAGAAGCGATGTCAGTTATATGTGTAAACAACATCGTAGATGCAAAGTGCCATGCCTGTGAGCCGCCTCTAGGGGCAGCGTGGGGTCATGTCTCACCATCTTGCCACCCGTCCCGTGACTCCTCAGCAGCTGCTGGGCATCATGGATGGCCTGGGTTACTACGTCCCCTTCTCCTAGGAAACCTAGAGGGGGGGGGGGAGAGAGGGGGGATGGAGAGGGGGGGAGAGAGAGGGGGGGGAGAGGAGAGAGGGGGGAGGAGAGAGAGGGGGGAGAGGGGGGAGGAGAGAGAGGGGGGAGAGAGGAGAGAGGGGGGGGAGAGAGGGGGGAGGGAGGAGAGAGAGGGAGGAGGGAGGAGAGAGACAGAGAGGGAGAGGGAGAGGGGGGAGAGAGAGGGAGGGGGGAGAGAGAGAGGAGAGAGAGGGAGGGGGGAGAGAGGGGGGGGGGAGAGAGGGAGAGGGGGGGAGAGACGGAGAGATAGGGGGGGAAAGGGGGAGAGAGAGAGAGTGAGATAATGGTATTGTATGTCATCAAAGCACATTATAATAAGAGGCTGTTAAAGTTAACGCGGCATTAACGCACAATTCTATTAACGCCACTATTTTTTTAACTCACGATTAACTTTTTAGAAAAATAAAAGATTTAATTTTAATTTTTTTTTACTAGACTTCACTCAGGTGTATTATCGATACTCTCATTGATACTATGTTTGTTTCTGACTCAAAGTGTGTGTGTGTGTGTGTGTGTGTGTAGGTGTGTAGGTGTGTAGGTGTGTGTGTGTGTGTGTGTGTGTGTGTGTGTGTGTGTGTGTGTGTGTGTGTGTGTGTGTGAGAGATAGAGAGAGAGAGAGAGAGAGAGAGAGAGAGATGAGGGGGGAGAGATGAGGAAGGGGCAAGAGAGAAACAGAGCTGGGAGAGTGTGTGTGAGAGAGAGAGGGGGGGTGTGAGTCCTCAGCCCTTGTGTGGGTGAATGTAACAAGTTCCTAACGTTTTCTTCCCCCTATTATTTCATGCACACTTTATTCATCGTTTTAAATGATTATTTTCTTTTAAGTTATTTTGTGCATCACTCTGTTTTGAATTCGATGCAAATTTGCAATGCATGAGGGTCATCCTTTTGTGTTAAATGGCTGCATAAAGCAAGCATTTGTTGACTCTCATGTTGATAAGAGCATTAAAACTTGGAACTTGAAAAAGATCCGTTTAAGGTAGATAAAAATCTTTTTTAATAAAAATGCGATTAATTTGCGATTAATCGCGAGTTAACTATGGACAATCATGCGATTAATCAGATTAAATATTTCAATCGATTGACAGCACTAAATAAGATATAAACATTATGTTACACTTTGCTAACTTGCTGGCAATAGGTGTCTAGTGTCAGCAGCAGCTCTAGTGTCAGCAGCTCTAGTGTCAGCAGCAGCTCTAGTGTCAGCAGCAGCTCTAGTGTCAGCAGCTCTAGTGTCAGCAGCAGCTCTAGTGTCAGCAGCAGCTCTAGTGTCAGCAGCAGCTCTAGTGTCAGCAGCAGCTCTAGTGTCAGCAGCTCTAGTGTCAGCAGCTCTAGTGTCAGCAGCTCTAGTGTCAGCAGCAGCTCTAGTGTCAGCAGCAGCTCTAGTGTCAGCAGCTCTAGTGTCAGCAGCTCTAGTGTCAGCAGCTCTAGTGTCAGCAGCTCTAGTGTCAGCAGCTCTAGTGTCAGCAGCAGCTCTAGTGTCAGCAGCAGCTCTAGTGTCAGCAGCAGCTCTAGTGTCAGCAGCTCTAGTGTCAGCAGCAGCTCTAGTGTCAGCAGCTCTAGTGTCAGCAGCAGCTCTAGTGTCAGCAGCTCTAGTGTCAGCAGCTCTAGTGTCAGCAGCTCTAGTGTCAGCAGCAGCTCTAGTGTCAGCAGCTCTAGTGTCAGCAGCTCTAGTGTCAGCAGCTCTAGTGTCAGCAGCAGCTCTAGTGTCAGCAGCTCTAGTGTCAGCAGCTCTAGTGTCAGCAGCAGCTCTAGTGTCAGCAGCTCTAGTGTCAGCAGCAGCTCTAGTGTCAGCAGCTCTAGTGTCAGCAGCTCTAGTGTCAGCAGCTCTAGTGTCAGCAGCTCTAGTGTCAGCAGCAGCTCTAGTGTCAGCAGCAGCTCTAGTGTCAGCAGCTCTAGTGTCAGCAGCAGCTCTAGTGTCAGCAGCTCTAGTGTCAGCAGCTCTAGTGTCAGCAGCTCTAGTGTCAGCAGCAGCTCTAGTGTCAGCAGCTCTAGTGTCAGCAGCTCTAGTGTCAGCAGCTCTAGTGTCAGCAGCAGCTCTAGTGTCAGCAGCTCTAGTGTCAGCAGCAGCTCTAGTGTCAGCAGCTCTAGTGTCAGCAGCTCTAGTGTCAGCAGCTCTAGTAGCTCTAGTGTCAGCAGCAGCTCTAGTGTCAGCAGCAGCTCTAGTGTCAGCAGCAGCTCTAGTGTCAGCAGCAGCTCTAGTGTCAGCAGCTCTAGTGTCAGCAGCAGCTCTAGTGTCAGCAGCTCTAGTGTCAGCAGCAGCTCTAGTGTCAGCAGCAGCTCTAGTGTCAGCAGCTCTAGTGTCAGCAGCTCTAGTGTCAGCAGCAGCTCTAGTGTCAGCAGCTCTAGTGTCAGCAGCAGCTCTAGTGTCAGCAGCTCTAGTGTCAGCAGCAGCTCTAGTGTCAGCAGCAGCTCTAGTGTCAGCAGCAGCTCTAGTGTCAGCAGCAGCTCTAGTGTCAGCAGCTCTAGTGTCAGCAGCTCTAGTGTCAGCAGCTCTAGTGTCAGCAGCTCTAGTGTCAGCAGCAGCTCTAGTGTCAGCAGCTCTAGTGTCAGCAGCTCTAGTGTCAGCAGCTCTAGTGTCAGCAGCAGCTCTAGTGTCAGCAGCTCTAGTGTCAGCAGCAGCTCTAGTGTCAGCAGCAGCTCTAGTGTCAGCAGCAGCTCTAGTGTCAGCAGCTCTAGTGTCAGCAGCAGCTCTAGTGTCAGCAGCTCTAGTGTCAGCAGCTCTAGTGTCAGCAGCTCTAGTGTCAGCAGCAGCTCTAGTGTCAGCAGCAGCTCTAGTGTCAGCAGCAGCTCTAGTGTCAGCAGCAGCTCTAGTGTCAGCAGCTCTAGTGTCAGCAGCAGCTCTAGTGTCAGCAGCAGCTCTAGTGTCAGCAGCTCTAGTGTCAGCAGCAGCTCTAGTGTCAGCAGCTCTAGTGTCAGCAGCTCTAGTGTCAGCAGCAGCTCTAGTGTCAGCAGCAGCTCTAGTGTCAGCAGCTCTAGTGTCAGCAGCAGCTCTAGTGTCAGCAGCTCTAGTGTCAGCAGCTCTAGTGTCAGCAGCTCTAGTGTCAGCAGCTCTAGTGTCAGCAGCAGCTCTAGTGTCAGCAGCTCTAGTGTCAGCAGCAGCTCTAGTGTCAGCAGCAGCTCTAGTGTCAGCAGCAGCTCTAGTGTCAGCAGCAGCTCTAGTGTCAGCAGCAGCTCTAGTGTCAGCAGCAGCTCTAGTGTCAGCAGCTCTAGTGTCAGCAGCTCTAGTGTCAGCAGCAGCTCTAGTGTCAGCAGCTCTAGTGTCAGCAGCAGCTCTAGTGTCAGCAGCAGCTCTAGTGTCAGCAGCTCTAGTGTCAGCAGCTCTAGTGTCAGCAGCTCTAGTGTCAGCAGCAGCTCTAGTGTCAGCAGCTCTAGTGTCAGCAGCTCTAGTGTCAGCAGCTCTAGTGTCAGCAGCTCTAGTGTCAGCAGCAGCTCTAGTGTCAGCAGCTCTAGTGTCAGCAGCAGCTCTAGTGTCAGCAGCAGCTCTAGTGTCAGCAGCAGCTCTAGTGTCAGCAGCAGCTCTAGTGTCAGCAGCTCTAGTGTCAGCAGCTCTAGTGTCAGCAGCTCTAGTGTCAGCAGCAGCTCTAGTGTCAGCAGCAGCTCTAGTGTCAGCAGCAGCTCTAGTGTCAGCAGCAGCTCTAGTGTCAGCAGCAGCTCTAGTGTCAGCAGCTCTAGTGTCAGCAGCTCTAGTGTCAGCAGCAGCTCTAGTGTCAGCAGCTCTAGTGTCAGCAGCAGCTCTAGTGTCAGCAGCTCTAGTGTCAGCAGCTCTAGTGTCAGCAGCAGCTCTAGTGTCAGCAGCAGCTCTAGTGTCAGCAGCTCTAGTGTCAGCAGCTCTAGTGTCAGCAGCAGCTCTAGTGTCAGCAGCTCTAGTGTCAGCAGCAGCTCTAGTGTCAGCAGCTCTAGTGTCAGCAGCTCTAGTGTCAGCAGCTCTAGTGTCAGCAGCTCTAGTGTCAGCAGCTCTAGTGTCAGCAGCAGCTCTAGTGTCAGCAGCAGCTCTAGTGTCAGCAGCTCTAGTGTCAGCAGCAGCTCTAGTGTCAGCAGCAGCTCTAGTGTCAGCAGCAGCTCTAGTGTCAGCAGCTCTAGTGTCAGCAGCTCTAGTGTCAGCAGCTCTAGTGTCAGCAGCAGCTCTAGTGTCAGCAGCAGCTCTAGTGTCAGCAGCAGCTCTAGTGTCAGCAGCTCTAGTGTCAGCAGCTCTAGTGTCAGCAGCAGCTCTAGTGTCAGCAGCTCTAGTGTCAGCAGCTCTAGTGTCAGCAGCAGCTCTAGTGTCAGCAGCAGCTCTAGTGTCAGCAGCAGCTCTAGTGTCAGCAGCAGCTCTAGTGTCAGCAGCAGCTCTAGTGTCAGCAGCTCTAGTGTCAGCAGCTCTAGTGTCAGCAGCTCTAGTGTCAGCAGCTCTAGTGTCAGCAGCTCTAGTGTCAGCAGCTCTAGTGTCAGCAGCAGCTCTAGTGTCAGCAGCAGCTCTAGTGTCAGCAGCTCTAGTGTCAGCAGCAGCTCTAGTGTCAGCAGCTCTAGTGTCAGCAGCTCTAGTGTCAGCAGCTCTAGTGTCAGCAGCAGCTCTAGTGTCAGCAGCAGCTCTAGTGTCAGCAGCAGCTCTAGTGTCAGCAGCTCTAGTGTCAGCAGCTCTAGTGTCAGCAGCAGCTCTAGTGTCAGCAGCTCTAGTGTCAGCAGCTCTAGTGTCAGCAGCAGCTCTAGTGTCAGCAGCTCTAGTGTCAGCAGCTCTAGTGTCAGCAGCAGCTCTAGTGTCAGCAGCTCTAGTGTCAGCAGCAGCTCTAGTGTCAGCAGCTCTAGTGTCAGCAGCTCTAGTGTCAGCAGCTCTAGTGTCAGCAGCTCTAGTGTCAGCAGCAGCTCTAGTGTCAGCAGCAGCTCTAGTGTCAGCAGCAGCTCTAGTGTCAGCAGCTCTAGTGTCAGCAGCAGCTCTAGTGTCAGCAGCAGCTCTAGTGTCAGCAGCAGCTCTAGTGTCAGCAGCTCTAGTGTCAGCAGCAGCTCTAGTGTCAGCAGCTCTAGTGTCAGCAGCTCTAGTGTCAGCAGCTCTAGTGTCAGCAGCAGCTCTAGTGTCAGCAGCTCTAGTGTCAGCAGCAGCTCTAGTGTCAGCAGCAGCTCTAGTGTCAGCAGCTCTAGTGTCAGCAGCAGCTCTAGTGTCAGCAGCAGCTCTAGTGTCAGCAGCTCTAGTGTCAGCAGCTCTAGTGTCAGCAGCAGCTCTAGTGTCAGCAGCTCTAGTGTCAGCAGCAGCTCTAGTGTCAGCAGCTCTAGTGTCAGCAGCTCTAGTGTCAGCAGCTCTAGTGTCAGCAGCAGCTCTAGTGTCAGCAGCTCTAGTGTCAGCAGCAGCTCTAGTGTCAGCAGCAGCTCTAGTGTCAGCAGCTCTAGTGTCAGCAGCTCTAGTGTCAGCAGCTCTAGTGTCAGCAGCTCTAGTGTCAGCAGCAGCTCTAGTGTCAGCAGCAGCTCTAGTGTCAGCAGCAGCTCTAGTGTCAGCAGCAGCTCTAGTGTCAGCAGCAGCTCTAGTGTCAGCAGCTCTAGTGTCAGCAGCAGCTCTAGTGTCAGCAGCTCTAGTGTCAGCAGCTCTAGTGTCAGCAGCTCTAGTGTCAGCAGCAGCTCTAGTGTCAGCAGCAGCTCTAGTGTCAGCAGCTCTAGTGTCAGCAGCTCTAGTGTCAGCAGCTCTAGTGTCAGCAGCAGCTCTAGTGTCAGCAGCAGCTCTAGTGTCAGCAGCTCTAGTGTCAGCAGCAGCTCTAGTGTCAGCAGCTCTAGTGTCAGCAGCAGCTCTAGTGTCAGCAGCTCTAGTGTCAGCAGCAGCTCTAGTGTCAGCAGCTCTAGTGTCAGCAGCTCTAGTGTCAGCAGCTCTAGTGTCAGCAGCTCTAGTGTCAGCAGCAGCTCTAGTGTCAGCAGCAGCTCTAGTGTCAGCAGCTCTAGTGTCAGCAGCAGCTCTAGTGTCAGCAGCTCTAGTGTCAGCAGCTCTAGTGTCAGCAGCTCTAGTGTCAGCAGCAGCTCTAGTGTCAGCAGCAGCTCTAGTGTCAGCAGCTCTAGTGTCAGCAGCAGCTCTAGTGTCAGCAGCAGCTCTAGTGTCAGCAGCAGCTCTAGTGTCAGCAGCTCTAGTGTCAGCAGCTCTAGTGTCAGCAGCAGCTCTAGTGTCAGCAGCTCTAGTGTCAGCAGCTCTAGTGTCAGCAGCTCTAGTGTCAGCAGCTCTAGTGTCAGCAGCTCTAGTGTCAGCAGCAGCTCTAGTGTCAGCAGCTCTAGTGTCAGCAGCAGCTCTAGTGTCAGCAGCTCTAGTGTCAGCAGCAGCTCTAGTGTCAGCAGCTCTAGTGTCAGCAGCAGCTCTAGTGTCAGCAGCTCTAGTGTCAGCAGCAGCTCTAGTGTCAGCAGCAGCTCTAGTGTCAGCAGCTCTAGTGTCAGCAGCTCTAGTGTCAGCAGCAGCTCTAGTGTCAGCAGCAGCTCTAGTGTCAGCAGCAGCTCTAGTGTCAGCAGCAGCTCTAGTGTCAGCAGCTCTAGTGTCAGCAGCAGCTCTAGTGTCAGCAGCAGCTCTAGTGTCAGCAGCAGCTCTAGTGTCAGCAGCTCTAGTGTCAGCAGCTCTAGTGTCAGCAGCAGCTCTAGTGTCAGCAGCTCTAGTGTCAGCAGCAGCTCTAGTGTCAGCAGCTCTAGTGTCAGCAGCAGCTCTAGTGTCAGCAGCAGCTCTAGTGTCAGCAGCTCTAGTGTCAGCAGCTCTAGTGTCAGCAGCAGCTCTAGTGTCAGCAGCTCTAGTGTCAGCAGCTCTAGTGTCAGCAGCTCTAGTGTCAGCAGCTCTAGTGTCAGCAGCAGCTCTAGTGTCAGCAGCAGCTCTAGTGTCAGCAGCAGCTCTAGTGTCAGCAGCAGCTCTAGTGTCAGCAGCAGCTCTAGTGTCAGCAGCTCTAGTGTCAGCAGCTCTAGTGTCAGCAGCTCTAGTGTCAGCAGCTCTAGTGTCAGCAGCAGCTCTAGTGTCAGCAGCTCTAGTGTCAGCAGCTCTAGTGTCAGCAGCTCTAGTGTCAGCAGCTCTAGTGTCAGCAGCAGCTCTAGTGTCAGCAGCTCTAGTGTCAGCAGCTCTAGTGTCAGCAGCTCTAGTGTCAGCAGCAGCTCTGGTGTCAGCAGCTCTAGTGTCAGCAGCTCTAGTGTCAGCAGCTCTAGTGTCAGCAGCAGCTCTAGTGTCAGCAGCAGCTCTAGTGTCAGCAGCTCTAGTGTCAGCAGCAGCTCTAGTGTCAGCAGCTCTAGTGTCAGCAGCAGCTCTAGTGTCAGCAGCAGCTCTAGTGTCAGCAGCAGCTCTAGTGTCAGCAGCTCTAGTGTCAGCAGCAGCTCTAGTGTCAGCAGCAGCTCTAGTGTCAGCAGCTCTAGTGTCAGCAGCAGCTCTAGTGTCAGCAGCTCTAGTGTCAGCAGCAGCTCTAGTGTCAGCAGCTCTAGTGTCAGCAGCTCTAGTGTCAGCAGCTCTAGTGTCAGCAGCAGCTCTAGTGTCAGCAGCTCTAGTGTCAGCAGCTCTAGTGTCAGCAGCAGCTCTAGTGTCAGCAGCTCTAGTGTCAGCAGCTCTAGTGTCAGCAGCAGCTCTAGTGTCAGCAGCTCTAGTGTCAGCAGCTCTAGTGTCAGCAGCAGCTCTAGTGTCAGCAGCTCTAGTGTCAGCAGCTCTGCGAGGAACAGCGACTCACTCAGGGTCCGGGGGGGACTGTTGTGCGACAGCTCTCTCTGGATGTCCCTGGGTCTGTAGGCCCCCTGCGGCGGCAGCGGGCCCAGGTCGAAGCCCTGCGGGCTGGGCGTCTTCCCCAGCTCCAGGCCCTTGGGCTTGGAGGTCAGGTTCAAGGGCTGACTGGCTTCCTGCACACAATCACACGGCAACGGCAGATGATCAGGGTGTGGTCCGTGACGCACACTACTCGCGTGTACATATACACGCACGCACGCCGCACACACACACACACACACACAGAGAAAAGGGTGTGTACTGTACTGCAAGGTTAGGGTTATACGTGACAGATCTGGCGGCAGAGCAGATCACTCACACCTTTGTCTTTTGTCTCGTCTTTCATTCACTCTTTCCTCTTCCCTTTGTCTGTTAAGTTGTTGGCTTTACTCTTACTTGAGAACCAGCAGCGCAGAGCACTGCACAACAACCACAGCTATTGTGGACAGGGGTGTGGTATGTGCTGTGTTTGCCATCCCAGTCACCTCACATATTCATTGTCATCTTGACGCAGAGGGCTTCCATATGCACACGCACACACACACACACACACACACACACACACACACACACACACACACACACACACACACACACACACACACACACACACACACACACACACACACACACACACACACACACACACACACACACACACACACACACACACACACACACACACACACACACACACACACACACACACACACACACACACACACACACACACACCAGTGGGCAGGGATATCCAACTACTAGGAACCTACAGTAGTAGCTGACTCCCACCTACAAGGACAATAGTATACTTACCTTATGCATACCGCACCTTACGTGAATACTGTATACTACACCAGAGCATAATATTTAGCATTTAGCATTTTTAGCATTAGATTATATATTAGATTTAGATTATATATTGTAACTATATTTATTGTGTTTATGAGAGGGCATACATACCCACAACTCGCACCTTCTTGCCCATATGCGCATGTCCAGAGTTAATTATATTGTATAAAGTTTACACTGCCTTTTTATTCTATTTTTACTTCTCCACTGTACTATAATTCTGTGACCTGTACCTGTATGTCTTCTACTACCTGTACCCCCCCCCCCTCCTGCTATGATGCCTGAATTTCCCCAAGGGGATCAATAAAGGAATATCTTATCTCATCTTTCCTCCTAGAAGACACTTCAGTGGAGCTCACCTAGGCATGAACTGGTTATTTAACGAGACGTTGTTTTTCATGTATGAATGTATAATATAAAATACTATTCCATAATATTATTAGGTAATAATATTATTCGATGCCTGGTTTCGGTCACACGCTGTCCTCCTGGTGAACTTGCCTCTCACCACGTGTCTTTGTTTATTGACCATTATTCACACGGTGTAGAGGAACCCAACCCCAGCGTGACATCAGAGCAAAATGGCCACCGTGTGAATTATGGTAAAATCTTTTATGAAGCTCGTTTTTAAAAACACAGCTTTCCTCACAGCAGTGGCGGAAGAAAGTACACAGTTCCTTTACTTAAGTAGACATACCCAGATAAAATACGCAAAATTCCACTTCAGTAAAAGTAGTAGAGTATTTGATCAAAAGTATGCATTTTACATGATATTTGTGTATTCCAGTGCTTGGGGTTCAGGTCCATTACTGTATATATAACCGTAATACAAATATTATTTTGTAATCCTAAACTGTTGTCTAAATAAGTAGTACTAGTAACTGATGGCTTCAGATACATGCAGTGGAGTAAAAAGTACAATGTTTCCTTTGGGATGTAGTGAAGTAAAAGTACAAGTACTTCAAAACTGTACTTAAGTGGCAGTCGAGTCAAACGACTTGAGTTACTCATCACCACCAGCTGATAAAAGGAATAGTTGTGGCTTTTATGGTAGAGACACTTGGCATCACTGAGGATCTTGGGAATATAGTTAGTTGCTACAAATAATTGGAACGTTGGGCTAAAATGAATTCAGAATATTGAAAAGCCCATGGATAAGTATTGACCCATCTCAAACCCCGCCCTCTTTGTGATTGGAGGATCAAGAGAAGAAGGCGGGGTTTGAGATGGGTAAATAATACCAAAACACCTTGTAAAAACAGAAGGTAGGGAAGAGTGTACGACGGTATAGTATAATACAAGTATAGGCCACCCCCGCTAAAATGGATTGATCCGCAACGGCCGTGGAAATACCTGTCGGAAGGAACCACCCGTCCTCTTGATGGGGGCGGAGTGGGGGTTGGGCAGCAGTTGCATGGGATAGTCCACTGCTGTTTGACGGTAGAAGAGAAGGCCTTACGACGACATTTCAGTGTATTAAAACATTTTTCATGCATTACGTAGTTTGTAATCATTAAACCAAAAAATGAATTGCTGCCCTGTACATTCCAGTGTGGTATCACCTGGTCTAAAAAAAATCATATTGCTAATAACTGATTGATTGATTGATTCTTTTATTTACGTGTCATGCACACAAAGTGCCCGACCCAAAAGTACTGTAGCAGTGTTCCATTATTACATTACACAGTACATTTAATCATCCAAATACAGATTACATAAATACAGACTACAGCTCGGTCTTAAACAAAGTATTGTGTCTTCTCTCCCAAGCTTGACAAGTAAAATCTGCTACAAAAAAACAGTTCCCTTCCTGAAGCACGACTGAAGTTGTTCATATTCATCCTGCTCAAGAAAATGAACATAAATGGACATTTTACTAAAATGTACTTCCCTTACGTCCTCGTAGACAAGACGGTAAACCTCATTCTCAGTTTCACCTCTAGCTCACACACCAAACAAAGTCTGTCCTCCTCTGGGGTGGCATCAAACCTGCCAGTCTCTAGGACTAGTGGCATCAAACCTGCCAGTCTCTAGGGCTAGTGGCATCAAACCTGCCAGTCTCTAGGACTAGTGGCATCAAACCTGCCAGTCTCTAGGGCTAGTGGCATCAAACCTGCCAGTCTCTAGGGCTAGTGGCATCAAACCTGCCGGTATCTAGGACTAGTGGCATCAAACCTGCCAGTCTCTAGGACTAGTGGTATTAAACCTGCCAGTCTCTAGGACTAGTGGTATCAAACCTGCCAGTCTCTAGGACTAGTGGTATTAAACCTGCCAGTCTATAGGACTAGTGGCATCAAACCTGCCGGTATCTAGGACTAGTGGCATCAAACCTGCCAGTCTCTAGGACTAGTGGTATTAAACCTGCCAGTCTCTAGGACTAGTGGTATTAAACCTGCCAGTCTCTAGGACTAGTGGCATCAAACCTGCCAGTCTCTAGGACTAGTGGCATTAAACCTGCCGGTCTCTAGGACTAGTGGCATTAAACCTGCCGGTCTCTAGGACTAGTGGCATCAAACCTGCCAGTCTCTAGGACTAGTGGTATTAAACCTGCCAGTCTCTAGGACTAGTGGCATCAAACCTGCCAGTCTCTAGGGCTAGTGGCATCAAACCTGCCAGTCTCTAGGACTAGTGGTATTAAACCTGCCAGTCTCTAGGACTAGTGGCATCAAACCTGCCGCTCTATAGGACTAGTGGCATTAAACCTGCCGGTCTCTAGGACTAGTGGCATCAAACCTGCCAGTCTCTAGGTCTAGTGGCATTAAACCTGCCGGTCTATAGGACTAGTGGCATCAAACCTGCCAGTCTCTAGGTCTAGTGGCATTAAACCTGTCGGTCTATAGGACTAGTGGCATCAAACCTGCCAGTCTCTAGGACTAGTGGCATTAAACCTGCCGGTCTATAGGACTAGTGGCATCAAACCTGCCAGTCTATAGGACTAGCGGCATTAAACCTGCCGGTCTATAGGACTAGTGGCATCAAACCTGCCAGTCTCTAGGTCTAGTGGCATTAAACCTGCCGGTCTATAGGACTAGTGGCATCAAACCTGCCAGTCTATAGGACTAGTGGTATTAAACCTGCCAGTCTCTAGGACTAGTGGCATCAAACCTGCCAGTCTATAGGACTAGTGGTATTAAACCTGCCAGTCTATAGGACTAGTGGCATTAAACCTGCCGGTCTATAGGACTAGTGGTATTAAACCTGCCGGTCTATAGGACTAGCGGCATTAAACCTGCCGGTCTCTAGGACTAGTGGCATCAAACCTGCCGGTCTCTAGGACTAGTGGCATTAAACCTGCCAGTCTCTAGGGCTAGTGGCATCAAACCTGCCAGTCTATAGGACTAGTGGTATTAAACCTGCCGGTCTATAGGACTAGTGGCATCAAACCTGCCAGTCTCTAGGACTAGTGGCATTAAACCTGCCGGTCTATAGGACTAGTGGCATCAAACCTGCCAGTCTATAGGACTAGTGGCATTAAACCTGCCAGTCTATAGGACTAGTGGCATCAAACCTGCCAGTCTCTAGGACTAGTGGTATTAAACCTGCCAGTCTCTAGGACTAGTGGCATCAAACCTGCCGGTCTATAGGACTAGTGGTATTAAACCTGCCAGTCTCTAGGACTAGTGGCATCAAACCTGCCGGTCTCTAGGACTAGTGGCATTAAACCTGCCAGTCTATAGGACTAGTGGCATCAAACCTGCCAGTCTCTAGGACTAGTGGCATTAAACCTGCCAGTCTCTAGGTCTAGTGGCATTAAACCTGCCGGTCTATAGGACTAGTGGCATCAAACCTGCCGGTCTATAGGACTAGTGGCATTAAACCTGCCGGTCTATAGGACTAGTGGCATCAAACCTGCCAGTCTCTAGGTCTAGTGGCATTAAACCTGCCAGTCTCTAGGTCTAGTGGCATTAAACCTGCCAGTCTCTAGGACTAGTGGTATTAAACCTGCCAGTCTCTAGGTCTAGTGGCATTAAACCTGCCAGTCTCTAGGTCTAGTGGCATTAAACCTGCCAGTCTCTAGGACTAGTGGTATTAAACCTGCCAGTCTATAGGACTAGTGGCATCAAACCTGCCAGTCTCTAGGACTAGTGGTATTAAACCTGCCAGTCTCTAGGACTAGTGGCATCAAACCTGCCGGTCTATAGGACTAGTGGCATCAAACCTGCCAGTCTATAGGACTAGTGGCATTAAACCTGCCAGTCTCTAGGTCTAGTGGCATTAAACCTGCCGGTCTCTAGGACTAGTGGTATTAAACCTGCCGGTCTCTAGGTCTAGTGGCATTAAACCTGCCAGTCTCTAGGACTAGTGGCATTAAACCTGCCAGTCTCTAGGTCTAGTGGTATTAAACCTGCCGGTCTATAGGTCTAGTGGTATTAAACCTGCCAGTCTCTAGGTCTAGTGGTATTAAACCTGCCAGTCTCTAGGACTAGTGGCATTAAACCTGCCAGTCTCTAGGTCTAGTGGTATTAAACCTGCCAGTCTCTAGGACTAGTGGTATTAAACCTGCCAGTCTCTAGGACTAGTGGTATTAAACCTGCCGGTCTCTAGGTCTAGTGGTATCAAACCTGCCAGTCTCTAGGTCTAGTGGCATCAAACCTGCCAGTCTCTAGGTCTAGTGGTATTAAACCTGCCAGTCTCTAGGACTAGTGGTATTAAACCTGCCAGTCTATAGGACTAGTGGTATTAAACCTGCCAGTCTATAGGACTAGTGGCATCAAACCTGCCAGTCTCTAGGTCTAGTGGCATTAAACCTGCCGGTCTCTAGGACTAGTGGTATTAAACCTGCCAGTCTCTAGGACTAGTGGTATCAAACCTGCCAGTCTCTAGGTCTAGTGGTATTAAACCTGCCAGTCTCTAGGACTAGTGGTATTAAACCTGCCAGTCTATAGGACTAGTGGTATTAAACCTGCCAGTCTCTAGGACTAGTGGTATTAAACCTGCCAGTCTATAGGACTAGTGGTATTAAACCTGCCAGTCTATAGGACTAGTGGCATCAAACCTGCCAGTCTCTAGGTCTAGTGGCATTAAACCTGCCGGTCTCTAGGACTAGTGGCATTAAACCTGCCAGTCTATAGGACTAGTGGCATCAAACCTGCCGGTCTCTAGGACTAGTGGCATCAAACCTGCCGGTCTCTAGGACTAGTGGTATTAAACCTGCCAGTCTATAGGACTAGTGGCATCAAACCTGCCAGTCTATAGGACTAGTGGCATTAAACCTGCCAGTCTCTAGGACTAGTGGCATTAAACCTGCCAGTCTATAGGACTAGTGGTATTAAACCTGCCAGTCTCTAGGACTAGTGGCATCAAACCTGCCAGTCTCTAGGTCTAGTGGCATTAAACCTGCCAGTCTCTAGGACTAGTGGTATTAAACCTGCCAGTCTATAGGACTAGTGGCATCAAACCTGCCAGTCTATAGGACTAGTGGTATTAAACCTGCCAGTCTCTAGGACTAGTGGTATTAAACCTGCCAGTCTCTAGGGCTAGTGGCATCAAACCTGCCAGTCTATAGGACTAGTGGCATTAAACCTGCCAGTCTCTAGGACTAGTGGTATTAAACCTGCCAGTCTATAGGACTAGTGGCATCAAACCTGCCAGTCTATAGGACTAGTGGTATTAAACCTGCCAGTCTATAGGACTAGTGGTATTAAACCTGCCAGTCTCTAGGTCTAGTGGCATTAAACCTGCCAGTCTCTAGGACTAGTGGTATTAAACCTGCCAGTCTATAGGACTAGTGGTATTAAACCTGCCGGTCTCTAGGTCTAGTGGTATCAAACCTGCCAGTCTCTAGGTCTAGTGGTATTAAACCTGCCAGTCTCTAGGACTAGTGGTATCAAACCTGCCAGTCTCTAGGTCTAGTGGTATTAAACCTGCCAGTCTCTAGGACTAGTGGCATCAAACCTGCCAGTCTCTAGGACTAGTGGCATTAAACCTGCCAGTCTATAGGACTAGTGGTATTAAACCTGCCAGTCTATAGGACTAGTGGCATCAAACCTGCCAGTCTCTAGGTCTAGTGGCATTAAACCTGCCGGTCTCTAGGACTAGTGGCATTAAACCTGCCAGTCTATAGGACTAGTGGCATCAAACCTGCCGGTCTCTAGGACTAGTGGCATCAAACCTGCCGGTCTCTAGGACTAGTGGTATTAAACCTGCCAGTCTATAGGACTAGTGGTATTAAACCTGCCGGTCTCTAGGACTAGTGGTATTAAACCTGCCAGTCTATAGGACTAGTGGCATCAAACCTGCCAGTCTATAGGACTAGTGGCATTAAACCTGCCAGTCTCTAGGACTAGTGGCATTAAACCTGCCAGTCTATAGGACTAGTGGTATTAAACCTGCCAGTCTCTAGGACTAGTGGCATTAAACCTGCCAGTCTATAGGACTAGTGGCATCAAACCTGCCGGTCTCTAGGACTAGCGGCATTAAACCTGCCGGTC
This sequence comes from Notolepis coatsorum, assembly GCF_963971535.1. Lineage (NCBI taxonomy): Eukaryota > Metazoa > Chordata > Actinopteri > Aulopiformes > Paralepididae > Notolepis > Notolepis coatsorum. The sequence continues at coordinate 5,823,633 of NC_140170.1, read as the reverse complement.
TCTAGGACTAGTGGCATTAAACCTGCCAGTCTATAGGACTAGTGGTATTAAACCTGCCAGTCTATAGGACTAGTGGCATCAAACCTGCCAGTCTCTAGGACTAGTGGTATTAAACCTGCCAGTCTCTAGGACTAGTGGCATTAAACCTGCCAGTCTCTAGGACTAGTGGCATCAAACCTGCCAGTCTCTAGGTCTAGTGGCATTAAACCTGCCAGTCTCTAGGACTAGTGGTATTAAACCTGCCAGTCTATAGGACTAGTGGCATCAAACCTGCCAGTCTATAGGACTAGTGGTATTAAACCTGCCGGTCTCTAGGACTAGTGGCATCAAACCTGCCGGTCTCTAGGACTAGTGGTATTAAACCTGCCAGTCTCTAGGTCTAGTGGTATTAAACCTGCCAGTCTCTAGGACTAGTGGTATTAAACCTGCCGGTCTCTAGGACTAGTGGTATTAAACCTGCCAGTCTCTAGGACTAGTGGTATTAAACCTGCCAGTCTCTAGGACTAGTGGTATTAAACCTGCCAGTCTATAGGACTAGTGGTATTAAACCTGCCAGTCTATAGGACTAGTGGCATTAAACCTGCCAGTCTCTAGGTCTAGTGGTATTAAACCTGCCAGTCTCTAGGACTAGTGGTATTAAACCTGCCAGTCTATAGGACTAGTGGCATTAAACCTGCCAGTCTCTAGGTCTAGTGGTATTAAACCTGCCGGTCTATAGGTCTAGTGGTATCTTTATACCCTAACCCTAACACATCCAGTGTCCACCTTTGTTGATATCCATCTTTCGATGGACGAGCTTGTGTTTCCTAGCTGTTCAAGCCTACAAAACTCCAAGGCCAATCTTTAAAACACTGACTGAATAGCCATTCATTCGCTGAGCCAGTTCATTTGTACGCACATGTGTGTGTGTTATGTGGGATGTTACACACACTGTATTGTTCAACTGTAGTCTAAATTCCTGTCTCTAACAGATAGTTTCCGCGAGGCAGACCTTGAGTTGAAGCAGCTGAAGACGCTCTGAAGAGAACAAGCAGCCAAACAACTCGGTTCAATTATGAGATTAGTGGCAACAGTCGAACCGAAAACATACCACATAACCCGAAAACGTCCAGGTCTTTACCACAAGACAACATACCACACGATCCAAAAGGTAATTTGACTAATCTTTGGCCACTGAAATTCCTTCGCAAGAGGTCGTGTGATGATGTTAACTGTCTGTGTGGATACATAGTTAACCGATACCGATGTACGTATACCAGTAGAGGTATGGGGTCCGATACTGTGCTCATGTACGCATACAACCACTCCGATACTACTACTTGGTGCCATGTTTGTTCTGGAAAACGCAAAGTTGAATGTTAAAATGTTTTATTATGTATATCATTTTATATAATTGATATAATTTTAACTTGTCAGCAACAGTGTCATGTTGTCTTATCTTAAAGTATATTATGCATACATTTAGAAAAACTTTAAAAAAAAATTGTTCGACTTTTTTGTTTGTTCTTTGTTATTTTTTATATACATTTATTATTTGAACGGCTTAAGGCTATATATGTACTTGATGTTTGTTTGTTATGTTGCATATTTGAAATAAACGTCAATCAATCAATCAATACAGTATATACTGTAACTGTAAAAAAAACTGTACCCTGACCCCAAGCCATGGGGATAGCCGTTTACTGACCTGGTTTGCAGGGGATTGGCTGCAGGGGCATATTCATCTGGGGGTCAGCGGTCACTGGGAGGGGCTGGGCGTTGGGGTGGAAGGCCGGGATCATCACATAGGGCATGTTTACCTGCTGGGACAAGGCAACGGAACATGCAACTTTACATACCTTCTAATGAGCAGGACAGGCCAGAGAGAGTACAGAGAGAATACAGAGAGAATACAGGTCAGAGAGAATACAGAGAGAATACAGAGAGAATCCAGAGAGAATACAGAGAGAATACAGGTCAGAGAGAATACAGAGAGAATACAGAGAGAATACAGAGAGAATACAGGTCAGAGAGAATACAGGGAGAATACAGGTCAGAGAGAATACAGAGAGAATACAGGTCAGAGAGAATACAGGTCAGAGAGAATCCAGAGAGAATACAGGTCAGAGAGAATACAGGTCAGAGAGAATACAGAGAGAATCCAGAGAGAATACAGGTCAGAGAGAATACAGGTCAGAGAGAATACAGAGAGAATCCAGAGAGAATACAGGTCAGAGAGAATACAGAGAGAATACAGAGAGAATACAGAGAGAATCCAGAGAGAATACAGGTCAGAGAGAATACAGGTCAGAGAGAATACAGAGAGAATCCAGAGAGAATACAGAGAGAATACAGGTCAGAGAGAATACAGAGAGAATACAGAGAGAATACAGAGAGAATACAGGTCAGAGAGAATACAGGTCAGAGAGAATACAGAGAGAATACAGGTCAGAGAGAATACAGGTCAGAGAGAATACAGGTCAGAGAGAATACAGGTCAGAGAGAATACAGAGAGAATACAGAGAGAATACAGGTCAGAGAGAATACAGAGAGAATACAGAGAGAATCCAGAGAGAATACAGAGAGAATACAGGTCAGAGAGAATACAGGTCAGAGAGAATACAGAGAGAATACAGAGAGAATACAGGTCAGAGAGAATACAGAGAGAATACAGGTCAGAGAGAATACAGGTCAGAGAGAATACAGAGAGAATACAGAGAGAATACAGAGAGAATACAGGTCAGAGAGAATACAGAGAGAATACAGAGAGAATACAGAGAGAATACAGAGAGAATACAGGTCAGAGAGAATACAGAGAGAATACAGAGAGAATACAGGTCAGAGAGAATACAGAGAGAATACAGAGAGAATACAGGTCAGAGAGAATACAGAGAGAATACAGAGAGAATACAGAGAGAATACAGGTCAGAGAGAATACAGGTCAGAGAGAATACAGAGAGAATACAGAGAGAATACAGAGAGAATACAGAGAGAATACAGGTCAGAGAGAATACAGAGAGAATACAGAGAGAATACAGGTCAGAGAGAATACAGAGAGAATACAGAGAGAATACAGGTCAGAGAGAATACAGAGAGAATACAGGTCAGAGAGAATACAGAGTCTAAAAAGGCTGATATTCTCTACCAATACTTCTTTTGATCCAAGTTCTGTCATTATCTGTCATAACAGTGTGCATTCGTCAACATCAGCCGTTCTCCTATGATTATCATACATGAAGTTCCTGTTTTCGTGAACATTAAACGACGGATAATAACAAGCTTTGAATACAGTCAAGACGGCCCTGCCGGCCTCCCAGCCAAATCGGATTCATCTTTTGCGTTTGTTATAGAACGCGATTCACGACGGTAGTGATTTCAGAAGGACACCCGCGAGGTTCCGGGTCAACCCTAGGGTCACAGGTCATTTCTCCAGAAGTACACACTAGGGATGGCCGTGGGTAATCCATATAAACACACAGGGAAACACAGCAGGTAGCTGCGACGTTACACACAAGATAAAACTAGGGCTGTCAGTTTATCGCGTTAATTAGATTAATTAATTACACAGCAAATTATCACGTTATGAAGATTAACAAAAAATTAGGGATGTCCGATATTATCGGCCGATATCGGCAGTAAAATGTGATATCGTAAAATATCGGTATCAAAAAAAAAAAAAGAAAAAAAAAAGAAAAAAGAAAAATGTAAACCTTTATTTACCCAGGCAAGCAAGTAAGAACCAATTCTTATTTTATTTATTGTCAAAAGTATGCATGTTGGTTTAATTCAACAACTTGTATGTTAATTTTAACTTTTTTAATTATCATATTTTGCACAGATAATGCTTACATTTAGAAAGCCTTTTGAATGCATCCAGTGAAATTATTAGTTACCTGAAATTATTCCGTTTTTTTGGGGGGAAACCCTGCATATATCGGTATCGGTTGATATCGGTATCGTATCGGTATCGGAAATTAAGAGTTGGACAATATCGGAATATCGGTATCGGTAAAAAAGCCAATATCGAGCATCCCTACTAAAAATGTATTACAAAAAAATAAAAATAATAATTATATATATTTTTTTATCTCATTCCTTCCATAAGTACGTATAATACACATTTACAGACTTATTTTTAATATGATCTATTTGCACGTTCTTGGTATCTGATTCTAGGGACATCTATGGATCTCAGGGAATGTATTCCCAGTGTCAGAAATACTGTGTCTGTTACTAGGCTTGAGTAAATTGTAATGAACCAAATGAGACTATCAATAATTTTTTTTTTATCTTTGACTGTGAATAACACCATGCTAAAATTGACCAGACCTGAAAAATCTAAGCAAATTAATAAATGGAAGATGATTAAACAGAAGGTTTTTGTAGATACAGAATTATGCCACCCGGACACATGCAATTTGAAATATGATTATAGAATATAGAATATCAGGCATAAAATGATTATGCGATTAAAATGTGATTAATTAGATACATTTTTTTAATCGCCTGACAGCACTAGATAACGAAGTTATTTTCCACCTAAACCACCAGAGCTGAACTGACCTGGATCTGCTGCTGAAGCAGGTTGATCTTGTGCTGCTGCTGGATCAACTGCTGCTGCTGCTTGGCTATCTGGAAGACAGCAAGCACCCCTTAAAGCACAAACCAGGGTTCCAACAGACCTTGCAAAATAAAATTAAAGGACTTTCAAGTACTTTCCCAAGCACTATTTTTCATTTTAAAAGGATACAATTCACTTTTAAATGCTGTTTTTTATGGATCCAATATGTATGGATTAAAACCAATTTCCGACAATTAGTTACACTTTAGATTTTTTTTCTTGATTCAGAACTATTTTATCATGGATGAACAAAACTTTCAATGCGAATGGTTGATTTGAATTTCAAGGACTTTTTAAGCACATTGTTAAAAAATTGTCTGTTTTCAAGGAATTACAGGCCTTGAATTTTTTTGGTAAAAAATCAAGCACTTTAAGCACTTCAAGGACCTTGTGCAAACCCTGACAAACCCACCATAAAACACAACCTATGTTGTCCTGTTCTACCTCCTGAGCCACTGTCTAACCCTAACCTTCTGATTACCAGACGACCTGCTCTACCTCCTGAGCCACTGTCTAACCCTAACCTTCTGATTACCAGACGACCTGCTCTACCTCCTGAGCCACTGTCTAACCCTAACCTTCTGATTACCAGACGACCTGCTCTACCTCCTGAGCCACTGTCTAACCCTAACCTTCTGATTACCAGACGACCTGCTCTACCTCCTGAGCCACTGTCTAACCCTAACCTTCAGATTACCAGACGACCTGCTCTACCTCCTGAGCCACTGTCTAACCCTAACCTTCTGATTACCAGACGACCTGCTCTACCTCCTGAGCCACTGTCTAACCCTAACCTTCCGATTACCAGACGACCTGCTCTACCTCCTGAGCCACTGTCTAACCCTAACCTTCTGATTACCAGACGACCTCTCTACCTCCTGAGCCACTGTCTAACCCTAACCTTCTGATTACCAGACGACCTGCTCTACCTCCTGAGCCACTGTCTAACCCTAACCTTCTGATTACCAGACGACCTGCTCTACCTCCTGAGCCACTGTCTAACCCTAACCTTCCGATTACCAGACGACCTGCTCTACCTCCTGAGCCACTGTCTAACCCTAACCTTCTGATTACCGGACGACCTCTCTACCTCCTGAGCCACTGTCTAACCCTAACCTTCTGATTACCAGACGACCTCTCTACCTCCTGAGCCACTGTCTAACCCTAACCTTCAGATTACCAGACGACCACTCTACCTCCTGAGCCACTGTCTAACCCTAACCTTCCGATTACCAGACGACCTGCTCTACCTCCTGAGCCACTGTCTAACCCTAACCTTCCGATTACCAGACGACCCGCTCTACCTCCTGAGCCACTGTCTAACCCTAACCTTCTGATTACCAGACGACCTGCTCTACCTCCTGAGCCACTGTCTAACCCTAACCTTCTGATTACCAGACGACCCGCTCTAACTCCTGAGCCACTGTCTAACCCTAACCTTCTGATTACCAGACGACCTGCTCTACCTCCTGAGCCACTGTCTAACCCTAACCTTCTGATTACCAGACGACCTGCTCTACCTCCTGAGACACTGTCTAACCCTAACCTTCTGATTACCAGACGACCTGCTCTACCTCCTGAGCCACTGTCTAACCCTAACCTTCTGATTACCAGACGACCTGCTCTACCTCCTGAGCCACTGTCTAACCCTAACCTTCTGATTACCAGACGACCTCTCTACCTCCTGAGCCACTGTCTAACCCTAACCTTCGGATTACCAGACGACCTGCTCTACCTCCTGAGCCACTGTCTAACCCTAACCTTCTGATTACCGGACGACCTCTCTACCTCCTGAGCCACTGTGTAACCCTAACCTTCTGATTACCAGACGACCCGCTCTACCTCCTGAGCCACTGTCTAACCCTAACCTTCTGATTACCAGACGACCTCTCTACCTCCTGAGCCACTGTCTAACCCTAACCTTCTGATTACCAGACGACCTGCTCTACCTCCTGAGCCACTGTCTAACCCTAACCTTCCGATTACCAGACGACCCGCTCTACCTCCTGAGCCACGGTCTAACCCTAACCTTCTGATTACCAGACGACCTGCTCTACCTCCTGAGCCACTGTCTAACCCTAACCTTCTGATTACCAGACGACCTCTCTACCTCCTGACGCACTGTCTAACCCTAACCTTCTGATTACCAGACGACCACTCTACCTCCTGAGCCACTGTCTAACCCTAACCTTCTGATTACCAGATGACCTGCTCTACCTCCTGAGCCACTGTCTAACCCTAACCTTCTGATTACCAGACGACCTCTCTACCTCCTGAGCCACTGTCTAACCCTAACCTTCTGATTACCAGACGACCACTCTACCTCCTGAGCCACTGTCTAACCCTAACCTTCTGATTACCAGACGACCTGCTCTACCTCCTGAGACACTGTCTAACCCTAACCTTCTGATTACCAGACGACCACTCTACCTCCTGAGCCACTGTCTAACCCTAACCTTCTGATTACCAGACGACCTGCTCTACCTCCTGAGCCACTGTCTAACCCTAACCTTCTGATTACCAGACGACCTGCTCTACCTCCTGAGTCACTGTCTAACCCTAACCTTCTGATTACCAGACGACCTGCTCTACCTCCTGAGCCACTGTCTAACCCTAACCTTCTGATTACCAGACGACCTGCTCTACCTCCTGAGCCACTGTCTAACCCTAACCTTCTGATTACCAGACGACCTGCTCTACCTCCTGAGACACTGTCTAACAGTAACCTTCTGATTACCAGACGACCACTCTACCTCCTGAGCCACTGTCTAACCCTAACCTTCTGATTACCAGACGACCTGCTCTACCTCCTGAGCCACTGTCTAACCCTAACCTTCTGATTACCAGACGACCTGCTCTACCTCCTGAGACACTGTCTAACCCTAACCTTCTGATTACCAGACGACCTGCTCTACCTCCTGAGCCACTGTCTAACCCTAACCTTCTGATTACCAGACGACCTGCTCTACCTCCTGAGCCACTGTCTAACCTAACCTTCTGATTACCAGACGACCTCTCTACCTCCTGAGCCACTGTCTAACCCTAACCTTCGGATTACCAGACGACCCGCTCTACCTCCTGAGACACTGTCTAACCCTAACCTTCCGATTACCAGACGACCTGCTCTACCTCCTGAGACACTGTCTAACCCTAACCTTCTGATTACCAGACGACCTGCTCTACCTCCTGAGCCACTGTCTAACCCTAACCTTCTGATTACCAGACGACCCGCTCTACCTCCTGAGCCACTGTCTAACCCTAACCTTCTGATTACCAGACGACCCGCTCTACCTCCTGAGCCACTGTCTAACCCTAACCTTCTGATTACCAGACGACCTGCTCTACCTCCTGAGCCACTGTCTAACCCTAACCTTCTGATTACCAGACGACCTGCTCTACCTCCTGAGACACTGTCTAACCCTAACCTTCCGATTACCAGACGACCACTCTACCTCCTGAGCCACTGTCTAACCCTAACCTTCTAATTACCAGACGACCACTCTACCTCCTGAGCCACTGTCTAACCCTAACCTTCTGATTACCAGACGACCACTCTACCTCCTGAGCCACTGTCTAACCCTAACCTTCAGATTACCAGACGACCTGCTCTACCTCCTGAGCCACTGTCTAACCCTAACCTTCTGATTACCAGACGACCTGCTCTACCTCCTGAACCACTGTCTAACCCTAACCTTCTGATTACCAGACGACCTGCTCTACCTCCTGAGCCACTGTCTAACCCTAACCTTCTGATTACCAGACGACCTGCTCTACCTCCTGAGCCACTGTCTAACTCTAACCTTCTGATTACCAGACGACCTGCTCTACCTCCTGAGCCACTGTCTAACTCTAACCTTCTGATTACCAGACGACCTGCTCTACCTCCTGAGCCACTGTCTAACCCTAACCTTCTGATTACCAGACGACCTGCTCTACCTCCTGAGCCACTGTCTAACCCTAACCTTCTGATTACCAGACGACCTGCTCTACCTCCTGAGCCACTGTGTAACCCTAACCTTCTGATTACCAGACGACCTCTCTACCTCCTGAGCCACTGTGTATCCCTAACCTTCTGATTACCAGACGACCTGCTCGACCTCCTGAGCCACTGTCTAACCCTAACCTTCTGATTACCAGACGACCTGCTCTACCTCCTGAGCCACTGTCTAACCCTAACCTTCTGATTACCAGACGACCTCTCTACCTCCTGAGCCACTGTCTAACCCTAACCTTCCGATTACCAGACGACCTGCTCTACCTCCTGAGCCACTGTCTAACCCTAACCTTCTGATTACCAGACGACCTGCTCTACCTCCTGAGCCACTGTCTAACCCTAACCTTCTGATTACCAGACGACCTCTCTACCTCCTGAGCCACTGTCTAACCCTAACCTTCCGATTACCAGACGACCTGCTCTACCTCCTGAGCCACTGTCTAACCCTAACCTTCAGATTACCAGACGACCACTCTACCTCCTGAGCCACTGTCTAACCCTAACCTTCCGATTACCAGACGACCTGCTCTACCTCCTGAGCCACTGTCTAACCCTAACCTTCTGATTACCAGACGACCTGCTCTACCTCCTGAGCCACTGTCTAACCCTAACCTTCTGATTACCAGACGACCTGCTCTACCTCCTGAGACACTGTCTAACCCTAACCTTCTGATTACCAGACGACCTGCTCTACCTCCTGAGACACTGTCTAACCCTAACCTTCTGATTACCAGACAACCTGCTCTACCTCTTGAGCCACTGTCTAACCCTAACCTTCCGATTACCAGACGACCTGCTCTACCTCCTGAGCCACTGTCTAACCCTAACCTTCTGATTACCAGACGACCTGCTCTACCTCCTGAGCCACTGTCTAACCCTAACCTTCCGATTACCAGACGACCTGCTCTACCTCCTGAGCCACTGTCTAACCCTAACCTTCTGATTACCAGACGACCTGCTCTACCTCCTGAGACACTGTCTAACAGTAACCTTCTGATTACCAGACGACCTGCTCTACCTCCTGAGTCACTGTCTAACCCTAACCTTCTGATTACCAGACGACCTGCTCTACCTCCTGAGCCACTGTCTAACCCTAACCTTCTGATTACCAGACGACCTGCTCTACCTCCTGAGCCACTGTCTAACCTAACCTTCTGATTACCAGACGACCTCTCTACCTCCTGAGCCACTGTCTAACCCTAACCTTCGGATTACCAGACGACCCGCTCTACCTCCTGAGACACTGTCTAACCCTAACCTTCCGATTACCAGACGACCTGCTCTACCTCCTGAGACACTGTCTAACCCTAACCTTCTGATTACCAGACGACCTGCTCTACCTCCTGAGCCACTGTCTAACCCTAACCTTCTGATTACCAGACGACCCGCTCTACCTCCTGAGCCACTGTCTAACCCTAACCTTCTGATTACCAGACGATCCGCTCTACCTCCTGAGCCACTGTCTAACCCTAACCTTCTGATTACCAGACGACCTGCTCTACCTCCTGAGACACTGTCTAACCCTAACCTTCCGATTACCAGACGACCACTCTACCTCCTGAGCCACTGTCTAACCCTAACCTTCTAATTACCAGACGACCACTCTACCTCCTGAGCCACTGTCTAACCCTAACCTTCTGATTACCAGACGACCACTCTACCTCCTGAGCCACTGTCTAACCCTAACCTTCAGATTACCAGACGACCTGCTCTACCTCCTGAGCCACTGTCTAACCCTAACCTTCTGATTACCAGACGACCTGCTCTACCTCCTGAACCACTGTCTAACCCTAACCTTCTGATTACCAGACGACCTGCTCTACCTCCTGAGCCACTGTCTAACCCTAACCTTCTGATTACCAGACGACCTGCTCTACCTCCTGAGCCACTGTCTAACTCTAACCTTCTGATTACCAGACGACCTGCTCTACCTCCTGAGCCACTGTCTAACTCTAACCTTCTGATTACCAGACGACCTGCTCTACCTCCTGAGCCACTGTCTAACCCTAACCTTCTGATTACCAGACGACCTGCTCTACCTCCTGAGCCACTGTCTAACCCTAACCTTCTGATTACCAGACGACCTCTCTACCTCCTGACGCACTGTCTAACCCTAACCTTCTGATTACCAGACGACCTGCTCTACCTCCTGAGACACTGTCTAACTCTAACCTTCTGATTACCAGACGACCTGCTCTACCTCCTGAGCCACTGTCTAACACTAACCTTCTGATTACCAGACGACCTGCTCTACCTCCTGAGACACTGTCTAACTCTAACCTTCTGATTACCAGACGACCACTCTACCTCCTGAGCCACTGTCTAACCCTAACCTTCTGATTACCAGACGACCTGCTCTACCTCCTGAGCCACTGTCTAACCCTAACCTTCTGATTACCAGACGACCTGCTCTACCTCCTGAGTCACTGTCTAACTCTAACCTTCTGATTACCAGACGACCTGCTCTACCTCCTGAGCCACTGTCTAACCCTAACCTTCAGATTACCAGACGACCTGCTCTACCTCCTGAGCCACTGTCTAACCCTAACCTTCTGATTACCAGACGACCTGCTCTACCTCCTGAGCCACTGTGTAACCCTAACCTTCTGATTACCAGACGACCTCTCTACCTCCTGAGCCACTGTGTATCCCTAACCTTCTGATTACCAGACGACCTGCTCGACCTCCTGAGCCACTGTCTAACCCTAACCTTCTGATTACCAGACGACCTGCTCTACCTCCTGAGCCACTGTCTAACCCTAACCTTCTGATTACCAGACGACCTCTCTACCTCCTGAGCCACTGTCTAACCCTAACCTTCCGATTACCAGACGACCTGCTCTACCTCCTGAGCCACTGTCTAACCCTAACCTTCTGATTACCAGACGACCTGCTCTACCTCCTGAGCCACTGTCTAACCCTAACCTTCTGATTACCAGACGACCTCTCTACCTCCTGAGCCACTGTCTAACCCTAACCTTCCGATTACCAGACGACCTGCTCTACCTCCTGAGCCACTGTCTAACCCTAACCTTCTGATTACCAGACGACCTGCTCTACCTCCTGAGCCACTGTCTAACCCTAACCTTCAGATTACCAGACGACCACTCTACCTCCTGAGCCACTGTCTAACCCTAACCTTCCGATTACCAGACGACCTGCTCTACCTCCTGAGCCACTGTCTAACCCTAACCTTCTGATTACCAGACGACCTGCTCTACCTCCTGAGCCACTGTCTAACCCTAACCTTCTGATTACCAGACGACCTGCTCTACCTCCTGAGACACTGTCTAACCCTAACCTTCTGATTACCAGACGACCTGCTCTACCTCCTGAGCCACTGTGTAACCCTAACCTTCTGATTACCAGACGACCTGCTCTACCTCCTGAGACACTGTCTAACCCTAACCTTCTGATTACCAGACGACCTGCTCTACCTCCTGAGCCACTGTCTAACCCTAACCTTCCGATTACCAGACAACCTGCTCTACCTCTTGAGCCACTGTCTAACCCTAACCTTCCGATTACCAGACGACCTGCTCTACCTCCTGAGCCACTGTCTAACCCTAACCTTCTGATTACCAGACGACCTGCTCTACCTCCTGAGCCACTGTCTAACCCTAACCTTCCGATTACCAGACGACCTGCTCTACCTCCTGAGCCACTGTCACTGTGAATTCTATTTTATGGTGGATGTTCCTCTTTAACTTCACCTGAATGGCTGCCTTTCTTTCTATACAACAAAAGCCTCAGCGGGGATCCAAACCATCAACCCTGCAGTGTTGGCGGCCTGCTCAGAGGGCCTGTACAGATGGGCCTCGTTCAAACAGTGCTAGCAGGGCACGTGCACACGCATGCACACACGCACGCACACACACACACACATCTATTACTGTACTTGTGGGGAACAATGCTAACATTCCACCGACAACATTCTAAAGCCTCTCACATTAAAAGGGGAATGCCGTCCATTTTAAGAATTCATGTTATTCCTGTCCCCCGGGACCAGTCGGTAAATATTTGCGAGCACGTACTGTAAAAGATTTATGTGAGCTATTAAACCCAAACGAGGTGTAAATCCTAGGTTTTCAGAGACACATCGTCGATGCTAAGATATAGACCTTGTTCGAGAGTCGGAACTCAGATGGGAAAGTTTCACGTTCCCCATTTTTCAGCCGTTACACCCTGGTGACATCACGACTTACACCCTGGTGACATCACAACTTACACCCTGGTGACATCACGACTTACACCCTGGTGACATCACAACTTACACCCTGGTGACATCACGACTTACACCCTGGTGACATCACAACTTACACCCTGGTGACATCACGACTTACACCCTGGTGACATCACAACTTACACCCTGGTGACATCACGACTTACACCCTGGTGACATCACGACTTACACCCTGGTGACATCACAACTTACACCCTGGTGACATCACAACTTACACCCTGGTGACATCACGACTTACACCCTGGTGACATCACGACTTACACCCTGGTGACATCACAACTTACACCCTGGTGACATCACGACTTACACCCTGGTGACATCACGACTTACACCCTGGTGACATCACGACTTACACCCTGGTGACATCACAACTTACACCCTGGTGACATCACGACTTACACCCTGGTGACATCACGACTTACACCCTGGTGACATCACAACCTGTGCTGACTACACACACACAGGGAGCCCAGCCTGAGTGGACTACACACACACACAGGGAGCCCAGCCTGAGTGGACTACACACACACACAGGGAGCCCAGCCTGAGTGGACTACACACACACACAGGGAGCCCAGCCTGAGTGGACTACACACACACAGGGAGCCCAGCCTGTGCTGACTACACCACCCCCCCCCCACAGGGAGCCCAGCCTGAGGTGCCTACCTGCTCCTGCTGCTGCCGGGCCAGCTCCATCTGCTGCTGCTGCTTCTCCAGGAGCAGGGCAGCCATGTTCCTCTGCTCAGAGTGGGCTCCCAGAAGCTGCTCCCTCAGCCCACTGAGCTGGTTGATCATCAGGAGCAACTGGAGCTCCTTCTCAGCCAGAGACTCTGGGGTCCCTGGGGGGGGGGGGGGGGGAGGGGAGGGAGGGAGAGAGGAGAGGGGAGAGAGAGGAGAGGGAGGGAGGGAGAGCCATGAGAGAGAGGGAGAGAGAGAGACAGAGAGGAGAGGGAGGGAGGGTGAGAGAGGGAGAGAGGAGAGGGAGAGAGGGAGGGAGGGAGGGAGAGAGAGAGAGAGAGAGAGAGAGAGAGGAGAGGGAGAGAGAGACAGAGAGTGAGAGAGAGAGAGAGAGAGAGGAGTGGGAGGAGAGGGAGAGAGAGGAGAGGGAGATAGAGACAGAGAGGGAGAGAGAGAGATGGAGGGAGGGAAAGAGAGAGAGGAGAGGGAGGGAGGGAAAGAGAGATAGGAGTGGGAGGGAGGGAGAGCCATGAGAGAGAGGGAGAGAGACAGAGATGAGAGGGAGGGAGGGAGAGTGAGGGGAGAGAGGGAGGGAGGGAGAGTGAGGAGAGAGGGGAGGGAGAGCGAGGAGAGAGTAAGAGGAGAGGGAGAGCAAGGAGAGAGAGAGAGGGAGGGAAAGTGAGGAGAGAGAGCGAGGAGAGAGAGCGAGGAGAGAGAGAGAGGAGAGGGAGAGCAAGGAGAGAGAGCGAGGGAGGGAAAGTGAGGAGAGAGAGCGAGGAGAGAGAGCGAGGAGAGAGAGAGAGGAGAGGGAGAGAGGGAGGGAGAGAGAGAGAGAAAGAGAGAGGAGAGGGAGGGAGGGAGAGCGAGGAGAGAGAGAGAGAGAGGGAGGGAGGGAGGGAGGGAGAGGAGAGGGAGGGAAGAAAGACAATTATTTGTATTAATAATCATTTTAAAGTACATAATTTGGCTTTATATACAGCAGTATATAAACACACATACAGCAGTCTATAAACACACATACAGGAGTATATATAAACACAGAAAATATGATGAAGTATTTGCCGGAATGTGTAATGTAAAGAAAAACCGACAGACGGACAGCTAGAAGCAAGCAAGGATGGAAGCAGAGAGAAGAGGAGGTTAAAGGTCATGTCTAGGAGCTGACCTTTGAGGTATCCCGTGGTTCCTAGAGGACTTTTCTCCAGAAGCTTTGCCCTCCAGTCCACGTTCAACAGCTTCTCTATGGTCGGCATGACTGAGGAATAGAACACAGGTCTATGAGTGACGTCTAGTGTTTCAACAGCTTCTCTATGGTCGGCATGACTGAGGAATAGAACACACAAGTGTCTATCCGTGTGTCTGTGTACCTGTGTGTCTGTCTGTCTGTGTGTCTGTCCATGCATCTGTGTGTCTGTCTATCTGTGTGTCTGTGTACCTGTGTGTCTGTGTATCTGTGTGTCTATCTGTGTGTCTGTGTACCTGTGTGTCTGTGTATCTGTGTGTCTATCTGTGTGTCTGTGTACCTGTGCGTCTGTATCTGTGTGTCTGTCTGTGTGTACCTGTGTGTCTGTATCTGTGTGTCTGTCTGTGTGTCTGTGTACCTGTGTGTCTATCTGTGTGTCTGTGTACCTGTGCGTCTGTATCTGTGTGTCTGTCTGTGTGTCTGTGTACCTGTGCGTCTGTATCTGTGTGTCTGTCTGTGTGTCTGTGTACATGCGTGTCTGTCCATGTGTCTGTGTGTCTGTCCATGTATCTGTGTATCTGTCTATCTGTGTGTCTGTGTATCTGTGTGTCTGTGTGTATCTGTCTGTGTGTATCTGTCTGTGTGTATCTGTGTGTCTGTCTGTGTGTCTGTCTGTCTGTGTATCTGTCCATGTGTCTGTGTACCTGTGTATCTGTCTATCTGTGTGTCTGTGTATCTGTGTGTCTGTGTATCTGTCCATGTGTCTGTGTACCTGTGTATCTGTCTATCTGTGTGTCTGTGTATCTGTGTGTCTGTGTGTATCTGTCTGTGTGTATCTGTCTGTGTGTATCTGTTTGTCCGTCTGTGTGTCTGTCTGTCTGTGTATCTGTCCATGTGTCTGTGTACCTGTGTATCTGTCTATCTGTGTGTCTGTGTATCTGTGTGTCTGTGTATCTGTCTGTGTGTATCTGTCTGTGTGTATCTGTGTGTCTGTCTGTGTGTCTGTGTGTCTGTGTATCTGTCTGTGTGTATCTGTGTGTCCGTCTGTGTGTCTGTGTGTCTGTGTATCTGTGTGTCTGTCTGTGTCTGTATGTGTGTCTGTGTGTGTCTGTGTGTCAACCAGGAAGTGCTCAAGTGAAGCTAGTATAAGTTGATAATCTAGTGATCTATTCAGCTCTGAAGAAGTGTTGTGTTTGTAGGTGAAGTTCACTGTTGGGAGAAACCAGACGGCTGCTCTGGATGAATCTCTGGATGAATGAGTGAGTGAGTGCGTGCGTGCGTGCGTGCGTGCGTGCGTGCGTGCGTGCGTGCGTGCGTGAGTGAGTGAGTGAGTGAGTGAGTGAGTGAGTGAGTGAGTGAGTGAGTGAGTGAGTGAGTGAGTGAGTGAGTGAGTGAGTGAGTTCACACACAGCCATTCCTGTTGAAACACATGTGGAGGAGTTACTGCAGGCTGTCCTTCTAGTTATTATTGTTATTATTATTGTTGTTGTTATTGCTATCATCATTATTATCATCATTATTCTTGTTGTTGTAACTATTATTGTTAATATTTATTAATAATAATAATAATAATAATTTAGTTAATTGCGGATGTATAAAAACAAAACCATATATTTAAATATATACCAGCAGACTAATCTGGAAATAGAAAATATAATTGATGAGGGGAGAGGGAGGAGAGAGAGAGAGAGGGAGGGAGAGAGAAGAGGGTGAGGGAGAGAGAGGGGGAGAGATGGAGAAAGAGAGTGTGATAGAGAGTGTAAATGCAAGGTGCTTAAAAAAGAAAATGAACATTTATTGCCAAGTTTAGGGGCGACAGTGGCTCAGAAGGTAGAGCAGTCGTCTGGTAATCCAGAGGTTCCCGGACACTTAACCCCTAATTGCTCCCGATGAGCAGGTTGGCACCTTGCATGGTGGTCGCCTCCGCCGTCGGTGTGTGAAGGTGTGAGTGAACGGGTGAATGTGAGGAACTAATTGTAAAGCGCTTTGGATAAAAAGCTGTTAAATAAATGCACTGTTTACCCTTTTTACCAAGTTACCACAACATGTGACACTTCAAGCTCCTCCCCAGAGTCTGAAGAAAGAGTCTGAATGAGAGCATCACACACAAGCAGGGGTTTACATTTAGTCATTTATAGTAGCCGATAGGGATGTCCCGATCGCCTTTTTTTGCTTCCGATCCGATCCCGATAATGTGATTTTAAATATCTATCGATCCGATCGTTTCCGATCCGATCTTTCACATTAGTAATCAATTTTGACGCATTTTTGTCAGAAACTGGCAGAGCGAGACAAGCCCATCTGTTGCCTATAGTCCGGGGCGCGAGCGCGGAGGCTTTTGTTATTACATTCACCCTGAGAAATGTGCTTCTGCTTCATATGAGAAATATTAAAAGTTTCAATATATGTTTGCACATTAGTATACATTCAGTGTTCGACTTACGTAATGGTCCATTCTGGTCTGAAACGCCGACGATAATCCTCAAGTCACGTTATCCTCCAGGTGAAAAGTTAGTCTGAAAACTTCGCCTCCAGCCTGTCCTCCTTGCAAACATTGCAACTGGCTTGACTTTCTATTTTAAAATGCTTAGTTCCAAACCTCTGACATTAAGTCTAGCTGCTCAAGTCAGTGGATATTAACCGTGTTTCGGGAGCGACGTGTTGTACTGTCGTTGTGATGTGGAGCGTGTAGCGTGTAGCCGGTCTAAATTAAAGGGAATGTGTTTGTTGCAACGGTGTAAATTAAAGGGGAATGTGTTTGTTGCAACGGTGTAAATTAAAGGGGAATGTGTTTGTTGCAACGGTGTAAATTAAAGGGGAATGTGTTTGTTGTGGACAATTATTCTGCTCTGTGTGACAATAAATACATTAATGATGATATATTATATGTAATTTAAAACCAAAACTAAGGCCTCCGTATGAGTTTAAGACGTGGACATGGTCATGTTTGTTGAATAAAATTTTTCTTTTTATGACTGCCAATTTTTATTATTATTTTTTCCCGATCCCCGATCCTCTGAAAAGCACGTGATCGACACCGATCCCGATCACGTGATCGGATCGGGACATCCCTAGTAGCCGACACTTTTATTATCCAAAGCGACGTACAAGTTCTGTACAACAAGGCAGCTAAGGGTAAGTGGTATCGTTTGTCAAACAGTGTTGAACTTGAGTGCTACAAGTTCCCTGCACTGGCAAGTTCCCTGGCTTCCTGTTCGCTTCAGGGTTGATTTTTTTTAAATTGCGATGTTTGTGTTCAAGGCATTGAATGGTCTGGCCCCTCAGTACCTATAGCTGAACTTCTCCGTGCTTGCACCCCAGTTAGAGCACTGAGGTCATCAAACAAACTACTTTTAGATGTCCCAAGGTCTAGGCTAAGAACAAAAAGGTGACCGAGCTTTTGCGGTGGCTGTCCCTAAATTACGGAACAGTCTTCCACTACAAATGAGGTCTGCTCAGACCCTAGAGAGTTTTAAGGCTCAGCTAAAGACTCACCTGTTTTCATTGGCGTTTTGAGGCTTAGTAAGCCATATATCCCCGGTCGTGTCGTGATTGTTTTTTTAATGTATTGTAGCTTTTGACTTTGTGTACACTGTATTTTGTATTTTTAGTATTTCTCAGTTTTTATATTGTAAAGCACTTTGGTGCAACTTCGGTTGGTTTTAAATGTGCTATATAAATAAAGTTGACCTTGACCTTACAGTCTTGAGTGCATAGTAGTATAGACATATTAGCAAATTAGGTAGTAATATAAGCAAGGAAGATTAGTTAGTAGCAAAGTGCGTAATAGTCAAAGACAGTACAAAGGTTGGCTTTTTTTTTTATTATTATTATTATTATTTTCTACTTCTAGGGTACGTTCAGAATGTTGGAGCCCTATTCTCTACTCACTAAAGTTGTTGTTGATTGGCAGAGTCCTTTATAAATGCTGAAACCTCCTCCACAGTTCACCCGGAGTAGATTCCAGTTTCTCTGTGGCCAACTAGCCAACGTGGGCAGACACAGGGCTAGGGCTCCCACGTCCTGAATGTACCCTTGAAAGCCTCAGTTCCGTGTCTCTGCCAAATGATTGGAGGCAGGTGTTTTGGGGAGGAAGTACAGTAGGTGGTTGTTTTATAAAGATAAAATACAGATATTTGGACGGGATACATTCCAAGGTCACACAGCAGGTGAAGATTTGAAGAATGCGACTGTTAAACAGGAACACACGGAGACGACCAAGGAGGGCAGGCAGGGGGGGGGGGGGGCTTTGGGTGCCCAAGCACTTGCTCATGTGCGCCTTGATGACCAAAGTGCCCTTTTTTGGCAAGGCTTACATTTATTATTATTATTATACGTTTAAAAAAAAAAATTCGAGTTTTTTTTTAGCAATGCCCATGGTCCTCATCAAGAATAATTTAAATAATATTATAAATAAAAATAAATATTTGTATGCCTGGCTGTCTGAGGTGCATGGTTTTCTGTTATGTTGCGTGACGCGTCGCCCTCCCTCTTGGAATGACGGGCCCATTAGCCAATAGAGATCTATAATACATTTTGATAAATCCCAAAACTATTCTAAGGCATAATCATATAGTATGATGCAGTTTGTGTTGTAAGATTCCGTGTTACACTCTCTGAATATCGGTCGCTAATGCTATAGTTTGGCCGGTTACGTTACGCTGTAGTTGGTGTTCTAACATTTTGATACATGTGGCCTTTTTACAATTTGAGCACCTGCCCCTCTAAAGGTCTCTGTGAGAGAGAGACGGGAGCAGGAGAGAGAGAGAGACGGGAGCAGGAGAGAGAGAGAGACGGGAGCAGGAGAGAGAGAGAGAGACGGGAGCAGGAGAGAGAGAGAGACGGGAGCAGGAGTGAGAGAGAGACGGGAGCAGGAGAGAGAGAGAGACGGGAGCAGGAGAGAGAGAGAGACGGGAGCAGGAGAGAGAGAGAGACGGGAGCAGGAGAGAGAGAGAGACGGGAGCAGGAGAGAGAGAGAGACGGGAGCAGGAGTGAGAGAGAGAGACGGGAGCAGGAGTGAGAGAGAGACGGGAGCAGGAGAGAGAGAGAGACGGGAGCAGGAGAGAGAGAGAGACGGGAGCAGGAGAGAGAGAGAGAGAGACGGGAGCAGGAGAGAGAGAGAGAGACGGGAGCAGGAGAGAGAGAGAGACGGGAGCAGGAGTGAGAGAGAGACGGGAGCAGGAGTGAGAGAGAGACGGGAGCAGGAGGGAGAGAGAGAGACGGGAGCAGGAGTGAGAGAGAGAGACGGGAGCAGGAGTGAGAGAGAGAGACGGGAGCAGGAGTGAGAGAGAGAGACGGGAGCAGGAGAGAGAGAGAGACGGGAGCAGGAGAGAGAGAGAGACGGGAGCAGGAGAGAGAGAGAGACGGGAGCAGGAGAGAGAGAGAGACGGGAGCAGGAGTGAGAGAGAGACGGGAGCAGGAGTGAGAGAGAGACGGGAGCAGGAGTGAGAGAGAGACGGGAGCAGGAGTGAGAGAGAGACGGGAGCAGGAGAGAGAGAGAGACGGGAGCAGGAGTGAGAGAGAGACGGGAGCAGGAGAGAGAGAGAGACGGGAGCAGGAGTGAGAGAGAGACGGGAGCAGGAGAGAGAGAGAGAGAGGAGAGGGAGGGAGGGAGAGAGAGAGGAGAGGGAGGGAGGGAGGGAGGAGAGGGAGGGAGGGAGAGAGAGAGACGGGAGCAGGAGTGAGAGAGAGACGGGAGCGGGAGTGAGAGAGAGAGACGGGAGGAGGAGTGTGAGAGAGAGACGGGAGCAGGAGTGAGAGAGAGACGGGAGCGGGAGTGAGAGAGAGAGAGAGGAGAGGGAGGGAGGGAGGGAGGGAGAGAGAGACGGGAGCAGGAGTGAGAGAGAGAGAGGAGAGGGAGGGAGGGAGGGAGGGAGAGAGAGACGGGAGCAGGAGTGAGAGAGAGAGAGAGGAGAGGGAGGGAGGGAGGGAGGGAGGGAGGGAGGGAGAGAGAGACGGGAGCAGGAGTGAGAGAGAGAGAGGAGAGGGAGGGAGGGAGGGAGAGAGACGGGAGCAGGAGTGAGAGAGAGAGAGAGGAGAGGGAGGGAGGGAGGGAGGGAGAGAGAGACGGGAGCAGGAGTGAGAGAGAGAGAGAGGAGAGGGAGGGAGGGAGGGAGGGAGAGAGAGACGGGAGCAGGAGTGAGAGAGAGAGAGAGGAGAGGGAGAGAGAGACGGGAGCAGGAGTGAGAGAGAGACGGGAGCAGGAGAGAAAGAGAGAGAGACGGGAGCAGGAGTGAGAGAGAGAGACGGGAGCAGGAGAGAGAGAGAGAGACGGGAGCAGGAGAGAGAGAGAGACGGGAGCAGGAGTGAGAGAGAGACGGGAGCGGGAGAGAGAGAGAGACGGGAGCAGGAGTGAGAGAGAGACGGGAGCAGGAGAGAGAGAGAGAGACGGGAGCAGGAGTGAGAGAGAGAGACGGGAGCAGGAGAGAGAGAGAGAGAGACGGGAGCAGGAGTGAGAGAGAGAGACGGGAGCAGGAGAGAGAGAGAGAGAGACGGGAGCAGGAGTGAGAGAGAGAGACGGGAGCAGGAGTGAGAGAGAGAGACGGGAGCAGGAGTGAGAGAGAGACGGGAGCAGGAGAGAGAGAGAGAGAGACGGGAGCAGGAGAGAGAGAGAGACGGGAGAGAGAGAGAGAGAGAGAGAGACGGGAGCAGGAGTGAGAGAGAGAGACGGGAGCAGGAGTGAGAGAGAGACGGGAGCAGGAGAGAGAGAGAGAGAGACGGGAGCAGGAGAGAGAGAGAGGCGGGAGCAGGAGAGAGAGAGAGAGAGACGGGAGCAGGAGAGAGAGAGAGAGACGGGAGCAGGAGAGAGAGAGACGGGAGCAGGAGTGAGAGAGAGAGACGGGAGCAGGAGAGAGAGAGAGAGACGGGAGCAGGAGTGAGAGAGAGAGACAGGAGCAGGAGTGAGAGAGAGAGACGGGAGCAGGAGTGAGAGAGAGAGAGACGGGAGCAGGAGTGAGAGAGAGAGACGGGAGCAGGAGAGAGAGAGAGACGGGAGGAGGAGTGAGAGAGAGACGGGAGCAGGAGTGAGAGAGAGACGGGAGCAGGAGAGAGAGAGAGACGGGAGCAGGAGTGAGAGAGAGACGGGAGCAGGAGAGAGAGAGAGACGGGAGCAGGAGTGAGAGAGAGACGGGAGCAGGAGAGAGAGAGAGACGGGAGCAGGAGTGAGAGAGAGAGACGGGAGCAGGAGAGAGAGAGAGAGAGAGACGGGAGCAGGAGAGAGAGAGAGACGGGAGCAGGAGTGAGAGAGAGAGACGGGAGCAGGAGTGAGAGAGAGAGACGGGAGCGGGAGTGAGAGAGAGACGGGAGCAGGAGAGAGAGAGAGACGGGAGCAGGAGTGAGAGAGAGAGACGGGAGCAGGAGAGAGAGAGAGACGGGAGCAGGAGAGAGAGAGAGACGGGAGCAGGAGTGAGAGAGAGACGGGAGCAGGAGAGAGAGAGAGACGGGAGCAGGAGTGAGAGAGAGAGACGGGAGCAGGAGAGAGAGAGAGAGAGAGACGGGAGCAGGAGAGAGAGAGAGACGGGAGCAGGAGTGAGAGAGAGAGACGGGAGCAGGAGTGAGAGAGAGAGACGGGAGCAGGAGTGAGAGAGAGAGACGGGAGCGGGAGTGAGAGAGAGACGGGAGCAGGAGAGAGAGAGAGACGGGAGCAGGAGTGAGAGAGAGAGACGGGAGCAGGAGAGAGAGAGAGACGGGAGCAGGAGAGAGAGAGAGACGGGAGCAGGAGAGAGAGAGACGGGAGCAGGAGAGAGAGAGAGACGGGAGCAGGAGAGAGAGAGACGGGAGCAGGAGAGAGAGAGACGGGAGCAGGAGAGAGAGAGAGAGAGACGGGAGCAGGAGAGAGAGAGAGACGGGAGCAGGAGAGAGAGAGAGACGGGAGCAGGAGAGAGAGAGAGAGACGGGAGCAGGAGAGAGAGAGAGACGGGAGCAGGAGTGAGAGAGAGACGGGAGCAGGAGAGAGAGAGAGACGGGAGCAGGAGAGAGAGAGAGACGGGAGCAGGAGTGAGAGAGAGAGACGGGAGCAGGAGAGAGAGAGAGAGACGGGAGCAGGAGAGAGAGAGAGACGGGAGCAGGAGAGAGAGAGAGACGGGAGCAGGAGAGAGAGAGAGACGGGAGCAGGAGAGAGAGAGAGACGGGAGCAGGAGAGAGAGAGAGACGGGAGCAGGAGAGAGAGAGAGAGAGACGGGAGCAGGAGAGAGAGAGAGAGACGGGAGCAGGAGAGAGAGAGAGACGGGAGCAGGAGTGAGAGAGAGACGGGAGCAGGAGTGAGAGAGAGACGGGAGCAGGAGGGAGAGAGAGAGACGGGAGCAGGAGTGAGAGAGAGAGACGGGAGCAGGAGTGAGAGAGAGAGACGGGAGCAGGAGTGAGAGAGAGACGGGAGCAGGAGAGAGAGAGAGACGGGAGCAGGAGAGAGAGAGAGACGGGAGCAGGAGAGAGAGAGAGACGGGAGCAGGAGAGAGAGAGAGAGACGGGAGCAGGAGTGAGAGAGAGACGGGAGCAGGAGTGAGAGAGAGACGGGAGCAGGAGTGAGAGAGAGACGGGAGCAGGAGTGAGAGAGAGAGAGAGGAGCAGGAGAGAGAGAGAGAGAGACGGGAGCAGGAGTGAGAGAGAGACGGGAGCAGGAGAGAGAGAGAGAGACGGGAGCAGGAGAGAGAGAGAGACGGGAGCAGGAGAGAGAGAGAGACGGGAGCAGGAGAGAGAGAGAGACGGGAGCAGGAGAGAGAGAGAGACGGGAGCAGGAGTGAGAGAGAGAGAGACGGGAGCAGGAGTGAGAGAGAGACGGGAGCAGGAGTGAGAGAGAGAGAGAGGAGCAGGAGTGAGAGAGAGAGACGGGAGCAGGAGAGAGAGAGAGACGGGAGCAGGAGTGAGAGAGAGAGACGGGAGCAGGAGTGAGAGAGAGACGGGAGCAGGAGAGAGAGAGAGAGACGGGAGCAGGAGTGAGAGAGAGAGACGGGAGCAGGAGTGAGAGAGAGACGGGAGCAGGAGAGAGAGAGAGAGACGGGAGCAGGAGTGAGAGAGAGAGACGGGAGCAGGAGAGAGAGAGAGACGGGAGCAGGAGTGAGAGAGAGACGGGAGCAGGAGAGAGAGAGAGAGAGACGGGAGCAGGAGTGAGAGAGAGAGACGGGAGCAGAAGTGAGAGAGAGAGAGACGAGAGCAGGAGAGAGAGAGAGAGAGACGGGAGCAGGAGGGAGAGAGAGACGGGAGCAGGAGAGAGA
This sequence comes from Notolepis coatsorum, assembly GCF_963971535.1. NCBI lineage: Eukaryota > Metazoa > Chordata > Actinopteri > Aulopiformes > Paralepididae > Notolepis > Notolepis coatsorum. The sequence continues at coordinate 5,799,726 of NC_140170.1, read as the reverse complement.
GAGAGAGAGACGGGAGCAGGAGTGAGAGAGAGAGACGGGAGCAGGAGAGAGAGAGAGACGGGAGCAGGAGTGAGAGAGAGACGGGAGCGGGAGTGAGAGAGAGAGAGACGGGAGCAGGAGTGAGAGAGAGACGGGAGCAGGAGAGAGAGAGAGAGAGACGGGAGCAGGAGTGAGAGAGAGACGGGAGCAGGAGTGAGAGAGAGACGGGAGCAGGAGAGAGAGAGAGACGGGAGCAGGAGTGAGAGAGAGACGGGAGCAGGAGAGAGAGAGAGAGACGGGAGCAGGAGAGAGAGAGAGACGGGAGCAGGAGTGAGAGAGAGACGGGAGCAGGAGAGAGAGAGAGAGAGGAGAGGGAGGGAGGGAGAGAGAGAGAGGAGAGGGAGGGAGGGAGAGAGAGAGGAGAGGGAGGGAGGGAGGGAGGGAGAGAGAGAGAGGAGAGGGAGGGAGGGAGAGAGAGAGACGGGAGCAGGAGTGAGAGAGAGAGAGACGGGAGCAGGAGTGAGAGAGAGAGACGGGAGCAGGAGGGAGAGAGAGACGGGAGCAGGAGAGAGAGAGAGACGGGAGCAGGAGTGAGAGAGAGACGGGAGCAGGAGAGAGAGAGAGACGGGAGCAGGAGTGAGAGAGAGAGACGGGAGCAGGAGTGAGAGAGAGAGAGACGGGAGCAGGAGTGAGAGAGAGACAGGAGCAGGAGAGAGAGAGAGAGACGGGAGCAGGAGTGAGAGAGAGAGACGGGAGCAGGAGAGAGAGAGAGACGGGAGCAGGAGTGAGAGAGAGACGGGAGCAGGAGAGAGAGAGAGAGATGGGAGCAGGAGGGAGAGAGAGAGATGGGAGCAGGAGGGAGAGAGAGACGGGAGCAGGAGGGAGAGAGAGAGATGGGAGCAGGAGGGAGAGAGAGACGGGAGCAGGAGAGAGAGAGAGAGAGACGGGAGCAGGAGTGAGAGAGAGAGACGGGAGCAGGAGAGAGAGAGAGACGGGAGCAGGAGTGAGAGAGAGACGGGAGCAGGAGAGAGAGAGAGAGACGGGAGCAGGAGAGAGAGAGAGACGGGAGCAGGAGTGAGAGAGAGAGACGGGAGCAGGAGTGAGAGAGAGAGAGAGGAGCAGGAGTGAGAGAGAGAGACGGGAGCAGGAGTGAGAGAGAGAGACGGGAGCAGGAGTGAGAGAGAGAGACGGGAGCAGGAGTGAGAGAGAGACGGGAGCAGGAGTGAGAGAGAGAGAGACGGGAGCAGGAGTGAGAGAGAGAGACGGGAGCAGGAGTGAGAGAGAGACGGGAGCAGGAGTGAGAGAGAGACGGGAGCAGGAGTGAGAGAGAGACGGGAGCAGGAGTGAGAGAGAGAGACGGGAGCAGGAGTGAGAGAGAGAGACGGGAGCAGGAGAGAGAGAGAGAGACGGGAGCAGGAGTGAGAGAGAGACGGGAGCAGGAGTGAGAGAGAGACGGGAGCAGGAGTGAGAGAGAGAGACGGGAGCAGGAGTGAGAGAGAGAGAGACGGGAGCAGGAGTGAGAGAGAGACGGGAGCAGGAGTGAGAGAGAGAGAGACGGGAGCAGGAGTGAGAGAGAGAGAGACGGGAGCAGGAGAGAGAGAGAGACGGGAGCAGGAGAGAGAGAGAGACGGGAGCAGGAGTGAGAGAGAGAGACGGGAGCAGGAGAGAGATAGAGAGACGGGAGCAGGAGTGAGAGAGAGAGACGGGAGCAGGAGTGAGAGAGAGAGACGGGAGCAGGAGTGAGAGAGAGAGAGACGGGAGCAGGAGAGAGAGAGAGACGGGAGCAGGAGTGAGAGAGAGACGGGAGCAGGAGAGAGAGAGAGAGACGGGAGCAGGAGTGAGAGAGAGAGACGGGAGCAGGAGTGAGAGAGAGACGGGAGCAGGAGTGAGAGAGAGAGAGACGGGAGCAGGAGTGAGAGAGAGAGACGGGAGCAGGAGTGAGAGAGAGAGACGGGAGCAGGAGTGAGAGAGAGAGACGGGAGCAGGAGTGAGAGAGAGAGACGGGAGCAGGAGTGAGAGAGAGAGAGACGGGAGCAGGAGTGAGAGAGAGAGAGAGGAGCAGGAGTGAGAGAGAGAGACGGGATCAGGAGTGAGAGAGAGAGACGGGAGCAGGAGTGAGAGAGAGAGAGGAGCAGGAGTGAGAGAGAGACGGGAGCAGGAGAGAGAGAGAGAGAGAGGAGCAGGAGTGAGAGAGAGAGACGGGAGCAGGAGTGAGAGAGAGACGGGAGCAGGAGTGAGAGAGAGAGACGGGAGCAGGAGTGAGAGAGAGAGACGGGAGCAGGAGTGAGAGAGAGACGGGAGCAGGAGTGAGAGAGAGAGAGACGGGAGCAGGAGTGAGAGAGAGACGGGAGCAGGAGTGAGAGAGAGAGACGGGAGCAGGAGAGAGAGAGAGACGGGAGCAGGAGTGAGAGAGAGACGGGAGCAGGAGAGAGAGAGAGACGGGAGCAGGAGTGAGAGAGAGACGGGAGCAGGAGAGAGAGAGAGACGGGAGCAGGAGTGAGAGAGAGACGGGAGCGAGAGAGAGAGAGAGAGACGGGAGCAGGAGAGAGAGAGAGAGACTGGCCCCTTTTTCGCTCTACATGCGGATTTGGATTGGAGTGAAATCAACAAAACAATCCTGTTCCCCCCCCGAGAACGCATTTAGGCACCAAAAAAACACCCCTCGCTTTCTCTGGATGTACCGTCACTGGTATCGACCCGGCAGCGGGCATTGTGTGGCGCTGAATAGAGACAGAATGTTGTGACTTAAAACGCATGAAAATACACAGAGTGGCGCAGAGAAAATTGTGTGAGAGTGTGCGGCGCACATGTGTGTGTGTGTGTGTGAGTGTGTGAGTGTGTGTGAATGAGTAACGGAGAGAGAAATGGAGACAGAGTGAGATAAAGACACAAAGAAAGAGAGGGGAGAGAGAGAAGAAAGAGAGAGAGTAAGAGAAAAGAAAGAGACCGACGCTCTCACACGACGGGGCCTTCTGTTAGTACCTTGGTTCATGGAGGGCGGGCCCTCCGGTCGCTCGTGGCCCCGGGGCCCCTTCAGTGAGACGGGGCTCTGCCTGAGGAGCAGCTCCTTGCCTGGGGAGCCCTCCTACCAGAGAGAGGGGGGACACCAGGGGGTCAGTGCTGATGATGCTGATGATGCTGACAGACCACAGGACCACGTGGGGATATATCATGAATGTATTAGGATTATTGAAATAATCAAAACAATAGCAAGGCTAGGAACTGGGAGGGCGGTTAGGGTTAGGTATTAGGGTTATTGTAGTTCTGACAATAGAGATTCTCGAGTGCTAAATGTTAAAGTATCTTCCGAATACCAAGTATGGTGATCAGATCCACTAAGTGTGTCTGACTTTTTTTTTTTTTTTTTTTTTTTAAACTAAATTTGTATTTACATTTTGATTCACAAACATACAAACAACATCATCCTTGAATATTACCGGAAGTCCTCTCGTGTGTCCGACTCTTAACCACTAAGTGTGTCTGACTCTTAACCACTAAGTGTGTCTGACTCTTAACCACTAAGTGTGTCCGACTCTTAACCACTAAGTGTGTCCGACTCTTAACCACTAAGTGTGTCTGACTCTTAACCACTAAGTGTGTCTGACTCTTAACCACTAAGTGTGTCCGACTCTTAACCACTAAGTGTGTCTGACTCTTAACCACTAAGTGTGTCTGACTCTTAACCACTAAGTGTGACTGACTCTTAACCACTAAGTGTGACTGACTCTTAACCACTAAGTGTGTCCGACTCTTAACCACTAAGTGTGTCCGACTCTTAACCACTAAGTGTGTCTGACTCTTAACCACTAAGTGTGTCCGACTCTTAACCACTAAGTGTGACTGACTCTTAACCACTAAGTGTGTCCGACTCTTAACCACTAAGTGTGTCTGACTCTTAACCACTAAGTGTGTCTGACTTTTAACCACTGAGTGTGTCTGACTCTTAACCACTGAGTGTGTCTGACTCTTAACCACTAAGTGTGTCTGACTCTTAACCACTGAGTGTGTCTGACTCTTAACCACTGAGTGTGTCTGACTCTTAACCACTGAGTGTGTCTGACTCTTAACCACTAAGTGTGTCTGACTCTTAACCACTAAGAGATCTAATTGTATTGCCTATATTCATGTCTTTCTACCATTACCCTGCCCATACCTGTACCTCCCCTCTTTCCCTCCATGCTTCCATTTCCTCAAGGGGATCAATAAAGGAATAATCTTATCTTATCATTACTTATTACTAAACAGTAAAGACCTCGACCATTAACATGGAGTCACTGGACGAGAACTATTGAGATATAATCCATTTTATCTCCATTTAAGATATGGAACATGCTCCCCTCTTTGACCAAAGCAGAAAATCAAGTGGCTTTGCTTTGATTTGTGACATAGTACAAGTCACTCTTAGTATTAGGGGCATTTTTCCATACGGATACACAGACTGGTATCAGCCAGATATCGGAGACCAGTATCAGTGAAGGTGCATTATGCACCAGATTGACAGGCATCAGGAGAGATGGCTGGTCCAGTCAAGGTCTCCAGCTAATCTGATCTAGACGTGATGATGACAGAGGTCAGGTCTCACTGACGACAAGAAGAAGCTTCTTCCCCCAGGCCATCAGAGCCTCGAACACTGAACTCTCCACACACAAGCACACATGAGCACACACACAACACACACACTGTACACGCTCACACACTAGCAGCCACTTTGACATGAGCACACACACACTCATGCTGCACACGCTCACACTTATGGTCACTTTAAGAATAGTATAGTATAACTTGAGATTGTATAAAATATAGGGATGCCCCGATCACGTTTTTTGCCACCGATACCGATCACCGATCGTCTATGAGCCATATCGGCCGATACCAATCGATACTGATAGTTTTTTTGTATATAAAAAAAAAATATATATACTGTATATATATATTTTTTTTTTTAAATACAAAATATATATTATATAATCATACTTGTAGTTGTATTATCTGCGAGACATCGCCAGCACGCAACAAGTCAAAATGCTCAGTATCTGCAAACAGCTCCACTGTCTGTGTGTACTCGAGTAGCCTCCAGCTACGGCCAGGATTCTCCTGCGCTGCAGCTGGACCCTATTGGTATACTGTGCTTTGGAATCACATTCAGCATGCCCTCAGCTCAAATACGCATCGAATCAATGTTTTTTTTTTTTATTATTGATCTTTTTCCCCCTCCATTTTCCTTCGATTTTCTCCCATCCCAATGTTAGTCGTATGCCAATTCCCAGTCCCTTCCTGGTCGCTGCGCACTTACCCCCCACAGTCAGATCATCTGGGAGAGTGGAGGCTACCACGTGCTTCCTCCGACACACGTCCAGCCAATCACCGCTTCTTTTCACCTGGCAGCGCGGATTCTCATTGAGAGGGCGTAGCGTGTGGGAGGATCACACTATCCCCCTCAAGTCCTATCCGCGCTTAGCAGGCGCCCCGACCGAACTGTAGGAGTCGCTGTTTACAACGACCCGGACCCACCCCGCCAGCTTCTCCCACCCTCTAATACAGCCAATTGTATTAGTGTGGACGGCCAGCCAAGCTGGTGACAACCCCGGAGCTGTGAGCTGGATTCGAACAGGCGAATCCAGCTCACAGCTCCGGGGTTGGTGACGAACGCAATCTCCCCTCGGCCACCTAACCGCCTGCATCGAATCAATGTTATAAGACATTGATATCAGGAGCTATCCGTAGCTACTGCTAGCCGGCTAGATAACGTTAAGACAACGCCTCAGTGAACTATTTAGTTTACTGGACATTCCATATAGAGCTAACGTGAGCTAACGTGAGCTAACGTTGGCTAATGAGTCAACGGAGGTAACTTATCATGCACTCGACTATTGCTGGAGCATTTGTTGATATCAGCAGCTATCAGTAGCTAGCCAGCTAGATAACGTTAGGCAATGCCTCATGTATTAAACTAAAAGTGAATAGTTGACTGGGTCATTCTGTTTAAACAGTAACGGTAGCTAACGTTAGCTCACGGAGGTCGCATGCACTAGGTTAGAGCAGACTATTGCCCGAGCTTGTTTACATGGGTGCGGGAGGGGCAGGAGGAGGAGGAGGTGGAGCGGCAGTTTGCAGCTCCGTGTGTCTGAGACTGAAGTCAGCGAGTGAGATCTCCGCTAAGAATTGGATCATGTTTTTCTATCGGTTTTCACGATCGGCGAAAATAAAGCATTATTGGAATTCACCGATCTCATATTTATACTGAATATCGGCCGATACCGATCGCTGGCCGATCGATCGGGGCATCCCTATAGCATTGTATAACAGTGTACATAAAGACCCAGTGCCTCATCCGTAGCTAACAGTGTATTGCACTACCACAGGACCTAGCATGTCCTACCATGCTCTGTAAATAACTCATGTACATATACCGATATGCCCTACTCTGTTTACTTGTTTTATTGCACAATGTCGTTCTATTGGATTCTTATTATATATTACTATTGTATTATGCACATCGTTGCGGGCGAGACCCCCCGCATTTAATTGTATACTTGTATGCCGTGACAAATAAAACTCTTGACTTGACTTGAAGAAGGAAGTTCAGTGATGGTGGTTGACTAAACTTTATTTTAGAGCTGGTTATGCCGTTATGCCATAATATGCTGGACCCGGGGGTTTAAGTGAAAAGATACATCCTTGTATTACTAATCGTTGGAATAGATGCATTTTTTTTTTTTTTTAGTAGTGAAATAATGAATATTTGAATTCCAAAACCCTCCTCCAGTTAATTTAATTAAGAGTTCATAATAATCACAACTAATAATAACTACCACCTCATACTATAGCACACCATCGACTTGAGATCCCCAGATCCCCAGGTTGAGATCCTTACCGAAGGGGAGCGCGAGAGCGGAGGAGTCAGCTGACGCGCCTCCATTGGCTGATTCCGCAACCAATCGTGTGAAGGAGACAATTTCAGGGGTTCATTCCTGGCGATGGCCCCGCCCACACCGCACTCCTCCTCTTCCATCTTCACACCGACGGCCATCATGCTGACATCACCGTTGGCATGGAGACGCAGCGCTGAGGGACTGGGCTCAACCATTCTAGAGGAGAGAGGAGCACAATACAGGTGAAGTAACTTACCATTCTGGACACAGGAGGCTGCATCAGGACCACACACACACACACACACACACACACACACACACACACACACACACAGGAGGCTGCATCAGGACCACACACACACACACACACACACACACACACACACACACACACACACAGGAGGCTGCATCATGACTACACACACACACACAGGAGGCTACATCAGGACACACACAGGAGGCTACATCATGACTACACACACACACACAGGAGGCTACATCAGGACACACACAGGAGGCTACATCATGACTACACACACACACACAGGAGGCTACATCAGGACACACACACACACACAGGAGGCTACATCATGACACACACACACACACAGGAGGCTACATCAGGACACACACACACACACAGGAGGCTACATCATGACTACACACACACACACAGGAGGCTACATCAGGACACACACACACACACAGGAGGCTACATCATGACTACACACACACACAGGAGGCTACATCATGACTACACACACACACAGGAGGCTACATCAGGACACACACACACACACAGGAGGCTACATCAGGACTACACACACACACAGGAGGCTACATCAGGACACACACACACACACAGGAGGCTACATCAGGACACACACACACACACAGGAGGCTACATCAGGACACACACAGGAGGCTACATCAGGACACACACACACACACAGGAGGCTACATCAGGACACACACACACACACAGGAGGCTACATCAGGACACACACACACACACAGGAGGCTACATCAGGACTACACACACACACACAGGAGGCTACATCAGGACACACACACACAGGAGGCTACATCATGACACACACACACACACAGGAGGCTACATCAGGACTACACACACACACACAGGAGGCTACATCAGGACACACACACACACACACAGGAGGCTACATCAGGACTACACACACACACAGGAGGCTACATCATGACTACACACACACACACAGGAGGCTACATCAGGACTACACACACACACAGGAGGCTACATCAGGACTACACACACACACACAGGAGGCTACATCAGGACTACACACACACACACAGGAGGCTACATCAGGACACACACACACACAGGAGGCTACATCAGGACACACACACACAGGAGGCTACATCATGACTACACACACACACACAGGAGGCTACATCAGGACTACACACACACACACAGGAGGCTACATCAGGACTACACACACACACACAGGAGGCTACATCAGGACTACACACACACACACACACAGGAGGCTACATCAGGACTACACACACACACAGGAGGCTACATCATGACTACACACACACACACAGGAGGCTACATCAGGACTACACACACACACACAGGAGGCTACATCAGGACACACACACACACACAGGAGGCTACATCAGGACTACACACACACACACAGGAGGCTACATCATGACTACACACACACACACACAGGAGGCTACATCAGGACTACACACACACACACACAGGAGGCTACATCATGACTACACACACACACACAGGAGGCTACATCAGGACACACACACACACACAGGAGGCTACATCAGGACACACACACACAGGAGGCTACATCAGGACTACACACACACACAGGAGGCTACATCAGGACTACACACACACACAGGAGGCTACATCAGGACACACACACACAGGAGGCTACATCAGGACACACACACACACACAGGAGGCTACATCAGGACTACACACACACACACAGGAGGCTACATCAGGACTACACACACACACACAGGAGGCTACATCAGGACTACACACACACACACAGGAGGCTACATCAGGACTACACACACACACACAGGAGGCTACATCAGGACACACACACACACACAGGAGGCTACATCAGGACTACACACACACACACAGGAGGCTACATCAGGACTACACACACACACACAGGAGGCTACATCATGACACACACACACACACAGGAGGCTACATCAGGACACACACACACACAGGAGGCTACATCAGGACTACACACACACACACAGGAGGCTACATCAGGACACACACACACACACAGGAGGCTACATCATGACTACACACACACACACACAGGAGGCTACATCAGGACTACACACACACACACAGGAGGCTACATCAGGACACACACACACAGGAGGCTACATCATGACTACACACACACACACACAGGAGGCTACATCAGGACACACACACACACACACAGGAGGCTACATCAGGACTACACACACACACACACAGGAGGCTACATCAGGACACACACACACGGCTGCATCATGACTACACACACACACCCACACACAGGAGGCTGCATCAGGACTACACACACACACACACACACACACACACACACACACACACACACACACACACACACACACACACACACACACACACACACACACACACACACACACACACACACACACACACACACACACACACACACACACACACACACACGGCTGCATGGGGACTGAACAGCATTAGGTAAAGTGGTGACAATGACCTCGCTGTGGCTTTAAACACATCCCACTACACATCACCCTCATGTCACCTTTAGTGGCTCCCTGTAGAACCAGTGAGCGAGGTATAACGCCGTTATACAGAGTTATACCAGCACTGCACCACTGGAACTCCCTCCCCATGGACATCCGAAATGCTAACTCTCTCGCCCACTTTAAAAACCTGCTGAGAACCCACCTCCTCACCCAGGCGGCCTATTGGTCTCCGACGCTCCCAAGCATCCTGTTCATTACGTTTGTTCTGTTTTGTTTTGTTCCCGTTTGCTCCGTTCCGTTTTTGTATTTAGTTTCTTAGTTTAGGTCACCGTTATCCTCCCCCATCCCCCCCTTTTTTTTAAAAAGCACCTTGGGTGCGTGAAAGACGCTATATAAATTCAAGCCATTATTATTATTATTATTATTATTATTATTATTATTATTATTATTATTATTATTATTATTATTATATGAGACACAACTCATAACTCGAACGTCTGATGGGAACTCAGCTCTGGCCGTTTTTTTGGACTATATATATCAGCACTGTGGATGGATGGATGTTTTTCTTTCTTTTTGTGTCTTACATACAGATGTATGCCCAGCCCATATGGGCTTACAAGACATAAACAATAAGTATATAGTAGACTTAACATGTGGCTGCATGTGGCTCTTTACAAATACAAAAGAGGAAGGAGAGACACACAGGCGTAGCTCAGCCTGGCTCTTTACTAGAGGAGGAGGAGGAAGAGACAGACACACAGGCTCTTTACTAGAGGAGGAGGAGGAGGAGGAAGAGACAGACACACAGGCTCTTTACTAGAGGAGGAGGAGGAGGAAGAGACAGACACACAGGCTCTTTACTAGAGGAGGAGGAGGAAGAGACAGACACACAGGCTCTTTACTAGAGGAGGAGGAGGAAGAGACAGACACACAGGCTCTTTACTAGAGGAGGAGGAGGAGGAAGAGACAGACACACAGGCTCTTTACTAGAGGAGGAGGAGGAGGAGGAAGAGACAGACACACAGGCTCTTTACTAGAGGAGGAGGAGGAGGAGGAAGAGACAGACACACAGGCTCTTTACTAGAGGAGGAGGAGGAGGAAGAGACAGACACACAGGCTCTTTACTAGAGGAGGAGGAGGAAGAGACAGACACACAGGCTCTTTACTAGAGGAGGAGGAGGAAGAGACAGACACACAGGCTCTTTACTAGAGGAGGAGGAGGAAGAAGAGACACACAGGCTCTTTACTAGAGGAGGAGGAGGAAGAGACAGACACACAGGCTCTTTACTAGAGGAGGAGGAGGAAGAGACAGACACACAGGCTCTTTACTAGAGGAGGAGGAGGAGGAAGAGACAGACACACAGGCTCTTTACTAGAGGAGGAGGAGGAAGAAGAGACACACAGGCTCTTTACTAGAGGAGGAGGAGGAAGAAGAGACACACAGGCTCTTTACTAGAGGAGGAGGAGGAAGAAGAGACACACAGGCTCTTTACTAGAGGAGGAGGAGGAAGAGACAGACACACAGGCTCTTTACTAGAGGAGGAGGAGGAAGAGACAGACACACAGGCTCTTTACTAGAGGAGGAGGAGGAAGAAGAGACACACAGGCTCTTTACTAGAGGAGGAGGAGGAAGAGACAGACACACAGGCTCTTTACTAGAGGAGGAGGAGGAAGAAGAGACACACAGGCTCTTTACTAGAGGAGGAGGAGGAAGAGACAGACACACAGGCTCTTTACTAGAGGAGGAGGAGGAAGAGACAGACACACAGGCTCTTTACTAGAGGAGGAGGAGGAAGAGACAGACACACAGGCTCTTTACTAGAGGAGGAGGAGGAAGAAGAGACACACAGGCTCTTTACTAGAGGAGGAGGAGGAAGAGACAGACACACAGGCTCTTTACTAGAGGAGGAGGAGGAAGAGACAGACACACAGGCTCTTTACTAGAGGAGGAGGAGGAAGAGACAGACACACAGGCTCTTTACTAGAGGAGGAGGAGGAAGAGACAGACACACAGGCTCTTTACTAGAGGAGGAGGAGGAAGAGACAGACACACAGGCTCTTTACTAGAGGAGGAGGAGGAAGAGACAGACACACAGGCTCTTTACTAGAGGAGGAGGAGGAAGAGACAGACACACAGGCTCTTTACTAGAGGAGGAGGAGGAAGAAGAGACACACAGGCTCTTTACTAGAGGAGGAGGAGGAAGAGACAGACACACAGGCTCTTTACTAGAGGAGGAGGAGGAAGAGACAGACACACAGGCTCTTTACTAGAGGAGGAGGAGGAAGAGACAGACACACAGGCTCTTTACTAGAGGAGGAGGAGGAAGAAGAGACACACAGGCTCTTTACTAGAGGAGGAGGAGGAAGAGACAGACACACAGGCTCTTTACTAGAGGAGGAGGAGGAAGAGACAGACACACAGGCTCTTTACTAGAGGAGGAGGAGGAAGAAGAGACACACAGGCTCTTTACTAGAGGAGGAGGAGGAAGAGACAGACACACAGGCTCTTTACTAGAGGAGGAGGAGGAAGAGACAGACACACAGGCTCTTTACTAGAGGAGGAGGAGGAAGAGACAGACACACAGGCTCTTTACTAGAGGAGGAGGAGGAAGAGACAGACACACAGGCTCTTTACTAGAGGAGGAGGAGGAAGAGACAGACACACAGGCTCTTTACTAGAGGAGGAGGAGGAAGAAGAGACACACAGGCTCTTTACTAGAGGAGGAGGAGGAAGAGACAGACACACAGGCTCTTTACTAGAGGAGGAGGAGGAAGAAGAGACACACAGGCTCTTTACTAGAGGAGGAGGAGGAAGAGACAGACACACAGGCTCTTTACTAGAGGAGGAGGAGGAAGAAGAGACACACAGGCTCTTTACTAGAGGAGGAGGAGGAAGAGACAGACACACAGGCTCTTTACTAGAGGAGGAGGAGGAAGAGACAGACACACAGGCTCTTTACTAGAGGAGGAGGAGGAAGAGACAGACACACAGGCTCTTTACTAGAGGAGGAGGAGGAAGAAGAGACACACAGGCTCTTTACTAGAGGAGGAGGAGGAAGAGACAGACACACAGGCTCTTTACTAGAGGAGGAGGAGGAAGAGACAGACACACAGGCTCTTTACTAGAGGAGGAGGAGGAAGAGACAGACACACAGGCTCTTTACTAGAGGAGGAGGAGGAAGAGACAGACACACAGGCTCTTTACTAGAGGAGGAGGAGGAAGAGACAGACACACAGGCTCTTTACTAGAGGAGGAGGAGGAAGAGACAGACACACAGGCTCTTTACTAGAGGAGGAGGAAGAGACAGACACACAGGCTCTTTACTAGAGGAGGAGGAGGAAGAAGAGACACACAGGCTCTTTACTAGAGGAGGAGGAGGAAGAGACAGACACACAGGCTCTTTACTAGAGGAGGAGGAGGAAGAGACAGACACACAGGCTCTTTACTAGAGGAGGAGGAGGAAGAGACAGACACACAGGCTCTTTACTAGAGGAGGAGGAGGAAGAAGAGACACACAGGCTCTTTACTAGAGGAGGAGGAGGAAGAGACAGACACACAGGCTCTTTACTAGAGGAGGAGGAGGAAGAGACAGACACACAGGCTCTTTACTAGAGGAGGAGGAGGAAGAAGAGACACACAGGCTCTTTACTAGAGGAGGAGGAGGAAGAGACAGACACACAGGCTCTTTACTAGAGGAGGAGGAGGAAGAAGAGACACACAGGCTCTTTACTAGAGGAGGAGGAGGAAGAGACAGACACACAGGCTCTTTACTAGAGGAGGAGGAGGAAGAAGAGACACACAGGCTCTTTACTAGAGGAGGAGGAGGAAGAGACAGACACACAGGCTCTTTACTAGAGGAGGAGGAGGAAGAGACAGACACACAGGCTCTTTACTAGAGGAGGAGGAGGAAGAGACAGACACACAGGCTCTTTACTAGAGGAGGAGGAGGAAGAAGAGACACACAGGCTCTTTACTAGAGGAGGAGGAGGAAGAGACAGACACACAGGCTCTTTACTAGAGGAGGAGGAGGAAGAGACAGACACACAGGCTCTTTACTAGAGGAGGAGGAGGAAGAAGAGACACACATGGCTGGGCGATTCTTGCTCAAATGTGAATCACGATTTTTCTCTAAGAATTGAGATCACGATTCTCTCACACGATTCTTATTCTTGTTCAATAAAATCATGTATTGCACTCTTTCTTAAACAGACAACATAACATATACGTGCTTGACTTAAACTTAAAAGTCTCTTGTAACACACAAAATAACTCAAGTCAGAATCGTCATCATTTAAAAAAGTTAAGTAAAAAGTAAAAAAATACATTATTATTTTTTAATTAAAAGAAATTCATAATTTAAAAATGAGATTGCATAGGTCTATGAATCGAGATCGCGATTTTATTTAGATTAATCGCCCAGCCCTACCAGACACACAGGCGTAGCTCAGCCTGGCTCTTTACTAGAGGAGGAAGAAGAGCCAGACACTAGTGATGCACCGATGTGAAAATTGTGGCCGATACCGATAACCAATATTATTATTGCTGTTCTGGCCGATACTTACCGATGTTGATATCTCTGTATAGAAAACACTTTTTTATGATAATCAAATAAAGAGTTATTACATTTTTTTTTACTTTTGTAACTTATTTTCAGAAATTACTGATATTTTTAAACTATTTAAAACCAAAACATGTAAAAAAAATATATATATATATATAATAATAATAAAACAATTAATTTATTTATTTTTAATATCTGCCCCATCTTGATATCGGAACGATACCGATGTGTAAAAAATTTACCATAACGGCGGCCGATATATCGTGCATCACTACTAGGGATGGGTACCGAATTCGGTACTTTTGAGGTACCGAACCGAAACACGTCGGTACTACTGAGTATCGATACAAAGTGAGATACAAAAAGAAAAGATTTTTTTTTTTTTTTTTTTTACCTTTTTTCTTTTCATGTCAACGTTCACACGCACAATATATGCCGAAAACAGTCGAAATTGTAGTTATTTGAAGTTTGGATAATTTTTTTTACGACTGAGGTAGGCAAATTAAATTTCTTGAGACTAAAGTACCGAAAAAAAGGTACCGTTGGGTACCGGTATCGATTCACAGGTACCGGTACCGTATCGGTTAAAATGTGAAAGGTAAGGTACCCATCCCTAATCACTACCAGACACACAGGCGTAGCTCAGCCTGGCTCTTTGCTGTAGCTCTGACTGACAGGGAACACAATAGCTACCTGCATTAGACCAGAGTCCTACAGGTTGTTGCAGCAGAGCAACACGGAGAGGATCACTTGCTTTTACAAGTTACAACAAGATTCTTCTGTAGAATTAGCGGTGTGTGTGTGTGTGTGTGTGTGTGTGTGTGTGTGTGTGTGTGTGTGTGTGTGTGTGTGTGTGTGTGTGTGTGTGTGTGAGACAAAGTGAATAAAAGGGTTGGAGGAGGGAGACAGACAAACAAAGCATCAGAGAGAAAGAGAGAGAGAAGGGGACAGGTTGAGTGTGAGAGAGACAGACAGACAGAGAGACAGGAGAGGGAGAGAGAGAGAGAGGGACAGGTTGAGTGAGTGAGTGAGTGAGTGAGTGCGTGAGTGAGTGAGTGAGTGAGAGACAGACAGAGAAAGGGACAGGTTGAGAGAGAGAGAGAGAGAGAGAGAGAGAGAGAGAGAGAGAGAGAGAGAAAGAGAGACAGAGAGAGGGAGAGACAGAGAGATGGAGAGAGAGACAGACAGAGAAAGGGACAGGTTGAGAGAGAGAGAGAGAGAAAGAAAAAGAGAGACAGAGAGAGGGGGAGACAGAGAGATGGAGAGAGAGAGAGAGAGAGAGAGAGAGAGAGAGAGAGAGAGAGAGAGAGAGAGAGAAAAAAAGAGACAGAGAGAGACGGAGAGAGAGAGAGAGAGAGAGAGAGAGAGAGAGAGAGAGAGAGAGAGAGAGAGAGAGAGAGAGAAAAAGAGAGACAGAGAGAGGGAGAGACAGAGAGATGGAGAGACAGAGACAGAGACAGAGACAGAGACAGAGACAGAGACAGAGACAGAGACAGAGACAGAGACAGAGAGAGAGAGAGAGAGAGAGAGAGAGAGAGAGAGAGAGAGAGAGAGAGAGAGAGAGATGGAGGGAGAGAGAGAGAGAGAGGCTGAACCGTGGTGAACTTGGAACAAATCAACTTGGTCCGTGTTGTTTTTCTCCTCCACGCTCGCAGGAGGAAAGAGAAACAGGGCAGACGGCGGAACAAAACAAACAGAAACACAGGGGCAGAAAGTGCACATATATATAAAGGAGAGAAAAAAGCCATTGTTGGAGGCAGGAACAAAGGAAGCGGCAACAATGGGGGACAGGCGGACAAAGCCTGCGGCTGCAGGAAACAGCAGGATAACAATGCCAGCGGAATGTGCCGCCCGGCCCGGGAACACAAGGGGGAAAATGCGGAGCGCCACCATTCTGCCGAACGCATAATGATTACAGTTCCTCCCCCCCCCCCTCGCTCGCCTGTGCTACAACACAAAGCCACCTGCCTGCCAGGGTCCAAGGTTCTAAACCTACATGTGTGTGCGTGTGTCTATACGGTGTGTGTGTGTGTGTGTGTAGTGTACGTGGTGTGACTGCATGCAGGCGGATGTGTGGGTGTGTGTGTATGTATATGTACCCAACTTTAACCCTTTCACTGCCACACGACAGAAGGTTAACCCTTTACTATCACACAACCGACGGTAAAGGGTTAACCTTCTGTCATGTGGCAGTGAAAGGGTTAACCGGCTGTTGTGTGGTAGTGAAAGGGTTAACCTTATGTGTATTGTCGCAGCGAAAGGGTTAACCGTTTTGGTAGTGCGGCAGTGAAAGGGTTAAACGACTGAGTAGTGATGATGTAACGTCTCAGCTGATGTTAACTAAAGACTGTGGTGATGATGTAACAACAGCTGATGTTAACTAAAGACTGTGGTGATGATGTAACAACAGCTGATGTTAACTAAAGACTGTAGTGATGATGTAACAACAGCTGATGTTAACTAAAGACTGTGGTGATGATGTAACAACAGCTGATGTTAACTAAAGACTGTAGTGATGATGTAACAACAGCTGATGTTAACTAAAGACTGTGGTGATGATGTAACAGCTGATGTTAACTAAAGACTGTAGTGATGATGTAACAACAGATGATGTTAACTAAAGACTGTGGTGATGATGTAACAACAGCTGATGTTAACTAAAGACTGTAGTGATGATGTAACAACAGATGATGTTAACTAAAGACTGTAGTGATGATGTAACAATAGCTGATGTTAACTAAAGACTGTAGTGATGATGTAACAACAGCTGATGTTAACTAAAGACTGTAGTGATGATGTAACAACAGCTGATGTTAACTAAAGACTGTAGTGATGATGTAACAACAGCTGATGTTAACTAAAGACTGTGGTGATGATGTAACAACAGATGATGTTAACTAAAGACTGTAGTGATGATGTAACAACAGCTGATGTTAACTAAAGACTGTGGTGATGATGTAACAGCTGATGTTAACTAAAGACTGTAGTGATGATGTAACAACAGCTGATGTTAACTAAAGACTGTGGTGATGATGTAACAACAGCTGATGTTAACTAAAGACTGTAGTGATGATGTAACGTCTCAGCTGATGTTAACTAAAGACTGTAGTGATGATGTAACACCAGCTGATGTTAACTAAAGACTGTAGTGATGATGTAACAACAGCTGATGTTAACTAAAGACTGTGGTGATGATGTAACAACAGCTGATGTTAACTAAAGACTGTAGTGATGATGTAACAACAGCTGATGTTAACTAAAGACTGTAGTGATGATGTAACAACAGCTGATGTTAACTAAAGACTGTAGTGATGATGTAACACCAGCTGATGTTAACTAAAGACTGTAGTGATGATGTAACAACAGCTGATGTTAACTAAAGACTGTAGTGATGATGTAACGTCTCAGCTGATGTTAACTAAAGACTGTAGTGATGATGTAACAACAGCTGATGTTAACTAAAGACTGTAGTGATGATGTAACGTCTCAGATGATGTTAACTAAAGACTGTAGTGATGATGTAACGTCTCAGCTGATGTTAACTAAAGACTGTAGTGATGATGTAACAACAGCTGATGTTAACTAAAGACTGTAGTGATGATGTAACAACAGCTGATGTTAACTAAAGACTGTAGTGATGATGTAACAACAGCTGATGTTAACTAAAGACTGTAGTGATGATGTAACAGCTGATGTTAACTAAAGACTGTAGTGATGATGTAACAGCTGATGTTAACTAAAGACTGTAGTGATGATGTAACACCAGCTGATGTTAACTAAAGACTGTAGTGATGATGTAACAACAGCTGATGTTAACTAAAGACTGTAGTGATGATGTAACGTCTCAGATGATGTTAACTAAAGACTGTAGTGATGATGTAACGTCTCAGCTGATGTTAACTAAAGACTGTAGTGATGATGTAACAACAGCTGATGTTAACTAAAGACTGTAGTGATGATGTAACAACAGCTGATGTTAACTAAAGACTGTAGTGATGATGTAACAACAGCTGATGTTAACTAAAGACTGTAGTGATGATGTAACAACAGCTGATGTTAACTAAAGACTGTGGTGATGATGTAACAACAGCTGATGTTAACTAAAGACTGTAGTGATGATGTAACAACAGCTGATGTTAACTAAAGACTGTAGTGATGATGTAACAACAGCTGATGTTAACTAAAAACTGTAGTGATGATGTAACGTCTCAGCTGATGTTAACTAAAGACTGTAGTGATGATGTAACGTCTCAGATGATGTTAACTAAAGACTGTAGTGATGATGTAACGTCTCAGCTGATGTTAACTAAAGACTGTGGTGATGATGTAACAGCTGATGTTAACTAAAGACTGTAGTGATGATGTAACAACAGCTGATGTTAACTAAAGACTGTGGTGATGATGTAACAGCTGATGTTAACTAAAGACTGTAGTGATGATGTAACAACAGCTGATGTTAACTAAAGACTGTAGTGATGATGTAACAACAGCTGATGTTAACTAAAGACTGTAGTGATGATGTAACAACAGCTGATGTTAACTAAAGACTGTAGTGATGATGTAACAACAGCTGATGTTAACTAAAGACTGTAGTGATGATGTAACAACAGCTGATGTTAACTAAAGACTGTAGTGATGATGTAACAACAGCTGATGTTAACTAAAGACTGTAGTGATGATGTAACAACAGCTGATGTTAACTAAAGACTGTAGTGATGATGTAACAGCTGATGTTAACTAAAGACTGTAGTGATGATGTAACACCAGCTGATGTTAACTAAAGACTGTAGTGATGATGTAACAACAGCTGATGTTAACTAAAGACTGTAGTGATGATGTAACGTCTCAGCTGATGTTAACTAAAGCCTGTAGTGATGATGTAACGTCTCAGCTGATGTTAACTGCTT
This sequence comes from Notolepis coatsorum, assembly GCF_963971535.1. Classification (NCBI taxonomy): domain Eukaryota; kingdom Metazoa; phylum Chordata; class Actinopteri; order Aulopiformes; family Paralepididae; genus Notolepis; species Notolepis coatsorum. The sequence continues at coordinate 5,780,607 of NC_140170.1, read as the reverse complement.
AAGTGCTGCTGACTTTGAATGGAATGTCATTAAATGATGGGGATGTATAGTGTGTGCGTGCGTGCATGCGTGGTGTGCATGTTTTTTATTTTTGTATTTTATCCCCCTTCCCACCTGCAAAATATTGTGCCTCCAATGCAACGGACGTCATACGCCTCATTAACTCTGCCTCTCTTTGTTAACTACAACAAGCAATGCTGTTTGTTATTTAAGATGAGGTCAGACTCGGCACTGACAGATTTGTGTTCATTGTGCTGCTTTTATAAAGCCTCAAATGACGGCTTACAATATTTCATAAAAGCAAAGTGTTTATAAAAACATGTCTTAATAAACAATTAAGTCGAATTATGCCTTTGTCTCTATTAACACTTTCAGAGGCAAAATTCTTCTACTCTGTGTGACAATAAATAAATGAATGATGATATGCAATTTAAAACCAAAACTAAGGCCTCAGTATGAGTTTAAGATGTGAACATGGTCATGTTTGTTGAATAATAAAAAAAAAAATCCTGATTTATAAAAAAAAATTTGCCGATCCCGATCTTCGGAAAATCACGTGATCGGGGCCGGGGCAACATTATCGTGGGTATGCGTGACGACTCTCTCTCTCTCCACCTCCCAACGACTTATTTGCGAGAGTATGTCGATGCAGAGCAGCAGATTCAGCTGTTTTCTGGCTCTTTTCTGGCTCTATCTGGGGACCGCACAGCAGCGCCCCCCATTGCCAAAGTAGAAGTAGAAGAATTTTGCCAAAACAAACCAATAGTATCCAGCTGCAGAACGACACCCAAGCCACACTCTCAGACCCAAATTCAAATATATATATATATATATTTTTTTTATCCCAATTTCTCACATTACATTCACCCTGAATGTTGACGTTATCCAGGTGAAAAGTTAACTGCATTCAAGCGAGGCATTGCAATCCTTGACATAAATCATTTGATGTATAATTAAATCAAAGGAAATGTGTTTGGGTCTGAGTTTGAGGCTGGTCTGCCGTTCTGCAGTTAGTTACTATTGGTTTGTTTTGGCAAAAATGTTCTGCTCTGTGTGACAATAAATAAATGAATGATGATATGCAATTTAAAACCAAAACTAAGGCCTCAGTATGAGTTTAAGACGTGAACATGGTCATGTTTGTTGAATAAAAGAAAATAAAAATCGGTAGAGTATCGGTAGATACTCAAAATCACATGATCGGGATCGGATCGGGAGCAAAAAAACGTGATCGGGACATCCCTAGTGCTTGGTGTGTGTGTGTGTTGTGTGTGCGTGTAGGGCTGGGCGATATGGCCAAAAACGTTATCGCGTTAAAATTATAAAATTATTTTCATATAACTCGATATCGATAATTATCGTCGATATAATGTCTGTAAAGTTTAATTAACTTCTTATGCCCGGCGCCGATGGACGGGCTATTAATAGACTTGTTTTGCTGCTGCGAATGTCTCGAGTTGATGTCGTCATCAGTCCGCGCACGTTAGCAGTTAGCCAGAGCAAGCAGTGTATCCCATGACAATGTACTAAATATGACCCTAAAATACTCCGTTCCGCCCCAATACATTGCAACGACGTCCACCGCATACCCCACACTACTCTAACCGTGGCCTCAGAATTCACGCCACACACCCACTCGGCACGTAAACTATAAAATAGCGCCGTGCAAGCTAATTATCCTAGCCAGCCAAACTATAAATAGCGCCGTGCAAGCTAATTATCCTAGCCAGCCATGTTTCCAATGTACTAAATATCACCTTAAATACTCTGTTCCGCCCCAATACATTGCAACGACGTCCACCGTATACCCCACACTACTCCTAACCGTGGCCTCAGAATTCACGCCACATACCCACTCGGCACGTAAACTATAAAATAGCGCCGTGCAAGCTAATTATCCTAGCCAGCCACCCAGAGGTGCAGCGCGGGTCTCCTTCCGCTGTCGGCCATCTCCTTCACTGATTGGTTGTTAGTGCGTGTGCTCATATCCAAGCTTGGAAAATCGATATATCGAAACTTTGCGACCACGTTTCATGTTTATTTCGAGGAAATAATTTATCGCGATGGTTATTGTTATCGTTTTATCGCCCAGCCCTATGTGTGTGTGTGTGTGTGTGCATGCGTGCTTGATGTGTGTGTTTGTGCGTGCGTGCTTGGTGTGTGTGTGTGTGTGTGTTTGTGCGTGCGTGCTTGGTGTGTGTGTGTTTGTGCGTGCGTGCATGCTTGGTGTGTGTGTGTGTGTGTGTGCGTGCATGCTTGATGTGTGTGTGTGTGTGTGTGTGTGTGTGTTGTGTGTGTGTGTGTGTGCGTGCACGCTTGATGTGTGTGTGTGTGTTGCGGGTGTCTTCAGGTGCAAACCTCAAATCCAACACAGGGTGGTTTATATGAAAAGGAAGGAATGAGGAGGATGGGGGATGATGGAGGAGGAGGAGATTGTTTAGTCAATATGGAGGCAGTCATTGTCAGTAGCTGTCAGGGGTTGATTGTGTGCCTGTGGGGGGGGGGGGGGGGGGGGGGGGGGGCTGGCAGCAGTTATAGCAACACGTTGTCCAAGTTATTCCTGGGGTTCCCCTCTGCGTTCTAGAGCCTGGATTATAGAGCTGCCACAGGTGGCGTTCACACGCTTCTGTGTGTGTCTGTGTGCGTGTGTGTCATTGTCTGTGTGTCATTGTGCGTGTGTGTCATTGTGCGTGCGTGTGTGTGTGTGTGCCGCCCAATGCAGAGGCATGCACAGGATCTCTGCGCCCCATAGAGTTGTTGACAGCACGGAATGCATCAAGGTGTGTGTGTGTGTGTGTCACTGTGTGTGTCACTGTGTGTGTGTGTGTGTGCGTGCGTGTGTGTGTGTTTTACAAGCACGACGGCTCAGTTATGTTAAGACAATGCAGCCGCGTCTTAGTTCAAACAATGTGAAGCAATGGAGCTCATCAGTTCTCCCACGCATCAGTCTCATCAGTCTTATATCTCATCATATCTCATCATATCTCATCAGTCTCATCATATCTCATCAGTCTCATCATATCTCATCAGTCTCATCATATCTCATCATATCTCATCAGTCTCATCATATCTCATCATATCTCATCAGTCTCATCATATCTCATCAGTCTCATCATATCTCATCATATCTCATCAGTCTCATCATATCTCATCATATCTCATCAGTCTCATCATATCTCATCATATCTCATCAGTCTCATCATATCTCATCATATCTCATGAGTCTCATCATATCTCATCAGTCTCATCATATCTCATCAGTCTCATCATATCTCATCAGTCTCATCATATCTCATCATATCTCATCATATCGCATCAGTCTCATCATATCTCAGTCTCATCATATCTCAGTCTCATCATATCTCATCAGGCTAAATGCACTCTATTCTCAGAGGAGGGCAGCCATGTGGAGCATGTCTGTATATATAATATGTACATGTCTGTATATATGATATGTACATGTCTGTATATATAATATGTACATGTCTCTGTATATGATATGTATATTATATGTACATGTATACGATATGTACATGTATAGTGTATATGATATGTACATGTATAGTGCGGAGGGCAACGTTTCAATAGCTTTGCCTTTAAATTAGGGCTAGGCGATTAATCAAAATAAATCTAATTTCTAAATTATGACCATTTCTTTATTAATTTTTTTTTTTTTTTACTTTTTACTTAACTTTTTTAAATGATGACAATTCTGACTCGAGTTATTTTGTATGTTACAAGAGACTTAAGTTTAAGTCAAGCACTTTCATATGTTATGTTTAAGTTTAAGTCAAGCACTTTGATATTATGTTATGTTGTCTGTTTAAGAAAGAGTGCAATAAATGATTTTATTAAAAAAATAATAATCGTGTGAGAGAATCGTGATCTCAATTCCTAGAGAGAAAAATCGTGATTCACATTTGAGCAAGAACCGCCCCCCAGCTCTACTTTAAATAGAGAAATCCGATGCGTTTCTTGGCCGTCTGGGTTTTACATGTTCCCGCTCGACAAGGCCTGGTCAACGTTACGACGACGACAGTAAAAACAGACCTCGGGTCAGATGAGCCGCAGAGCAGAAGAAAAGCCACGACTAGCGCTGCTCTATAAACAAACACCTGAAAATGACAGAAGCAACCCTAACCTTAACCCTTAACCATAACCCTAAGGAGGGAGGAAGGATGAGAGTGGACGGAGGGAGCATGTCTAGGCCAGAGATAAGATCCGTTCCTCTGCTAGGAAAGGAGGGAGGAAGGATGAGAGTGGACGGAGGGAGCATGTCTAGGCCGGAGATAAGATCCGTTCCTCTGCTAGGAAAGGAGGGAGGAAGGATGAGAGTGGACGGAGGGAGCATGTCTACGCCGGAGATAAGATCGGTTCCTTTACTTTGAGCGCCAACAACAGTGAAATCTTACACTTCCCACGACACACAAGAAACACTTCACACAAAAGCTTCAGTTACCCAACAAGTTGTAACTCGTAGAACCTAACATTTCACCCGAGGGGATTCTCTCTCTCTCTTTCTCTCTCTCTCTCTCTCTCTCTCTCCCGACAGGAGCAGTTTGTTGGGTTTACATTGTCTTTGTCATTTTCCAAATATCGCCTGAGGGGAAATAGCAGAGCAAGAAAGAAAGAGAGAGAGAGAGAGTGAGAGAGAGAAAGAGAGAGAGAGAGTGAAGAGATGAAAGGGGCCCGGCCCACGCCCGTTCAGAGAGGCAGGATAAAGTGGTCGACATCTAAAAAAATATGAATCTGCCGTGATATAAACAAATGGAAACCTGCTCCTCCTCATAAAAAGCCCCGAGAGTGACAGCAGGGAAGAAGAGTAGACGCCATGCTGCTCCACGGGCTCGTTCACCTGCAGAGTGAGGAGGTGCATCACTGACCAAAATAATTTTCCAATAGTCTACTGTTCTTAAGACCCAATATATGAACATTCGACTGATTATCAAAGTGATCTAAGTGAACAACACAAACAGCATCATTAGTCAAAAACTACCTCTTCCCCGGCGAGGGTTCCATGATCTGTCTGGTTCTACGGACCTGGTGAGGGTTCCATGATCTGCCTGGTGGTTCTACTGACCTGGTGAGGGTTCCATGATCTGCCTGGTTCTACTGACCTGGTGAGGGTTCCATGATCTGTCTGGTTCTACGGACCTGGTGAGGGTTCCATGATCTGTCTGGTTCTACGGACCTGGTGAGGGTTCCATGATCTGCCTGGTTCTACTGACCTGGTGAGGGTTCCCCTGTCTGGTCTACTGACCTGGTGAGGGTTCCCCTGTCTGGTTCTACTGACCTGGTGAGGGTTCCCCTGTCTGGTTCTACTGACCTGGTGAGGGTTCCCCTGTCTGGTTCTACTGACCTGGTGAGGGTTCCATGATCTGTCTGGTTCTACTGACTGGGAGATGTTCTGGTGATCCCTCCACAGAACAGAGCTAAGACATGTCATACTCTCTGCAAACTGGCACCACCTCTCCCTGTGCCCTGTGACACAGAGAGCCTCTTCAAAACCCACCAACCAGGGCTTCATTAGCATGATGTCGGGCTGCAGACAACCCTCTCATTCCAACCCCTGTGCGATGGATGGAGATCAAACGGATAACATGTGTGATATATTATAGTGGGGGGGGGGGGGGGGGGGGCGATAAGTGGGCCGTGGGCTGATCCAGTGGGCCGACACCTTCTAACAAAAGTCAGCTTCGTGCTCCATTATGACACCTGCCTGATACAGGAAGGCCAGAGTGATGGAGCAACAGTGGGGGTACTATGGTAGTAATAGAGGGGACAGTGGGTAGAGAGAGAGAGAGAGAGAGAGAGAGAGAGAGAGAGAGAGAGAGAGAGAGAGAGAGAGAGAGGTAGAGAGAGAGAGAGAGAGAGAGAGGTAGAGAGAGGTAGATAGAGAGAGAGAGGTAGAGAGGTAGAGAAAGAGAGAGAGAGAGGAGAGAGAGGCAGACAGAGAGAGAGACAGAGAGAAAGCGAAAGAGAGACAGAGAAACAGTGAGAGAGAAAGAGAGACAGAAAGACACAGATAAAATATTTTTCTTTATTGCAGAACTGTTCTGTTGGTAACAACATGGAACACTGTTTTAACACCACAAGGCTGTGCCTTTATTTTGCCGTTATTGTGACTGTTTTAACACCACAAGGCTGTGCCTTTATTTTGCCGTTATTGTGACTGTTTTAACACCACAAGACTGTGCCTTTATTTTGCCATTATTGTGACTGTTTTAACACCACAAGGCTGTGCCTTTATTTTGCCATTATTGTGACTGTTTTAACACCACAGGACTGTGCCTTTATTCTGCTGTTATTGTGACTATTTTAACACCACAAGGCTGTGCCTTTATTTTGCCGTTATTGTGACTGTTTTAACACCACCAGACTGTGCCTTTATTTTGCCATTATTGTGACTGTTTTAACACCACAAGACTGTGCCTTTATTTTGCCATTATTCTGACTGTTTTAACACCACCAGACTGTGCCTTTATTTAGCTGTTATTGTGACTGTTAACACCACAAGACTGTGCCTTTATTTAGCTGTTATTGTGACTGTTTTAACACCACAGGACTGTGCCTTTATTTTGCTGTTATTGTGACTGTTTTACCACCACAAGACTGTGCCTTTATTTTGCTGTTATTGTGACTGTTTTTTTTTTTTTAATCTTTTTCCTCCTCCTTTTTCCTCCGATTTTCTCCCATCCCAATGTTAGTCGTTATGCCAATTCCCAATCCCCTTCCTGGTCGCTGCGCACTTACCCCCCACAGTCGGTCTGGGAGAGTGGAGGCTACCACGTGCTTCCTCCGACACACGTCTAGCCAATGAACCGCTTCTTTTCACCTGGCAGCGCGGACTCTCACTGAGAGGGCGTAGCGTGTGGAAGGATCACACTATCCCACTTAGATCCTATCCGCGCTTAGCAGGCGCCCCGACCGAACTGTAGGAGTCGCCGTTTACAACGACCCAGACCCACCCCGCCAGCTTCTCTCACCCTCTAATACTGCCAATTGTATTAGTGTGAACGGCCAGCCAAGCTGGTGACAACCCCGGAGCTGTGAGCTGGATTCGAACAGGCGAATCCAGCGTCTCCGGGGTTGGTGACGAACGCAATCTCCGCTACGCCACCTGACCGCTCTATTGCGACTGTTTTAACACCACAAGACTGTGCCTTTATTTTGACGTTATTGTGACTGTTTTAACACCACAAGACTGTGCCTTTATTCTGCTGTTATTGTGACTATTTTAACACCACAAGACTGTGCCTTTATTTTGACGTTATTGTGACCGTTTTAACACCACAAGACTGTGCCTTTATTTTGACGTTATTGTGACCGTTTTAACACCACAAGACTGTGCCTTTATTCTGCTGTTATTGTGACTGTTTTAACACCACAGGACTGTGCCTTTATTCTGCTGTTATTGTGACTATTTTAACACCACAAGACTGTGCCTTTATTTTGACGTTATTGTGACCGTTTTAACACCACAAGACTGTGCCTTTATTTTGCTGTTATTGTGACTGTTTTAACACCACAAGACTGTGCCTTTATTCTGCTGTTATTGTGACTGTTTTAACACCACAAGACTGTGCCTTTATTTTGACGTTATTGTGACTGTTAACACCACCAGACTGTGCCTTTATTTCGCTGTTATTGTGACCGTTTTAACACCACAAGACTGTGCCTTTATTTCGCTGTTATTGTGACTGTTTTAACACCACAAGACTGTGCCTTTATTCTGCTGTTATTGTGACTGTTTTAACACCACAAGACTGTGCCTTTATTCTGCCGTTATTGTGACTGTTTTAACACCACAAGACTGTGCCTTTATTTTGACGTTATTGTGACTGTTAACACCACCAGACTGTGCCTTTATTTCGCTGTTATTGTGACTGTTTTAATACCACAAGGCTGTGCCTTTATTCTGCTATTGTTGTGAGGAAGCCTATCAGTGCCTTATCTGTGGGAGTTTAGCTGGTGCCATTATGTGTTTGTGTGCAGTTCATAACACAAAGAACAGTGTTGGGAAGTCAGACTAGAGAGAGAGAGAGAGAGAGAGAGAGAGAGAGAGAGAGAGAGAGAGAGAGAGAGAGAGAGAGAGAAGTCCGACGAGAGAGAGAGAGAGAGAGAGAGAGAGAGAAGTCTGACGAGAGAGAGAGAGAGAGAGAGAGAGAGAGAGAGAGAGAGAGAGAGAGAGAGAGAGAGAAGTCTGACGAGAGAGAGAAGTCTGACGAGAGAGAGAGGGAGAGAGAGAGAGAGAGAGACGTCACAAAGAGGACATGTTATCCCATTTCCTTGTGGAGTATTAGGGACTGCCCCATAGGAGGCACACACACATAACACACACATGCATGCATATGCACACACACACACACACACATGTACACACACAGACAAGTATACACGTAACATTTGCTAACGTTAAAGATCATTAAAGATCAGTAAGATATTTGATCGTTTGGAATAAGAATTACATTTTGTGGAATAAGCATGTCAGATATTTACACAGATATTTATAAAGATACATATTTTGGATCCCTTCAACAATCGTCTATGACTTCCTTGAATCAGTGGAACGTGTTTGTTATGTTTTGTTTTTTTATTCAAAATGTAACGACTTATTTTGTAGCATCTCTTTCTTCCATTGTATTGGACACGCTGTAGCAAGACAGCAAATTATACATTCATTATGTCCTTCCCTCCAACTCCACACCCAGCAGTAAAAACCTTTTACCAACCAGGGCAGCACATTAGGAAGCCAGTGGCCCTGGCTCCAAAAAGCCCTGCTAATTGATTAATTAAAGCTAATAGATTGCTTGCCCCCCCCCCCCCCACCCCTGTGTGAAATCACAAAGGGCAATAATTCTGAACAGCTTTGTTGAGGCGCGTTAATCTGAAGACTTGTAACCCTGGCCAAGCGGCAAGCAGCACCTGTCGTTTTGACCCAGCCCAATCATTTTGGATTGGAACATTTTGGATTGGATCATTTTGGATTGGAACATTTTGGATTGGATCATTTTGGATTGGAACATTTTGGATTGGAACATTTTGGATTGGAACATTTTAGATTAGGGCTAGGACCTGGACCGGGTGCAAAGAAAGTACCTTACACACTGCTGCCTATCTTTAAATGATGTCTAATACTGTGTTTAATATATCGCTGCTGTCGGGACAAAACCTCATAACTCCAAAAACCCAACTTTTCAGCAGATGAAAAAAACTAACACAGATTTGAGGGTGAATAGAGTTAGGAGGTTTAGACAGATGATCGGTTTAATGCTTTCCCATTGTTTAAACTTTGTAAAACCCACACACACATATGGAGGATGATCTACGGAGTTGATTTATATAATAAAAAAAAAATAAAAAAAATGGAGTTATGAGGTTTTGGCCCGACAGCAGCGATATGTAATATATATATATTTCTCTAAAAAATCTCCTTCTAAAAAATTTCAAATGTAAAACATAAATCGTTACTAAATCATGTATAAAAACTATAAATCATGCAAGTCTTGGGACCGCCCCTGATCACCAGGTGGGGCTGATATCTAATCTATTTAATTTCCTGTACAAAAAGATAATTTTGTGTTGTGTTCATACTTGAAAAAGACCGGAAGGGTCGGTCGAAATGGTTTTTTTTGTCACCTTGGAGCATCAAAAGTGTGTTGCGAGCCCCACTTTGTTTCATGTACTACTGTTTTTACAGTTTGGCTCAGCACCAAGGAACGGAGGATGTGCGTTATTTATTTTTTGAACATTTTAGATTAGAACATTTTAGATTGGTGGAACATTTTAGATTAGAACATTTTAGATTGGTGGAACATTTTAGATTAGAACATTTTGGATTGGTGGAACATTTTGGATTGCCAAATCCATACAGAGACTATTATTTACATAATATGTTCCCGTTAATGGTGAGTCTGAATTTCCTTTGAGTCTACATGGTTCTCATTCCAGAAAATCAACTATGTTACCGATGTGACAAAAACATGAGAAAAACGGCTGCTGTAACGATCCTAAATATCTTCCACTACATCTTCTGGCTGTAGAAAATAAACAGTGTAAAAGAAGTTAAAGGTTACTTCTTGCCTATAAAGTCTATTTCACCAGATGATGGTAAATGGACTGCATTTATAGATCACTGTTATCCCAAACCCTGTACAACTTATGCCACACACACAGTTATTTGACAGGTGTAAAAACATTGAGTTAATGTGGTTTAGTGATGCAGATAGATTCAAATGGGTTTTTGATCACAGGGTATTTGCACTTGCAGAATATTTAGAGAAAGCTTGGGATAAATGCACGAAAAGGACATAATGTTAGTTAGATGTATTTTGGCCTCTGGTGGTGTGCACGGTGTAGCTTAGGAACCTTGGGAAGTGATTGTTATGTTCAATTGTTGTTTTTGGCGTCTTATAATCCCGTAAGGGATGGGTCGTCGGACATGACACGGAAAATTAAATTCTATTCATTCATTCATTCATTCACACAGCTAGGGGGTTTGGTGTCACTTGGACAAGCTGCCGGGAGGAGCTGGGATCAAACCGGGAACATTCCGGTTACCAGATGGACACTCTATCTCCCGTTGGGCATCAAGTCAAGTGCTCCTTTATTAATCCCCTGGGGGGGGGGGGGGTACAGGTAGGAAAGGTGGTAATAATAAATAGTACATAGAACAAAGTAATAATGTTAATAGTGATAACAGTAGTAAGGCTGTCCCTGAACCCTGTTTTTGGGATTCGAACTTCGTCAGGGGTTTTCGAACGAACGTTCGAACCTTCGTTTAAAAAAATTAAAATTAAAATAAAATATATTTTTAATAATATATATATATATATATATATATATATTTTTTTTTTTACTATCCTCAAACTAAATCCTCAATTTTAATAAAGTGATTCATCTGATTAAATGAGTATTTTTTTTTATTAAATCAACTTTCCAGCCCCAGACCCAGCCCAGGGAGAAGCCCCAGCCCAACTAAATCAACTTTCTTTAATGAATATAACTCAGTTTCTTTTAATACTATAATATTATTGTAGCCTAATCTTTATCTGCAACTGTAAAGAAAACCCCTATTGGTTTAAACAGAATTAATAGGGGGAAAAAAAGAAAGATTTAATTATTAAAAATTAAAAATTAAAATGTTGATTTAGAATTCGAATGCCAACGTAACGAACGAAGGTTCGAACGTTCGAACGTTTGGGCTCAGCCCTAAACAGTAGTAGTGAACAGTAGTCAGTGGCAGGATTCAATCATTGTTTAAAGATTCAAGAAAAAAAAGTATAACCTTACTGTCGTGCACTTGTCCTAATATACGAACCTACATTGTGGCACTCAACACTTTGATGAACATTGTTACTCAGCTGATAAGAGTTGTACCCTTCCTGCTGACTTGTCGTACAAAACTTGTAAGTCGCTTTGGATAAATGACAATGTATGTAATGTATTATTAAGAGTCAGATAGTCCTAACAGTGTTTATTATTAACACATTGGACGCCAGACCCGAGTATAGTCGGGTTAACTCACGAGTATAGTCAGGTTTTAATCGTTATTTCTTTTATTAGCGATATCCATTCATTTTCATCCATCCAACCTGATGTTATCGTTGGGAATGGGTCTGAGCTCGCAAAAGGGCAAATACCACCGCCTATCGTCTCCCGGATGGTATTGCACATCATTGGATTGGATTGGCTGGGACTGTGAATCAAAAAAAAAGTCCGGTCCGGGTTTTACTTCTCGGGCATGAAGTATATTATACCACATTGACTGGGGACACTGAGCAGCGTGGATTATGTGTTTTGGATATATAACGTTGGATCAATAAACGCGATCAATATTTGGAATGGCGATCAGGAATTGGATTAATCTTTTTGCAGGACATCAGATGTGAGGTAAGGACTCTATATTACCAGTCTTGGGTTAATCAGGTGTTTCTTTCACAGCGATCACAACGTGTCTGTGTGTGTGTGTGTGTGTGTGTGCGTGCCATTGGCGCCGACCAATGCACGGATAAGCGATTTTTCAGCCCGCTTCTGTATCATGCATGAGGACACATATACTATCGATAATCTAGCGTTTATTTGAAAACTATTCATAAATCAGCCGAAAAATGACAACGTGTTTTGTGTATTCCACTAAAGGGCTATTATCGCGTCTTTCTCTGGAATTACTAGAAATCACCAAAACTATACTCGTATTCAAAACGGTATAAAACGGAAATGTACAGATGAAAAAACAATCCGTTTTGTACATGTTGACTGCAAGCAACTCATTGATAAGCGACGGGTGTATTAGACCCATAGCCATAATTTAAGATATATTTTAAGCACTCGCAAATCACCCCGTCCTCCCATTGATTAAGGCGGCGACCATTCTAGACCTATATTCGCCATATAGCCCTGGCGCTGAACGTGTTAAGAGTCAGACAGTCCTAACACAGTGTTTATTATTAACAGTCAGATAATCCTAACAGTTCTCAAGTTCACCAGCCGTTAGTTCTCCCTTACATTCACCACTGACTAGCCCATCACTGGAGGAGTGTGTGCTCCTGTGCACGATTGCATGTGTATCCGTGTGCGTCATGCATGACTGCATGCATACCTAATGTATTTGTGTTTTTATTTCTTATTTTTACTAAGCTCTTGCATGTGTGCCAAAATGTAAATGTGATCAAAATCAAAACAAACGTTACATTTGGAATTATGTCATCAGCAGCCCAAATCCAAAACGCACTAATGGCCTTTTGGAGTCCATTCTTCCATTTTCTGTCCCCTCTCTCTCTCTCTCTCTCTCTCTCTCTCTCTCTCTCTGATGTTCTCTCCCTACGAAGGGCTTTCTAAATAAGATGTATAAATAGGCCGATGACACAACTGCTCCCTTCACAAAGAGAAGAGAAGAGAGGAGAAGAGAAGAGGAGGAGAGGAGAGAAGGGGACTCTGCCTTTAGTAGTGGCTCCTTTATTCTCCCGCTTTTCAGAAACCCAGGTTAAAAAGCAGCCCCTTTCTTTTCATCTCTCCCTCTCTCTCTCTCTCTCCCTCCCTCTCTCTCCCTCCCTCTCCCTCTCAAACAGGTCGTCTATTGTGGCGCCTTAGCGAAAGGCTACTGTGGCATTTATCAGAGAGGAGAGAGGAGGGGGAGGAGGAGGGAAGGAAGACAAAACCCCCCCCTCCCCAATAAAGAGATAGAACAAGAGAGAGAGGAGAAAGGAAGTATATAAAGGCCTCGGAAAAAGCCTTCCACCCCCCGCTCCTCCAGGCGGCCCCGGACAAAGGGGGCCAGACTCAGACAATGTGCTTCTCTGCTTTAGCCCGGGCACACTTTATATCCTCCACCATTCAGAGCTCCAGAGCACGCGTGTGTGTGTGAGAGCTCCATGTGTGTGTGTGTGAGAGCTCCATGTGTGTGTGTGTGAGAGCTCCATGTGTGTGTGTGTGAGAGCTCCATGTGTGTGTGTGTGTGTGTGTGTGTGTGTGCGTGCGTGCGCGTGCATGCTCTTTATGGAGTTGGAAGGGGGGGGGGGTGGTGATGGTGGTGGTGGGGGTAGGGTCTATGTTTGCTGAGGGTCTTATAGAAGTGGGGGGGGGGGGCCGTGGGGGCTAAGGTGTTGCTATGGAAACACCTTTGAGCCGTACGGGAGCACAACAGGTGATTCTAAAGACGGCTCGCTTGCCTCAGCGCTGAGGAGCTGCTGGAGGTCTGTGTGTGTGTGTATGTGTGTGTGTGCGTGTGTGCGTGCGTGTGTGCGTGTGTGCGTGCGTGTGTGTGTGTAGGTGTGTAGGTGTGTGTGTGTGTATGTGTGTGTGTGCGTGTGTGCGTGCGTGTGTGCGTGTGTGCGTGCGTGTGTGTGTGTAGGTGTGTAGGTGTGTGTGTGTGTATGTGTGTGCGTGTGTGTGTGTGTATGTGTGTGCGTGTGTGTGTGTGTATGCGTGTGCGTGTGTGTGTGTGTATGTGTGTGCGTGTGTGTGTGTGTATGTGTGTGCGTGCGTGTGTGCGTGTGTGTAGGTGTGTGTGTAGGTGTGTAGGTGTGTAGGTGTGTGTGTGTGTATGTGTGTGCGTGTGTGTGTGTGTATGTGTGTGCGCGTGTGTGTGTGTGTGTGTGTATGTGCGTGCGTGCGTCACAGGTATCGCTAGGTATTACATCTTACTCTTAACAACTGTTTACTTTCATTCTCATAGTATACATTCAGATTCAAATTCTTTATTGCCTATATTTATTGTAACGTATTAATATAACCGATAGGGCGTACAGACCCTCATCTGCACCTTTGTTTACACCGTTTATTTTTCTCATATTTATATATTCAGAGTCAATTATATTGTTTACTTTTCTCATATTTCTATATTCAGAACAAATTGTTTTGCCTATATTTATGTCTTTGTACCATTACCCTGCCCATACCTGTACCGCCCCTCCCCCTTGCCGCTATGACGCCTGGATTACCCCCAAGGAGATCAATAAAGGAATATCCTATCAAATAATCAACAAATAATGAGTTACTTCTTCACCTTACTTTGATCTTATCTTATCTTAACCAGCCCTGATGGTGTAGCAGCTTTGATCTTATCTTATCTTAACCACAAAAGCAACTGAAAGTAATGAGATCACATGACTAAATATGCATATGTTCCAGTGGATTCCATTTCTGAATAAAAATTTTGAGCAGGAAATTAGCAATCGGCAGCAATAGTCTGCAGTGCAAACTAGAATAAATAGTTAATTTAACTCCCACCTTCCATGGGTTTTGGAGGTAAAGCAACACAAAAGCAACCGGAATTAATACAAATTAAGAAGTATACCTTTCAGACCAGACTACGGACACCAAGCAGGAGTGAAACCACTGAGCCACAGCGTTCTGCAAAATAGAGGAAGTGGAGGAAAGAATACGCTTCAGGGTTTGTAACTGGCGACACCTCATATCCAACTCAACCCAGCGTCTAAGAGCGTCTGAGTACACGTCTACAGAGCGTCTGAGTACACGTCTACAGAGCGTCCGAGTACACGTCTACAGAGCGTCTGAGTACACGTCTACAGAGCGTCTGAGTACACGTCTACAGAGCGTCTGAGTACACGTCTACAGAGCGTCTGAGTACACGTCACATGTCTACAGAGCGTCCGAGTACACGTCTACAGAGCGTCCGAGTACACGTCTACAGAGCGTCTGAGTACACGTCTACAGAGCGTCCGAGTACACGTCTACAGAGCGTCCGAGTACACGTCTACAGAGCGTCCGAGTACACGTCTACAGAGAGTCCGAGTACACGTCTACAGAGCGTCTGAGTACACGTCTACAGAGCGTCTGAGTACACGTCTACAGAGCGTCTGAGTACACGTCTACAGAGCGTCTGAGTACACGTCTACAGAGCGTCTGAGTACACGTCTACAGAGCGTCTGAGTACACGTCTACAGAGCGTCTGAGTACACGTCTACAGAGCGTCTGAGTACACGTCTACAGAGCGTCTGAGTACACGTCTACAGAGCGTCTGAGTACACGTCTACAGAGCGTCTGAGTACACGTCTACAGAGCGTCTGAGTACACGTCTACAGAGCGTCTGAGTACACGTCTACAGAGCGTCTGAGTACACGTCTACAGAGCGTCTGAGTACACGTCTACAGAGCGCGTCTGAGTACACGTCTACAGAGCGTCTGAGTACACGTCTACAGAGCGTCTGAGTACACGTCTACAGAGCGCGTCTGAGTACACGTCTACAGAGCGTCTGAGTACACGTCTACAGAGCGTCTGAGTACACGTCTACAGAGCGTCTGAGTACACGTCTACAGAGCGCGTCTGAGTACACGTCTACAGAGCGTCTGAGTACACGTCTACAGGCAGGATGCAGCACGCACACTTCAAGAACTCACACGGCACCCTCCACGGGTCCGTCCCAACAGGCGGAAGACAACCGTGGGGGACGGCAGGGAGCGGCCTGTCCACAACTAACCATGTGGGGGACGGCAGGGAGCCTGTCCACAACTAACCATGTGGGGGACGGCAGGGAGCCTGTCCACAACTAACCATGTGGGGGACGGCAGGGAGCTTGTCCACAACTAACCATGTGGGGGACGGCAGGGAGCCTGTCCACAACTAACCATGTGGGGGACGGCAGGGAGCTTGTGAACAACTAACCATGTGGGGGACGGCAGGGAGCCTGTGAACAACTAACCATGTGGGGGACGGCAGGGAGCCTGTCCACAACAAACCATGTGGGGGACGGCAGGGAGCTTGTCCACAACAAACCATGTGGGGGACGGCAGGGAGCTTGTCCACAACTAACCATGTGGGGGACGGCAGGGAGCTTGTCCACAACAAACCATGTGGGGGACGGCAGGGAGCCTGTCCACAACTAACCATGTGGGGGACGGCAGGGAGCCTGTCCACAACTAACCATGTGGGGGACGGCAGGGAGCTTGTCCACAACAAACCATGTGGGGGACGGCAGGGAGAGGCTTGTGCACAACTAACCATGTGGGGGACGGCAGGGAGCTTGTCCACAACTAACCATGTGGGGGACGGCAGGGAGCTTGTCCACAACTAACCATGTGGGGGACGGCAGGGAGCCTGTGAACAACAAACCATGTGGGGGACGGCAGGGAGCCTGTCCACAACTAACCATGTGGGGGACGGCAGGGAGCCTGTCCACAACAAACCATGTGGGGGACGGCAGGGAGCCTGTCCACAACTAACCATGTGGGGGACGGCAGGGCGCTTGTCCACAACTAACCATGTGGGGGACGGCAGGGAGCCTGTCCACAACAAACCATGTGGGGGACGGCAGGGAGCTTGTCCACAACTAACCATGTGGGGGACGGCAGGGAGCTTGTCCACAACAAACCATGTGGGGGACGGCAGGGAGCCTGTCCACAACAAACCATGTGGGGGACGGCAGGGAGCCTGTCCACAACTAACCATGTGGGGGACGGCAGGGAGCTTGTCCACAACAAACCATGTGGGGGACGGCAGGGAGCCTGTCCACAACAAACCATGTGGGGGACGGCAGGGAGCCTGTCCACAACTAACCATGTGGGGGACGGCAGGGAGCTTGTGAACAACTAACCATGTGGGGGACGGCAGGGAGCCTGTCCACAACAAACCATGTGGGGGACGGCAGGGAGCTTGTGAACAACTAACCATGTGGGGGACGGCAGGGAGCTTGTCCACAACAAACCATGTGGGGGACGGCAGGGAGCTTGTCCACAACTAACCATGTGGGGGACGGCAGGGAGCTTGTCCACAACAAACCATGTGGGGGACGGCAGGGAGAGGCCTGTGCACAACAAGCCGTGTGGGGGACTCGTCTCGGCTCATAATCAAAAAGTTAAAACGAGCCGCTTCGACCGATGGAACGTGCCGAGTAAAGATTAGCATGCCGTTTAAAACTGAAGCCACATCTCACACGGCATCACAAAACAGGCCGCTAGTTTCTGTCCTCCTCCCTATGAAAGAAAGTTAAATAATGTTACCGCTCGCAAAGTTTTGTAAAACAAACAGCTGGCTTGTACACAAAGTGGGTGTGTATACAGTAGGCTGCTGTCATTTTTGAGTTTTCAGATTTTTTTAAAAAGAAATGCAAATCGTGCCACTGGACGCAAACAAATGGTCATTTGCAAGTGAGTGTGTGTGTGTGTGTGTGTGTGTGTGTGTGTGTGTGTGTGTGTGCTCGCACGTGTGTGTGTGTGTGTGTGTCTGTGTGTGTCTGTGTGTGTGTGTGTGTGTGTGTGTGCTCGCACGTGTGTGTGTGTGTCTGTGTCTGTGTGTGTCTGTGTGTGTGCGTGTGCGTGTGCGGGGGCTCTAATGGTAAAGAATCAACCCAATAGGCTGCAGATGAAAACAGGGCGGGGTTGTTTGGGGGGAAAGGCATGTAAATCGACCAGGAAACGTATGTTATGTCTGCGTGAGGCGTGAGCAGCACATCAATAGAGTGGCTGTGCATTCGATCAGCAGGTAAAAATAAACAAATCCATCTGGACGGTGAGCTGGACGGCAACCAACGGATGATATCGGTGTCAAAAACATCTGTGACTGAGTTCTAATCTAACTCCAAGTCACGTCCAGGTGATGCAAATGGTCCGGTTAACCATGAGAGAGGCAGCTTGTTTATTGTTATGTTAACAAAACAAAAAAGCAGAACCTTCAGACTAATTGTTTGTCACAAAAGCACTGGAGCTTTAGGAAAATGTGGCGTGTATGTTAAAAAGGGAAGTACTGTCAAAAGAAATGTAGCAGGTGCGTTAAAATATATATATATATGAAAACCAGATCAGTTTGTGAATCCATTCTTTGTTCCAACAAATGGGTCTTCCTTTTGAGATGTATTCATCACCTGATGCAGAACATCTGGCCAGAAACTATTCTTTTGAGATGTATTCATCACCTGATGCAGAACATCTGGCCAGAAACTATTCTTTTGAGATGTATTCATCACCTGATGCAGAACATCTGGCCAGAAACTATTCTTTTGAGATGTATTCATCACCTGATGCAGAACATCTGGCCAGAAACTATTCTTTTGAGATGTATTCATCACCTGATGCAGAACATCTGGCCAGAAACTATTCTTTTGAGATGTATTCATCGCCTGATGCAGAACATCTGGCCAGAAACTATTCTTTTGACATATCACTACAATAAAAAATAGATATGTGTATATCATGACTAAAGCATTACAAAATCCAAGACACAATTAATTGTCCTCAAAAAAGAAAAAAGGAAACTTTTAGCTGCAGTCATTTTTGATGGTCAATCTCCTCATTTGACTCTTTGTGAGTGAAAAGGAAAGTTGGCACAGTTAAACCAGCTCAACCAGGCTGTAAACAGTTAAACCAGGCTGTAAACAGTTAAACCAGCTCGACCAGGCTGTAAACAGTTAAACCAGGCTGTAAACAGTTAAACCAGCTCAACCAGGCTGTAAACAGTTAAACCAGCTCAACCAGGCTGTAAACAGTTAAACCAGCTCAACCAGGCTGTAAACAGTTAAACCAGCTCAACCAGGCTGTAAACAGTTAAACCAGCTCAACCCGGCTGTAAACAGTTAAACCAGCTCAACCAGGCTGTAAACAGTTAAACCAGGCTGTAAACAGTTAAACCAGCTCAACCAGGCTGTAAACAGTTAAACCAGCTCAACCAGGCTGTAAACAGTTAAACCAGCTCAACCAGGCTGTAAACAGTTAAACCAGCTCAACCAGGCTGTAAACAGTTAAACCAGCTCAACCAGGCTGTAAACAGTTAAGCCAGGCTGTAAACAGTTAAACCAGCTCAACCAGGCTGTAAACAGTTAAACCAGCTCAACCAGGCTGTAAACAGTTAAACCAGCTCAACCAGGCTGTAAACAGTTAAACCAGCTCAACCAGGCTGTAAACAGTTAAACCAGGCTGTAAACAGTTAAACCAGCTCGACCAGGCTGTAAACAGTTAAACCAGCTCAACCAGGCTGTAGACAGTTAAACCAGCTCAACCAGGCTGTAAACAGTTAAACCAGCTCAACCAGGCTGTAAACAGTTAAACCAGGCTGTAAACAGTTAAACCAGCTCGACCAGGCTGTAAACAGTTAAACCAGCTCAACCAGGCTGTAAACAGTTAAACCAGCTCAACCAGGCTGTAAACAGTTAAGCCAGGCTGTAAACAGTTAAACCAGCTCGACCAGGCTGTAAACAGTTAAACCAGCTCAACCAGGCTGTAAACAGTTAAACCAGCTCAACCAGGCTGTAAACAGTTAAACCAGCTCGACCAGGCTGTAAACAGTTAAACCAGCTCGACCAGGCTGTAAACAGTTAAACCAGCTCGACCAGGCTGTAAACAGTTAAACCAGCTAAACCCGGCTGTAAACAGTTAAACCAGCTAAACCCGGCTGTAAACAGTTAAACCAGCTCAACCAGGCTGTAAACAGTTAAACCAGCTCGACCAGGCTGTAAAGAGTTAAACCAGCTCGACCAGGCTGTAAAGAGTTAAACCAGCTCGACCAGGCTGTAAAGAGTTAAACCAGCTCGACCAGGCTGTAAACAGTTAAACCAGCTCACCTCACTGTTCAAACAATAGAGAGCAGGGCAAACAGCACATTCTTTTTAACAAAAGATTCTCCCTAAAGTCCTTTGAGATTCACTGGAACGCACCTTCAGTCCTGTACAAGCTTGCATTTAGACGCTGTACACCACACACACACACACACAACCAGGCACACACACACACACACACACACACACAACCAACCAGGAACACACACACACACAGAAGATTTACAGAGAAAGTCTATACTACTGTTCTGTACAGAGATGAGACTCAGCAGCAGCTCAGAGGCTCCTGTTCTGCAGCTCAGAGGCTCCTGTTCTGCAGCTCAGAGGCTCCTGTTCTGCAGCTCAGAGGCTCCTGTTCAGCAGCAGCTCAGAGGCTCCTGTTCAGCAGCAGCTCAGAGGCTCCTGTTCAGCAGCAGCTCAGAGGCTCCTGTTCAGCAGCAGCTCAGAGGCTCCTGTTCAGCAGCAGCTCAGAGGCTCCTGTTCAGCAGCAGCTCAGAGGCTCCTGTTCTGCAGCTCAGAGGCTCCTGTTCTGCAGCTCAGAGGCTCCTGTTCTGCAGCTCAGAGGCTCCTGTTCAGCAGCAGCTCAGAGGCTCCTGTTCTGCAGCTCAGAGGCTCCTGTTCTGCAGCTCAGAGGCTCCTGTTCTGCAGCTCAGAGGCTCCTGTTCTGCAGCTCAGAGGCTCCTGTTCTGCAGCTCAGAGGCTCCTGTTCTGCAGCTCAGAGGCTCCTGTTCTGCAGCTCAGAGGCTCCTGTTCTGCAGCTCAGAGGCTCCTGTTCTGCAGCTCAGAGGCTCCTGTTCTGCAGCTCAGAGGCTCCTGTTCTGCAGCTCAGAGGCTCCTGTTCTGCAGCTCAGAGGCTCCTGTTCTGCAGCTCAGAGGCTCCTGTTCTGCAGCTCAGAGTAGGGCTGGACGCTAAAACGATAATTATCACGATATATTTTAATAATCGATAATAATTAGGGATGTCCGATATTATCGGCCGATATTGGCATTAAAATGTCATATCGGAAATGATCTGTATCGGTTTAAAAAAAACTATACAGATATTTTCCGATATCACATTTTAATGCAAATATCGGCCGATAATATCGGACATCCCACATTTTTTCTATTTCTTTCACTATTTGGGCACTTTTACACAATTCCTGTGAGTCTATGGAACACCTCTGTATGGGTTTCTTTTTTTTTAATTCATTGTTTTGTATTTCTAATCAAGTACTCAAAAACAGAATTTTTCTACCTCAAGATCTTAAGCCGTCTTGAGGCTGGGCTCCAACCACTGTGTGGCCTGGTGGCAACTGCCACACCAACTGCCACATTATTTATGCAGCTGAGAAATCTCTGACATCACAGATATGCACATTTTCAGATGACTCAGTTCAGTGAGGGTGAATATTGTGAGAGGAGAATTGGAAGAATGCGCCAATATGAGAATTAGAGACATAGATCCTATTAATATAAGTCCACATAGTCAGGAAACAATGCTAAACACTGAAAAAGGCCATGTATAAGATAGTTCCCCTTTAACCTTTATTTACCCAGGCAAGCAAGTAAGAACAAATTCTTATTTTATTTATTGTGAAAAGTATGCATAATGTTGTGTTTTTTTTGGGGGGGGGGGGGGGACCCTGCATATATCGGTATTGGTCGATATCGGTATCGGAAATTAAGAGTTGGACAATATCGGTATATCGGATATCGGTAAAAAAGCCAATATCGAACATCCCTAATAATAATTGATACTAAAAATGATATCGATAATAAAACGTTTTTTTTTTGTATTGTGACCTGCAACAGGGCATCTTTAAACCCAGAGACAGTGGACAGACTCGTCTTTCTTGCCTGCAACTTAAAGTAATGGCTTTGCTTGTCCAAATGACAATACTGACCAAATGGAGATTTCTTTTTCTCTTGTCCATTTTTTTTATTTTAATTTTTTGGTACTTTCGCTTTCAAACCAGCTGCAGCCTGAGAACTGGAGTGTGAGGGGCTGTAACACTAAAGATGGCGGCGACGACAAAGAATTTCTGCAAAATAAACATACATTTGTTGTTTAAATAAAAAAAAAAATATATTTTTTTATTTATACTAATAAAAAATATCGATAATTATCGATATCGAACGATATGAAAAATGTTATCGTGATATATCGTGATACAAATGTTGGCCATATCGCCCAGCCCTAGTACAGAGGCTCCTGTTCAGCCGCTTCCGCTCTCTTTCTTCCGAGCGATTTACTGCTGCTGATGGAGAGCCCAGATATAACAGAACACACAGCAGACTCATAATGTAGGAACCAGTGGATGCAAATTCACAGCTGAGCTCAAGAGGCCTTGTGTTTAGAAATGCACATGTATGTAGCTGTGTGAGGACTGAGACCTGCACATGTATGTAGCTGTGTGAGGACTGAGACCTGCACATGTATGTAGCTGTGTGAGGACTGAGACCTGCACATGTATGTAGCTGTGTGGGACCTGCACATGTATGTAGCTGTGTGAGGACTGAGACCTGCACATGTATGTAGCTGTGTGAGGACTGAGACCTGCACATGTATGTAGCTGTGTGAGGACTGAGACCTGCACATGTATGTAGCTGTGTGAGGACTGAGACCTGCACATGTATGTAGCTGTGTGGGACCGAGACCTGCACATGTATGTAGCTGTGTGGGACCGAGACCTGCACATGTATGTAGCTGTGTGGGACCAAGACCTGCACATGTATGTAGCTGTGTGAGACCGAGACCGGCAAGACGCAGAGCGTGAAGAACCTTGAAAAGTACAGATGTTTAGAAAACGCTGATTCGGTTTTAAATGAAATCGGTCAAATAAAGACAATAGATATGACTGAAAATAATAATATTACCAAAATACTCCCAGCTTCACCCACCCCCACACACACACACACACGTGTTGGTGATTTCATACCTGGTTGAACTGTGTTTTAATGATGTCACGTGCATGTGCATACATTTTCCCTTGCGTGCGCACAGAATAAAGACAAAGACAATGCCTAATTGGAGCAATTGCCTCTAGGAATGGAATGTAACACATTTTATTCACAAGTTGTGTGTGAATGTATCCAAGGACGTATTTGAACACACCTGACAACCTGAGCTATTGTTATGCAAAGTAGCCAGGTGGGTACTTGGCGAGTTGGCACATGAGTTGAGTGCAGCGCATTCTTGTGTGCCCGCGCGCGCACATCCGTGCTCCTGCTCACAGACCTGGTGATAATTGCATGCAACCCCATCCCATGACCAACGCACCACTGCACGCACACACACACACACAGCTGCAAGATCAGGCACTCTGTGCACCAGATACTGTAGAATTGTGAGCGTTGCAATGAATTACACTGCAAATAGAAAGAAAAAACAAACAAAAAAAAAGGGAAAATCTCTCAAAGAGTTTCACTGAGCTGCTACTGAGGGACTGAAAGGCTGTGTGTTTGTAGAGCAGGTCTTACCTTCAGGAGACGCTGGAGAGATGACTGACTGCTGCAGGAGAGTGTGTGTTGCTGTTGCCGTCGTTCTCTCTGGTCTAAATGTAAACTGTCCTCTCTGTCTCTCTCTCTCTCTCCCTGCCTTGTGTCTTTCTGAGAATCTCATCAGAAAGATATGACTTCCACTCCGTCGTCACCACCGCCCACAAGTCAGGAGGACGTAACCCCCCCCCCCCCCCCCGTTACCCACTAACCCCCCTAACCCTAACCACAAGTCAGGAGGAACGGTGGGTCTGTGTGCGTTTCCTGTAAAGTCACTTTTCTTCCACTATTTGCAACAGGTGGCATTTATGACAAAGACACCAGGGCAGCGGCAAGAAGTGTAATCGGTTACAGAAAACCTTTTCATACCTGCAGGGGACTACTGGGGTGTAAAAAGTACCCAGAAATTATACTTAAGTGAAAGTATGGGTACCGTCTCAAAATCGTACTCAAGTTAAAGTCAGAGTATCTGGCTAAAAACACACTTGAGTAAAAGTTAAAAAGTTTCTACTTTTAAAAAAGGTACTTAAGTACTAAAAAGTAAAAGTAATAACTTTTTTTGTATTCCGGGGCAATGAAATGTTCCGTTTCGTCCTCTTCATCACTCGTACTATGGTTTGTGGCCATCTTCTGTAGCTTGTCACTGACTGTTTATTCTTCTGATAGCCGCAGACCAGCCGCATTTCATTGTATACCTGTATGCCGTGACAATTAAAACTCTTGACTTGACAGGTGTTTAATCAAATATCCACGCTTTCTAGTCTTGCACAAGGACCAATCAGCATGGGTATTTGATGGGTATTTGATTGGCTGTTTTTAAATAAAGTGCGGAGGCAAGATTAATAACGTTAGCGTTAGTTCAGCCAGAGAAACAAATATATGAATTAAAATGGTTGGACCTGCGAGATTTGTACTTTGTAGGTCTGCATTTTAAATGTAAGGAGTAAAAAGTATGTTTTTTTTCTCTGAAATGTAATTGAGTATACAAACCTAATAATACTTGAGTAAAGTACAAATCCCCCAAAACAGCACTTAAGTATTGTAAAGAAGTACAATTACTCAAGTACTTTACACCCCTGCTGTGTATATTGTACCCTGTGTATACAGTTTACTTTTACTCACAGTAAAATATTCAGATAAAAAAAAAATTGCCTATATTTATTGTATAACATAATATAACTGATACAGACCCTCATCTGCACCTCAGTTAATCCTATTGTTTACACTGTTTATTTGTCCTCATATTTTTATATGCAGATCTAATTGTATTGCCTATATTTGTCTTTCTACTATTACCCTGCCCATACCTGTACTTCATGCTGCTATGACCCCCCCCCCCCCCCCCGACTCAGTGCCCTGTGTTGCAACACACTCCCTTCTCACCTGCTCATCTCTAATAATAAATAATAATATTACATTTGATTTGTAGGGCACTTTATAATTGTGGAGCAAATCTCAAAAGTGCTACATTGTAAAAGAACATAAAAGCTAGCAAGAGAGTAAAAAAAGAATTATATAAAATAAGCCAGGCTAAAACTAGTAAGGAGTAAAAAAAAAAAAAAAAAAAAGAAAAAAAAAAACACTAAAACTAGTAAAAGAGTAAAAAACATAAAGTAAGAAGGGCTAAAACTGGTAAAAGAACATAAAAATGTGTGGAGCTAAAACTAGATAAAAATTCACAACAGGCTCTATTAAAAATATGAGTTATGAGGCCCTTTTTAAAAGTATCCACAGTCTGTAAAAGGAGGAGGTTTGTTTCACTACAGAAGACACTCAGATCCATCAGATAATTGAACATGACAACTAGGGATGGGTACCGAATTAGGTAAGGTACCTACAGAATCACGTCGGTACTACCGAGTACCGATTCACGTGAGATCCGTCGGTGCCACATTTCGGTACTGTAAAAAAAGATATATATATATATATATATATTTTTAACTTTTTTCTTGTAACTTTTTTATTTCCACATCAACGTTCACACGCACAATATACGCTTACCTAGGATTTGACTTGATTCAACAACAAAGCAGTCGGGGCAATGGCAAGCCGAAAACGGTCGAAAGTGTGGTTATTTGAAGTTTGGATTGAGGTAGGTAGATTACATTTTTAGAGACTAAAGTACCGAAAAAATTTACCGTTGGGTACCGGTATCGATTCAAATGTGAAGGTACCAAACTCTAATGACAACCTGCTGTAGCACTGTATCATAGGGAAAGACACGTCATGAGGACACAGTGAATAAAGGAGCCTGGCCGACCACAGGCCTCACATTCTCTGATCGATTTCATTGATTAGATTATTGTCAGCATGCAGCACAAGTACAGTACAATGAAAATAAGTTTGGCGTCTAACCAGAGTGCAAATGTAACAGTAAAGTGCAACAATAATATACAATGTACAGGTGATTAAACTGGGTATAAAATATATGAATTAGTACTACTGAGTAATAGTGCTATCAGTACAGAGTTGTAGTATTATTAATATGTACAGTGATAGGTATAAAGACACTATGGTAGTAAGTCATACTGGCCAGCAGTGTAACTAGTAAGAGTAGGTAAGGGATATGTCCAGATATAAGTATCTACAGATATGTAACAAGGATTATATGCAGATATGTACAGACAGATGTGGATAAATATACAGGTGCAGCTCGATAAATTAGAATATCGTGGAAAAGTTATTTTATTTCAGTAATTCAATTCAAAAAGCGAAACTCTTGTAGATTATAGATTCATTACACACAAAGTGAAATATTTCAAGCCTTTATTTGTTTTAATTTAGATGATTATGTCTTACAGCTCATGAAAGCCCAAACTTCTGTATCACCAATAAAAAAATAAAAATATATGTATTTTTCTTTTGTATATAGAAATGTCGGCCTTCTGAAAAGTATGTTCATGTATGTTCACTCAGTACTTGGTTGGGGCTCCTTTTGCACAAATTACTGGATCAATATACAGCTAAATATAGACTTTTCCACGATATTCTAATTTATTGAGCTGCACCTGTATATATATATTTATTCGTACCGTATACCAAACAAAGATGTCTTCCTAAAGGGGCACTTAAGGCGAGACAGTACCCCCGAAATCGCCTTTTTGCTTTTTTTCCGACGATAGAGATTTTGTTATATTTTGCTTCCTTATTAACATGTCTTATTTCAAACTAGTGGCAATAAAATATCGAAAACAGACAATTAGTTGTTTATTTTACCTCATTTTGTCTGATTGTTTCCATAGATCACAATTATAATTTCTCAAAAACAAGTTTTTATGCATTTTACTTACACACAAAGACATGGAACTCCATTTCCCTATAGTACCTACACACACCAAACTTTCCACATTTCTTCCCATCCATATCCTGCTTCTAATTACAGAAGGCTTTGTTGATATATCATTCATAGCCGGGTTTATAGTACATTTTATACCAAAACTAGGCGAAAATAGATTTTTTTGTGACAGTAGACATTAGTTCCTGATGTATGGGCTGATGATAAGACAACATAGCCACAATCCCCTTCTGGAAAACATTTCGTTTTGAATGTATGTAACAAAATGAAACCAAGTTTTTGAATCTGGCATTATCCATGTTGGTGATGCGAGACTTGGCGATATATGCAAATGTGGCAAATGAAGGAAGTGCCTCATTTGCATATATAAACATAAAATTCAGAAAACGTGCAATATATTTTTTCTTAGTTTATATGTACATAACGAACTGGGAAAGTTTCATAGTGATATCTATTCAAATATTTGTTTTGCCTATTAGGGCGTACCGTCTCGCCTTAACCGAAAAACACAGATACATTTTGCACATAATCTCACGCATATGGCATATCCCAAGGCTCTAAACTGTTTTGCACATTTTTGTAGTTTTGACAGTTATCAAGAGTTAATGAGTTTGGATATCTCCTCCCGTGATGTCATCAGAAGACACAGAATTCTTGTGTTGTTGTTAATTACAGCTCAATTAAATGGATGATGAAAGAATAACAATCCCCATTGCAATCCTTTTTCATCTTTCATTGAGCTGCAATGAACACATTACAGGGACTCTGTGTCCTCCAGGATCTCCATGTGCAAATAAACACCTTGTTGTCAACGTGTGACGGAACCATAGGGCTTAGAATGAACACATTACAGGGACTCAGTCTCCTCCGGGATCTCTGTGCAAATAAACATCCGAATAAACGCGTTGCTGTCAACGTCGGAACCACGGGGCTTAGAATGAACACCAACCAACACCAGATAAAAACTGGTACATTGATCAATTCTGAACAGAACTCGCGTCACTAGTTACGCTGCTGGCCAGTATGACTTACAGTTACTACCACAGTGTCTTTATACCTGTAGCACTGTACATATTAATACTACAACTCTGTACATACATCGGATTAGCACTATTACTCAGTAGCACTCATTTATATATATTTTATACCCAGTTTAATCACCTGTACATTGTATATTACTATTACACTTTACTCTTGCACTCTGGTTGGATTGGCCTTATGCAATGCTGTATAATGACCATTTCAAAATTGTTACATCCCACATAAGTAGTTATTTACATAAAAAAAGTAATAAGTACAATGACCAGTTAAATAAACCAGCTTATTTAAAAAGGGAAACATCACCCAAATTATGAATACAGTATTAATAACAACTAGTTAATTCATAGAGCATACAACTAATGGATACAATATTAATAACAACTAGTTAATTCATAGAGCTACTTAGGACAGTAGGATAGTCTACACCCTCCCCAGACCGATAGTCTACACCCTCCCCAGACCGATAGTAAGGATAGTCTACACCCTCCCCAGACTGACAGTAAGGGTAGACTACACCCTCCCCAGACTGACAGTAAGGGTAGACTACACCCTCCCCAGACTGACAGTAAGGGTAGTCTACACCCTCCCCAGACTGACAGTAAGGATAGTCTACACCCTCCCCAGACTGACAGTAAGGGTAGACTACACCCTCCCCAGACTGACAGTAAGGGTAGACTACACCCTCCCCAGACTGACAGTAAGGGTAGTCTACACCCTCCCCAGACTGACAGTAAGGGTAGACTACACCCTCCCCAGACTGACAGTAAGGGTAGACTACACCCTCCCCAGACTGACAGTAAGGGTAGACTACACCCTCCCCAGACTGACAGTAAGGGTAGACTACACCCTCCCCAGACTGACAGTAAGGGTAGACTACACCCTCCCCAGACTGACAGTAAGGGTAGACTACACCCTCCCCAGACTGACAGTAAGGGTAGACTACACCCTCCCCAGACTGACAGTAAGGGTAGACTACACCCTCCCCAGACTGACAGTAAGGGTAGACTACACCCTCCCCAGACTGACAGTAAGGGTAGACTACACCCTCCCCAGACTGACAGTAAGGGTAGACTACACCCTCCCCAGACTGACAGTAAGGGTAGACTACACCCTCCCCAGACTGACAGTAAGGGTAGACTACACCCTCCCCAGACTGACAGTAAGGGTAGTCTACACCCTCCCCAGACTGACAGTAAGGGTAGTCTACACCCTCCTCAGACAGACAGTAAGGATAGTCTACACCCTCCCCAGACTGACAGTAAGGGTAGTCTACACCCTCCCCAGACTGACAGTAAGGGTAGTCTACACCCTCCTCAGACAGACAGTAAGGATAGTCTACACCCTCCCCAGACTGACAGTAAGGGTAGTCTACACCCTCCCCAGACTGACAGTAAGGGTAGTCTACACCCTCCTCAGACTGACAGTAAGGATAGTCTACACCCTCCCCAGACTGACAGTAAGGATAGTCTACACCCTCCCCAGACTGACAGTAAGGGTAGTCTACACCCTCCTCAGACAGACAGTAAGGATAGTCTACACCCTCCCCAGACCGATAGTAGTAAGGATAGTGAGTCTGCCTCAGGGCAGCTCTGGCTGTAATTGTAGCTTACCACCACCGGTATGACTGTGTATGAACGAATAATGGACTCTGTAAGCGCTCTGGGGTCACTGGGGTGTCACGAAGAGCGCTATATAAATCTGTGCAATACTCCAATTCAGCCATTGGCAATTCAGCCGTTGGGTGGGGGGGCGCTGTTGAACGGGCCTGTGACCGGACCTGAAAGCGCCCCTACTCTGCGGCTCTGCAGCTGCATATGCTTCTAGCAAAATCCAGCATCCAGCCCCGCTGTTGGCAATGGGAGCAGCAAGGAGTCTCGACTCGGGACTTATTTTATTTGGAATATAATGACTATACGCAAAAGTAGCCTAGTTTTAAGTTAAAATATTATAAATCTACATGCCTTGAGGATGTCATTCTTTATATAGCCTGCCTATCAGGCAAAAAAAATTATTCTAACGGAAACACTGATACCGTGATATATACCGTTACCGTCTATGCTTCAAATTATACCGTGATATACATTTTAGACCATACCGTCCACCCCTAGTATACACCCTCCACAAACCGACAGTAGGATAGTCTACACCCTCCTCAGACGGATAGTCTACACCCTCCCCAGGACCACGACACACGCCGGGAATGACGACTAAATTGGGGACAAACTACAAAGTAAATAAAAATTAAAATAGCCGGGAGGAAGACGATCCAAGGACGAGCACTTGTGAGCATCACTGAGATCCACAAGTCTATCATTGTTTCATGTGATCAGTCAGGCTTCACGCTGTGCTAAGGAAAGGCTGGAAGAACAACAGACACACACACACCCACACAGACACACACACACACCCACACAGACACACACACACCCACACAGACACACAGACACACACTTCTGACTCCATTGTGGTGAGTCTCTAAGGACCCCTGGTTCAATAGGACACATAGAACAATAGGAG
Source organism: Notolepis coatsorum (assembly GCF_963971535.1). Taxonomy (NCBI): domain Eukaryota; kingdom Metazoa; phylum Chordata; class Actinopteri; order Aulopiformes; family Paralepididae; genus Notolepis; species Notolepis coatsorum. Next base: position 5,750,269 of record NC_140170.1, on the reverse strand, counting down.
CCAGATAGGGGGTCAGTGAAGAGAGGAAAGGCTTTGTCTGCTCTGCCGTTATGGACATGTCTGATGTATAGGAAACACACACACACACACACACACGGTCAAGTCACAAACACGTCTGCACGGGCCACTCAATTATGGCAAAAATAATTTTAATTTTTTTTTATATTTCTTTTTTGGGCTTTCTGTATTCTTCACTTCTTAGTCCACTGCGCTACCCAGCCGCCCTATAGTCACGGTTATTTTGAATCACGATTATTAATTGTAACACCATTACTCATTGATTTGAGAACATATAATGACGACTGAATCCGTTTTTACATTTCTTCTCTACCAAAGGCTGCCTTTCTGTCATCTTCTACCAGTTACCAAAGGCTGCCTTTCTGTCATCTTCTACAAGTTACCAAACAGGCTGCCTTTCTGTCATCTTCTACAAGTTACCAAAGACTGCCTTTCTGTCATCTACAAGTTATCAAAGACTGCCTTTCTGTCATCTTCTACAAGTTACCAAACAGGCTGCCTTTCTGTCATCTTCTACCAGTTACCAAAGGCTGCCTTTCTGTCATCTTCTACAAGTTACCAAACAGGCTGCCTTTCTGTCATCTTCTACAAGTTACCAAAGACTGCCTTTCTGTCATCTACAAGTTATCAAAGACTGCCTTTCTGTCATCTTCTACAAGTTACCAAAGACTGCCTTTCTGTCATCTTCTACAAGTTATCAAAGACTGCCTTTCTGTCATCTTCTACAAGTTACCAAAGACTGCCTTTCTGTCATCTACAAGTTATCAAAGACTGCCTTTCTGTCATCTTCTACAAGTTACCAAACAGGCTGCCTTTCTGTCATCTACAAGTTACCAAAGGCTGCCTTTCTGTCATCTTCTACAAGTTACCAAAGGCGGCCTTTCTGTCATCTTCTACCAGTTACCAAAGGCTGCCTTTCTGTCATCTTCTACAAGTTACCAAACAGGCTGCCTTTCTGTCATCTTCTACAAGTTACCAAAGACTGCCTTTCTGGCATCTACAAGTTATCAAAGACTGCCTTTCTGTCATCTACTACAAGTTACCAAAGGCTGCCTTTCTGTCATCTACTACAAGTTACCAAAGACTGCCTTTCTGTCATCTTCTACAAGTTACCAAAGACTGCCTTTCTGTCATCTTCTACAAGTTACCAAAGGCTGCCTTTCTGTCATCTTCTACAAGTTACCAAAGACTGCCTTTCTGTCATCTTCTACAAGTTACTAAAGGCTGCCTTTCTGTCATCTTCTACAAGTTACCAAAGGTTGCCTTTCTGTCATCTTCTACAAGTTACCAAAGACTGCCTTTCTGTCATCTTCTACAAGTTACCAAAGACTGCCTTTCTGTCATCTTCTACAAGTTAGCAAAGACTGCCTTTCTGTCATCTTCTACAAGTTACCAAAGGCTGCCTTTCTGTCATCTTCTACAAGTTACCAAAGACTGCCTTTCTGTCATCTTCTACAAGTTACCAAAGACTGCCTTTCTGTCATCTTCTACAAGTTACCAAAGACTGCCTTTCTGTCATCTTCTACAAGTTACCAAAGGCTGCCTTTCTGTCATCTTCTACAAGTTACTAAAGGCTGCCTTTCTGTCATCTTCTACAAGTTACCAAAGACTGCCTTTCTGTCATCTTCTACAAGTTACCAAAGACTGCCTTTCGGTCATCTTCTACAAGTTACCAAAGGCTGCCTTTCTGTCATCTTCTACAAGTTACCAAAGACGTTTCAGAATAACTGGAGAAATGCACCATGGTTCCTCCTCGCTCTCAACACCAGCTGAAACTACCTTTTGGGCTTGTGGGGCTTGTGAATCGCCCCCAGCCCAACTGTCTTACCGTCCTCCTACCGTCTTACTGACTGTCCTACTGTCCTCCAGCCCAACTGTCCACAGGACACAGGACACAGGACTAACTCTCAAAGAGTCAGACTCAGATATGATCGACTAACAGTAATAGGACTTTGTTGACTATATTGATTCGTTCAAATCGACAAATCTGTAAAATTGTGTTTCCCACATGCAATCATGCAGAAGGCCATATTTCAATCTGGTGCTGCTCTACCAGAGATAATGCTGATTAATCAATCTTCTTCAGGGAACAACAACAACGATGGCTAATCCCCTAACAAAGTCTCGACTAAAGGCCAAACGGGACAATTCCTTTACTAAACGGACAACAAGTGATGCAGCCTGATGAAGACAACGAGTTATGGCCGATGTGAACTCTCACTACTAGACGGCTTGACACAAGAACAACAGAATTAGCGATAGAGAGAAAGGGAAACGGAGAAAAGAGACAAAGAGGGAAACAGATAAAAGAGAGAGACAGAGAGCGAAACAGAAGAGAGAGACAGAGGGGGGAACAGAGAAAAGAGACAAAGAGAGAGAGAGAGAGGAAAAAAAGGAGACAAAGAGAGAGAGAGAGAAAGAGAGAAAATAGACAAAGAGGGAGAGAGAGGGGGAGAGACAGAGAGAGAGAGAGAGCATCCAGGTCACCTTTCTCCCTCCATGAACCCATTCACCTAAGAAGACAAAGCTCCTAAAGACAGAGAGGAGGGGGGTTCGAGAGGTGAAGGGTGAAGCACCAATCCCCCTCCACATTGCTAACAGTGTGTGTGTGAGTGTATGTGTGTATGTATGTATGTATGTATGTATGTATGTATGTATGTATGTATGTGGGTGGGTATGTATGTGTGTGTGGTATGTATGCATGTGTGTGTGTGCATGTGTGTGTGTGTGCATGCATGCGTGTATGTATGCATGTGTGTGTGTGCATGTGTGTGCATGCGTGCGTGTGTGTGTGTGTGAGTGTGCGTGGAAGCGGAACTCCTAAAGCCCATTGACAGTGGAGAGAGAGAGGCAGTGACAGGTTGGAGCTGTGAAGACAGACCTGGTCTGCTGACAGACTGACTGTTCGCATCTGAACCCTGTTACAACTCCTGTGTGTGTGTGTGCGTGTGTGTGTGTGTGTGTGTATGTATATGTATGGGCTGCCGACAAATGTTCTATAGTTTAATTAATAATCAACTTGAAAACAACAAACAAACAAAAACAAGAAAATGTACATTTTGATTGTGACAAAGAGAAACAGCCCCAGGCTTCCTCTCCACTGAACGAGCTCTAAACTTGATCAACGTGTGGAACCTTGAGACAAAGTTGTATGTAAACTACAGCTGGCCCAAGGTCTTTGTTGTCTCACTGTTCTGTCCTGTCTTGCACTTTACTTATAATTATTTATTTACTGTTGTGTTGTTCTTAATTGAAAAAAAAAAAAAAAAAGCATGCACTGTAAACATCGAATCACGTTCCATTTGTACTGCAATATGGTGAATAAAGTAATCTGAATCTGAGTCTTTATGCTAACGCTATTTTGAGAGTTTCTAGTCAAGAATGTAATACTCTGTATTTCTAATAGCACGTTATGTGTAAATCATCCCTCTGGATAAAAACGTGTAGATTGTTGAATAATGAATAGAAACAGAAACGTCATGCAGGTCCCTAATGGTTTCATTACTATGTTCTATTTCATGTCAAAGAAAATATATATTGTTCCATGTTTATCACACGTTGCTCTGAGGCACGTCGCTGTGTATGAATGTCTATCTATAGTCTGTTACTCTGTTCTATACCCTAAACTCTCATTAAGCGACATTGTACTTTTGTACTTATTTTATGCCATTATTAAGTCTGCACGTTTACATTGCACAACTTTTATTGTCTTTTATACCTATTATTATGTCTACAATTTATGATTTTTTTTATTCTGTCAATCTGTGTGCTGATTTGATGCCTATGTTCATTTTATACTATATTATATAGATAGTTATTAATATTTATTATTGTTATATTGTAGACATTTTTGCATTGAAATGTCTGTAAAGTCTCGACGACATTGAAAATGAGGGTGATGACCTCAATTGTCTGAGTATAAATAAAGGTTGATGATGATTAATGTGATCTCCGATAGACTGACCCTTCTCAATCCAGCACCACCAATCTCTCCTCACACACAGAGAGAGAGAGAGAGAGAGAGAGAGAGAGAGAGAGAGAGAGAGAGAGAGAGAGAGAGAGAGAGAATACATTATTCTATATGTATGTTGGTGTAGGTATGTTTACATAATGAGCAGTAATAGATATTCAAATGCATTTTTTTCTTTTTTGAAGGAATAGTCGAATTTAATTTTTGGGCAATGTTGACAGTTCTAGTGTGCATGTGTGCACAAGTGTGTGTGTGTGTATGTGCGCGTGCTGAAGGGTACTCCACATAATACAAACACACACATGATTTCCCATGCGCACACACACACACACACACACACTCAGTTCTCACATACTCTCCTCGTCCAATATCTCCAATCCTCACTCTTCTCAATAGACTGATGAAACACACAAGACAAGAGAGAGAGAGAGAGAGAGAGAGAGAGAGAGAGAGAGAGAACAACAAAAAGAGAGGAGGAATGAGGATGGTCCAATAAAGGGAGCGCGAACAAGGAAAGAAAGGAGATTGACAGAGAGAGAGAGAGAGAGAGAGAGAGAGAGAGAGAGAGAGAAAGGTCAGGGACTCCCCGCTGATGGACAGCTTTATGTGCAGTCAGCCACTGTAAAGACAATTACACACACACACACACACACACACACACACACACACACACACACACGCACACACAAAGCCAGAAATTCACCATACAATATCCCCCACTGTGACAGAAGTCCACGGTCTTATCATGTCACATACTACTTATGACATCATCTCTGTCAGGTATCAGGGAACCATCAGCCATTCGTTCTACACCCAGAGTATGTTGTCCTTGGCTCCCTCTCGATCAGACGACATGGTGCCTTCAAACGGTCCGTTGGCGAGAAGAGTCCATAATATGAACACGGTTGTGCCGTTCAACGACATGACGTGTGCGAGTTGGTTTTGAGTGGAATTGTTGTCATTCTCGTCTTTCTTAGTAAATTAATCGTATATATATCTGAGGAAAATGTTGATACTCCCAACGGTCATTATAGCCTTTAACATTTAGCTAGCTAAAATAGTTAGCCTCTGTGGGCTTCCAGACTCCATGCCCAGTTGCCTAGCAACAATGTCCTCACGACTTTTAACCACTCGAACGCCAAGCGCATCAAGCGTGCCAGACCTCCCGGTCGAGACCACAAACTCACGAGTTCCTTCTGAAGGCAGCATCTCACCTTCTGTAGCTACAGCCTACATATTTCTAAAACTTCACAACTTTTTTTTTTTTTTTTTTTTTAAACATTTATTTTATATATATATACTTCTTTTAACACGTCTGCCGACAGCTTCACTGAACAGAAAACAGTGTCAAAAGGTCTCTTGTTAATTTTAACACTTCACCTTATTCTTGGGGAACTTGCTGATTACATCCTGATTTGCATCTGCCAACAGGAGTGACGTCATCATCATCTCAGCAGTATGAAGCTATTATTATGATGTCAGACTGTCAGTGATACCAGAAACTACAGGGAACTAGTTGCACAGAAAGTATCATTCAGAATTAGACTTTTCAACACAACACACAAGACAACAAGACGAGGTGTCCCTCTGGGCTGTAAGTAACCAGAATAGAACCTGGTGGTCCCAGTCCCGTGGTCCCAGTATTGATTGATTGATTGATTGATTGAACACTTTATTAACAGATTGCAGAATGGGTACAGAGTACAGTACGGCTCAATACACACAATTACATAAGCGGATGCAGAGCCGAGAAAGACTTTCGTCTTGTTTACATCAGGGTCCCCCATTTTCAATTCATCATAAAGTAGCAGTACTACTAGACCAGTTCCCACAGCTCATCCACCCACATTCGGCTATAGTTATTATGGCAGATTCCCACAGATCAATCTGATCAGTTATATCGATGATCACTGTGTCTTGCGGTGTATATAATAAAGTACATTCTAATCTGTACCAAAAAAAACACTGTATCTCTGGACTCACCACCCGGTGCGGTTCTTTCCAAACTTCCTCCTCCTGCGCGGTCCGGTCCTCCTCTCGGTTAGTTCACCGCATGCAGCGCGGCGCGGCTTGGATGCTGCTCGTCTTACTTCTGTCTCTCTGTCTCCTCTCCGGTCAGACTGTGGGATGTAATCGCACTTGTGTCTCCCGTGCTGCGTGTTGGTTATAGGGTGGGTGGACAGAGGGGTGTTTGCTGCGGGGCTCCGGGGCTGGAGGACAGAGTCTGTCTCTCTCGCTGGTCTCTCTGTGACTTTCTGGCTGCTTGTGTTTCCAACATTAACTCCCTGCTCGCCTCCCACTTAAAGGGAGAGTAGCTCCTTTACCACCGCGATGCACGGGGGTCAAGCTCGTTGCTGCTGGAGCGGATCGATAACAAGAGAAACTCTCTTAATCGATATGATCGGTGGTGCCCGGTCGGTGCTCATTTGGTTGATAGATAGTTAGATACCGATCATCACTATGAATTGAAAACGGGGGACCCTGATGTAAACAAGACGAAAGTCTTTCTCTGGTCTGCATTCCCTTAACAATTGTGTGTATTGAGCCCTACTGTATGAATGAATGAATGAATGAATCAAAACTTTATTAACAGATTGCAGAATGGGTACAGTGCAGTACAGCTCAATACATACAATTGTTAAGGGGATGCAGACCAGAGAAAGACTTTCGTCTTGTTTCCACCAGGGTCCCCCATTTCCAATTCATCGTAACATATATGACATACATGACATACAGATAGACAGTACTGCTACATCTATACATTTATGACATACCAGATTTGCAATTACAGTACTGTATTTGTGATACAAAAAGAGTCCAGAAAGAACAGAGTATATACATTAGGCGTAGAAACTGCACTATGGATTGGGTAGGTGGGGGTGGGACTGTACATTGGAGGTGGTTGGGGGGGGGGGGGGGGGGGGGTAGGAGTGGGGGGGGGGGGGGGGGTTGGGTAGGAGTGGGGGGGGGGGGTGGGTAGAGGGGTGGGTGGGGGACACTGTACAACTGTACAAACAACACTGTACATTGGATTATTGACAAGACCATACTTGGTAATTTACTGTACATTGGCGGGGTTGTGCTCGGACATTTACAGGGGCCAGTTTCGAGTTGCAGTCTCCCTTAGGTGTTTTTGAGAGAGTTTTGAAAGTGGGTAGTGATTCACATTCCTTTACAGCTTTGGGTAGGGCGTTCCACATTGATGTGGCATAATTGCGAAACGTGTTTAGACCCTTGTTTGAGCCGAATCTGGGTTTAACATGATTTGTGGAGCTCCCTCTGGTGTTGTGATCGTGGTATTCACTGACCTTTGGGAAGTATTTAGTCATGTACATGGGTACCTTGGTCGTGTAGTGTATCTTGTAGACCAGGCCCATTGCAAGTTGCTGTACTCTGTCGTCTACTCTAAGCCATCCTAGGTTGTCAAAGTGGGCAGGGGTGAGGTGGGTTCTAGGGGTAAGGTCAAGCAGTAGTCTGACCAGTTTGTTTTGAGATGTTTGTAATTTTGTTTTTAGCGCCTTTGAGGTGCTTTGGTACCATGAGGTGCAAGCATAGTCGTAGTACCCTTGAATGAGTGCTCCTGCTAGAGTCTTCAGGGTATTCTTGTTTACCAGTGAGGAGATCCGGTACAAGAAACGAGTTCGTTGGTTGACTTTTTTTATTACATTGGATGCCATTTTGTCACAGGAAAGATTTGCCTCTAGGATGGAACCCAGGTAGGTAATATCTTCTTTCCTTGTGACAATATTGTCACCCACTGTAACTGAGAAGCCGCGGTCTTGCTGAGTTTGTTATTTGAACCGAAGAGAATGGACTCTGTTTTGCCCATGTGTAATGATAGTTTGTTATCAGCGAGCCATATGCAGATTTGCTTAGTTCTGAGCTGAGGGTTTTTTCAACCTGTAATTTGTTCTTGTCAGAGACCAGCAGGGCTGAGTCGTCCGCAAACAGGAACATTGTACCCATTCTGCAATCTGTTAAATAAAGTTTTCATTCATTCATTCATTCATTCATTCATTCATTCATTCATTCATTCATTCATTCACCAATCACTTAAAGCTATTTCACATATATAATGTTATATATAATGTAATCTGCTCGCTGCAATTTGCTGCAATTTGCTGCAATTCTTGTATGAAATGTGCTATACAAATAAAGTTTGTTATTAATTATTATTATATTATTATTATTATTATTATTATTATTATTATTAATATATTATTATTATTATTATTATTATTATTATTATTATTATTATTATTATTATTATTATTATTATTATTATTATTATTATTATTATTATTATTATTATTATTATATTATTATTATTATTATTATTATTATTATTATTATTATTTTATTATTATTATTATTATAACAGGACTTGCTAAGTAGATGGAATGTATCAGCTGCTGGTCTGTGTCTCTGACTCTGTGTGTAAAGGCATATGATGAATTGAAAATGGGGGACCCTGATGTAACGAGACGATAGTCTTTCTCTGGTCTGCATCCCCTTAACAATTGTGTGTATTGAGCCATACTGTATTGTACCCATTCTGCAATCTGTTAATAAAGTTTTCAATCAATCAATCAATCAATAGATAGACTACATTAGGCATTAGATATTTTGGGTGATTTTGATGCCAGTGTTCCTTATTAAAAGCAACAAAGTGATACCATGGTCTCATCTCCATCAACGTGTTTCTATAAGACACACACGCATGCAGGCCAATGACGCTGAGGAGACTTTTAGGGCAACGTTGGCCCAAAAGGTTGCCCCGTGTGTGTTAGCCTATCACAGCCTGGCATGTCTGCTGCCAGCCTGTCAGACGAGCCCTGGACATGATGGGCTGTTGTTTTGACACGGCTTCTCCAGTTCCCCACACAGAGCTACAGGGAGAATAATTGAAGAGAGTGAGCGGCGAGCGAGGAAGGTGAACACCGTGCTGAACTACAGGGCGGCTCAGGGAAAGAGAAAGCCTTGATGGAGAGAGAGAGAGAGAGAGAGAGAGAGAGAGAGAGAGAGAGAGAGGAGAGGGAGGGAGAGGAGAAGAGAGAGAGAGAGAGAGGAGAGAGAGGAGAGAGAGAGAGAGAGAGAAGGAGAGAGGAGAGGGAGAGGGAGGGAGAGGGAGGGGAGGGAGGGAGGAGAGAGAGAGAGAGAGAGAGAGGGAGAACAGAACAGGACAATGAGCAGTAGATTAGATTCTAATGTATTGTCATCATACAGCACAAGTTCAGTACGACGAAAAGTAGTCTGGCATCCAACCAGAGTGCAAATGTAACTGTAACATGCAATAGTAATATACAACGTACAGGAAACTGGGTATAAAATATATAATGACTACTACTGAGTAATAGTGCTAATCAGATGTTTGTACAGAGTTGTAGTATTAATTAGTATTAATTAATATGTACAGTGATACAGGTATAAAGACACTATGGTAGTAAGTCATACTGGCCAGCAGCGTAACTAGTACGAGTAGGTAAGGGATATGTTATAGATATAATAGTATCTACAGATGTGTAAACGGGATTATACGTAGGTATGTACAGAGTTGTAGTATTAATACGCACAGAGATGCAGGTAT